>NC_034182.2:18906566-19269066 GCF_002021735.2 Oncorhynchus kisutch | reverse complement strand
GCACCTTTATTTCTAAGAATGTACAGATATCAGTCCATTACTCTCCCTTCCTCCTCTCTCTCCCCTTCCTCCCTCTATCCCACCCTACCTCCATCCCTCCCTCTCTAACCTTTGGGAATCATGGAACTTTCCCCAGTCCATCTGTCAATCAAAGAGAAACAACATTCTGACATTCTAGAAGGCTGACATTGCCTTGGTGATGCCAGACAAGCCCATCTTAACACTGCAGCCATTCTAAAGTCATATAAGGTCAAAGGTCATGGTCTTATGATGTCATATGCGGTCATGTCCAGCAGGCAAAAATTGTCGAAACTGGAATAACGGTCTGGAATATTCTGAAATAACAGAGATAAATGGAATATTCTCTTATAAATGGGATAATAACAGAATAACTGCCATTATTCCAAGCAGACTGCAACAGGTCGTAAATTGATCATAACGTTGTAACTACATTACAATAAGCTTTGCCTGCTGGGGAGTTGTACAACTATATAGAATCAAGGGATGTGCGTGTGCCAGCTCAGTGTGTCTGGATCAATAATCAAGTCGTCAGGTAACTAAGAGAAGTTTGGAAAGGTAGCCAGTGAACTACAGCGGTCCTTCAGATCCAGTTGTAGTTGCCAGAGGAAGTGCCTGAGTGTTTGTTATTCCTTGAAATGCTCACTGACATTCAGTCCTGCCCAATCTCATGTACACACACTGACACACACACATGCATGCACATGCACACACACACACAAATATGCACACGCAAGCACACACACACCAGTCTGCTAGATAATGATGATTGAAAACAAAGCCAGAACTTTCTCAAGGGCGAAGAGAGGAGAGAAGACAGGAAGAGGAGGAGAAAAGGATGACAGAGAGTTGTTTGGGGAGTTGGAAGTTTGCACTGTTGAAATGTTTTGGTATTGATTTATCTTTTGTCTCTCTAGCTCTCTCCTTCTCTGTCCTCCCTTTTCCATTTCTCTTTTTTTTTTAAATCTGTTGTTCCTACCGCTAGCTATATTTGACTTTTCACCCTAAAACCACTCCCCTTCTCTCTCTCGCTCTCTGACTCTCTTTTTCTTTCTTTCTATCTTTCTCTTTCTTTCTTTCTCTCTCATATCTTTCACCATCTCACATTCTCTCTCTCGATCACCCATCACCACCAACACCCACCTCACAGAGAGAGAGCGAGAGAAAGGAAGAGAGAGACGGAGAGAGAGGGACACAAAGAGAGAGAAAGAGAGAGAGAGAGAGACACAGAGAAAGACACCGAGAGAAATAGAGTAAGCCTGCAGTGCTGAGGACAGTTGAATAACCTTATAAAAATAATATTTAATATCTCAGGAAAATGAATCAATGCTATTAGTCCATAATAAACGCATTGAATAACGGATTCACTACATGGAACAACAGTCCCAAAACCACATCAAAAGGAAGTTTGTTCTGAAGTGTCTCCCCTATATCTGAGAGATATAAGCAAGATCAGGAATTTCATATATATATTTTTTTACATGTGTTTAACCCCATATTTTGGGGCATTAAACAGTTTACATATATACTACCAGAAATTCTTTCAACCAGGGGACCTTCAGATGAGTCCTTGAGCAAAACGACCGACATGTACAAGTTTATGAGAGTCTCACCTTTGCACAGAGGGGTTAGTGTGTAGCCCAAATGGTTCGGACACTGCGGACAGTTGGCAGTTCGGCTCTGACACTTGTGGAGGTTGTAGAGCAAAACGGAGGGTGGGCCTATGTGTGGTTGGGCCCCTGCCCAGTCACGTGAGGTCCATTGATTAGGTCCTAACGAATTTATTTCAATTGACTGATTTCCTCATGTAAACTGTAACTCAGTAAAATCATAAAAATTGTTGCATGTCGCAGTTATATTTTTGTTCAGTATATATATATGATATACAGCAAACTCAAATGTGTTTATTTCGTCTACAGAGAACCCCTAGGTTTACTTAGAGGGGAAACCTCTTAGACCACTTAATAGATGGGATCCTCTGTCAGGGTATGTATGAGGATTTAATCGAAGAAGACCAGGTCCTTGTGTTTCCCTCCACTTGCATGACAGAAACACTGATCTTTTTGGGCACCACCACTCATTTGGGAATTGGAACTAGATCTACAGGTACACATGGGCAGCTCTGTGAACTTTGTGACACCAAGATTGTCCATCATGAAAACAAGGTGTTCCTAAAAAACAGATACCTACATTTTCTTGTAGATACATGCAGTTTTACTGTACTTTCAACTACACATTCTCATGTAGAGTAGTATCACTGTAGTATCAACTGTACATTATCATGTAAAGTAGTATCACTGTAGTATCAACTGTACATTCTCATGTAGAGTAGTATCACTGTAGTATCAACTGTACATTATCATGTAAAGTAGTATCACTGTAGTATCAACTGTACATTTAGCTCATTTCTATCATTAAGCTGTATGTTTTACGTCATATCAGGACCATCTATTCTATGAATGTGTACATTTTGGGATTGCCCATCTATTCTATTAATCTATACATTTTGTGAATGTCCATCTCTTCTATCTATTGAGAAATAATCACAAACATACATTTTCTATTTGTATTTCACTGTTCTTATGTCCTTACTCTAGCACATCAGAGGTATGCTGCAAGTGTTGATGAAGCTTTGTGTAAATAAATATGTTCACCTGTTTTAAACTGTGGTATCCTCAAATCTGTCCGAGGAATGAGTATGTGATTGCCAAATCACTACAAGACAAAAGAGGAATCGATAAGTCAACAACTAAACCATAGGAATACTATTTCTAGTGCCTTAAAACATCTTAAGATGTATTCTATATTCGAGACAGTCTATACTATGCATCTTAGAGATATCTTGACCTTTTAAGACATGTCTTAAGATGTGTTAAGACATCTCCAGACATGGTGATGTCTGGGTATGTATATTCAATAGAACTGCTAAGAGGATTGTCTTACTTTTAGAATCAGAATTGAAGGTCAGGGTAGTCGTGATGACAATACAATTATATAATCAACTCTTAGACATTAGTCCTTATTTAGAACTGTTAAAGTGATTTTCACAGTAGCCTATGACACAAATCTTTGCAATGAATACCCGATGTGAACACGACAAGGGAGTGTGTGTGTGATGCACTCTTAGAAAAAAGGGTTCCAAAAGGGTCATTTGGCTGTCCCCCATAGTAGAACCCTTTTTGGTTCCCGGTAGATTCCTTTTGGATATCATGTACAACCCTTTCTACAGATGGCTCCACATGGAACCCCAAAGGGTTCTACCTGGGGGAAAAAGGCTTCTACTATGGGGATAGCTGAAGAACCCTTTTGGAAAGATTTTGGGGCACTTCAAACTTCTTCTTTTTTCCGCAGTGCATTTCAAATGCTCTTTGGTTGAAGCGAATCTTTGAGGCACTATCAATAGCATGCTTCCAGTTAGATTACCCAGCTTGAGTGAGGGCCTTGTCTGCCTTTGCACTGGACCCAACACCCCCAAAAAATTGCGGCAACCAAGTATTCCAGCCACTATTAAATGAATGTTTTGGACAGAGAACCTGCGGCTAATGTACGATTCTAGACTATCCTGGGCTGGCTCCTCTGTTCCAAATCGGCAGGAATAGCCAGAGATGGAGGGGACTGTGGAGACATTATCCTGGCGGCGCTTGTGGAAGGGTGGGTGGGCTCTGTACGCAGAGCTAGATGGAGCTCGGCAGCATCATTGCTGCTGGGCTTGGCAGCGGCCTCTGCCTTTTGATGATGCTGCTGCTCATTGCTCTCCTTCTCTTTTTGGCTTTGTTTTGGTACTTTGGAGAAGCCATTTTCTGATATCCATTGTGACAGTGGCAAAATAGCTGGTTTGAGCTAGTTAATTAGGATAAGGATAATAACACTAACACTTGTACAGCTAGCTAAGAAGCTAACAAAACTCTGTAGTGGTGGGGCAAGAGGCAGAGTTGAGTCACAGTGAAGCACCTTCAACATTGAGCCTGACCCCGCCCTTATAAATCAGAATCAAATATTACAAGCGTACCACGTTATTCACTTAATGTTCTGTTATAGTCTCCACCCAGCACAGCCAGAAGAGGACTGGCCACCCCACATAGCCTGGTTCCTCTCTAGGTTTCTTCCTAGGTTTTGGCCTTTCTAGGGAGTTTTTCCTAGCCACCGTGCTTCTACACCTGCATTGCTTGCTGTTTGGGGTTTTAGGTTGTGTTTCTGTACAGCACTTTGAGTTCAAATCAAATCAAATTTATTTGTCACATACACATGGTTAGCAGATGTTAATGCGAGTGTAGCGAAATGCTTGTGCTTCTAGTTCCGACAATGCAGTAATAACGAACAAGTAATCTAACTAACAATTCCCCAAAAAACTACTGTCTTATACACAGTGTAAGGGGATAATGAATATGTACATAAGGATATATGAATGAGTGATGGTACAGAGCAGCATAGGCAAGATACAGTAGATGATATCGAGTACAGTATATACATATGAGATGAGTATGTAAACCAAGTGGCATAGTTAAAGTGGCTAGTGATACATGTATTACATAAGGATGCAGTCGATGATATAGAGTACAGTATCTACGTATGCATATGAAATGAATAATGTAGGGTAAGTAACATTATATAAGGTAGCATTGTTTAAAGTGGCTAGTGATATATTTACATCATTCCCATGATTAAAGTGGCTGGAGTAGAGTCAGTGTCATTGACAGTGTGTTGGCAGTAGCCATTCAATGTTAGTGGTGGCTGTTTAACAGTCTGATGGCCTTGAGATAGAAGCTGTTTTTCAGTCTCTCGGTCCCAGCTTTGATGCACCTGTACTGACCTCGCCTTCTGGATGACAGCGGGGTGAACAGGCAGTGGCTCGGGTGGTTGATGTCCTTGATGATCTTTATGGCCTTCCAGTAGCATCGGGTGGTGTAGGTGTCCTGGAGGGCAGGTAGTTTGCCCCCGGTGATGCGTTGTGCAGACCTCACTACCCTCTGGAGAGCCTTACGGTTGAGGGCGGTGCAGTTGCCATACCAGGCGGTGATACACCCCGCCAGGATGCTCTCGATTGTGCATCTGTAGAAGTTTGTGAGTGCTTTTGGTGACAAGCCGAATTTCTTCAGCCTCCTGAGGTTGAAGAGGCGCTGCTGCGCCTTCCTCACGATGCTGTCTGTGTGAGTGGACCAATTCAGTTTGTCTGTGATGTGTATGCCGAGGAACTTAAAACTTGCTACCCTCTCCACTACTGTTCCATCGATGTGGATGGGGGGGTGTTCCCTCTGCTGTTTCCTGAAGTCCACAATCATCTCCTTAGTTTTGTTGACGTTGAGTGTGAGGTTATTTTCCTGACACCACACTCCGAGGGCCCTCACCTCCTCCCTGTAGGCCGTCTCGTCATTGTTGGTAATCAAGCCTACCACTGTTGTGTCGTCCGCAAACTTGATGATTGATTTGGAGGCGTGCGTGGCCACGCAGTCGTGGGTGAACAGGGAGTACAGGAGAGGGCTCAGAACGCACCCTTGTGGGGCCCCAGTGTTGAGGATCAGCGGGGAGGAGATGTTGTTGCCTACCCTCACCACCTGGGGGCGGCCCGTCAGGAAGTCCAGTACCCAGTTGCACAGGGCGGGGTCGAGACCCAGGGTCTCGAGCTTGATGACGAGCTTGGAGGGTACTATGGTGTTGAATGCCGAGCTGTAGTCGATGAACAGCATTCTCACATAGGTATTCCTCTTGTCCAGATGGGTTAGGGCAGTGTGCAGTGTGGTTGAGATTGCATCGTCTGTGGACCTATTTGGGCGGTAAGCAAATTGGAGTGGGTCTAGGGTGTCAGGTAGGGTGGAGGTGATATGGTCCTTGACTAGTCTCTCAAAGCACTTCATGATGACGGATGTGAGTGCTACGGGGCGGTAGTCGTTTAGCTCAGTTACCTTAGCTTTCTTGGGAACAGGAACAATGGTGGCCCTCTTGAAGCATGTGGGAACAGCAGACTGGTATAGGGATCGGTTGAATATGTCCGTAAACACACCGGCCAGCTGGTCTGCGCATGCTCTGAGGGCGCGGCTGGGGATGCCGTCTGGGCCTGCAGCCTTGCGAGGGTTAACACGTTTAAATGTCTTACTCACTTTGGCTGCAGTGAAGGAGAGACCGCATGTTTTCGTTGCAGGCCGTGTCAGTGGCACTGTATTGTCCTCAAAGCGGGCAAAAAAGTTATTTAGTCTGCCTGGGAGCAAGACATCCTGGTCCGTGACTGGGCTGGGTTTCTTCCTGTAGTCCGTGATTGACTGTAGACCCTGCCACATGCCTCTTGTGTCTGAGCCGTTGAAATGAGATTCTACTTTGTCTCTGTACTGGCGCTTAGCTTGTTTGATAGCCTTGCGGAGGGAATAGCTGCACTGTTTGTATTCAGTCATGTTACCAGACACCTTGCCCTGATTAAAAGCAGTGGTTCGCGCCTTCAGTTCCACACGAATGCTGCCATCAATCCACGGTTTCTGGTTGGGGAATGTTTTAATCGTTGCTATGGGAACGACATCTTCAACGCACGTTCTAATGAACTCGCACACCGAATCAGCGTATTCGTCAATGTTGTTGTCTGACGCAATACGAAACATCTCCCAGTCCGCGTGATGGAAGCAGTCTTGGAGTGTGGAGTCAGCTTGGTCGGACCAGCGTTGGACAGACCTCAGAGTGGGAGCTTCTTGTTTTAGTTTCTGTCTGTAGGCAGGGATCAACCAAATGGAGTCGTGGTCAGCTTTTCCGAAAGGGGGGCGGGGCAGGGCCTTATATGCGTCGCGGAAGTTAGAGTAACAATGATCCAGGGTCTTTCCACCCCTGGTTGCGCAATCGATATGCTGATAAAATTTAGGGAGTCTTGTTTTCAGATTAGCCTTGTTAAAATCCCCAGCTACAATGAATGCAGCCTCCGGATAAATCGTTTCCAGTTTGCAGAGAGTTAAATAAAGTTCGTTCAGAGCCATCGATGTGTCTGCTTGGGGGGGGGGATATATACGGCTGTGATTATAATCGAAGAGAATTCTCTTGGTAGATAATGCGGTCTACATTTGATTGTGAGGAATTCTAAATCAGGTGAACAGAAGGATTTGAGTTCCTGTATGTTGCTTTCATCACACCATGTCACGTTGACCATAAGGCATACGCCCCCGCCCCTCTTCTTACCAGAAAGATGTTTGTTTCTGTCGGCGCGATGCGTGGAGAAACCCGCTGGCTGCACCGCTTCGGATTGCGTCTCTCCAGTTAGCCATGTTTCCGTGAAGCAGAGAACGTTACAGTCTCTGATGTCCCTCTGGAATGCTACCCTTGCTCGGATTTCATCAACCTTGTTGTCAAGAGACTGGACATTGGCAAGAAGAATGCTAGGGAGTGGTGCACGATGTGCCCGTCTCCGGAGTCTGACCAGAAGACCGCTTTGTTTCCCTCTTTTTCTGAGTCGTTTTTTTGGGTCGCTGCATGGGAACCATCCCGTGGCACTGGTTGTAAGGCAGAACACAGGATCCGCATCGCGAAAAACATATTCTTGGTCGTACTGATGGTGAGTTGACACTGATCTTATATTCAGTAGTTCTTCTCGGCTGTATGTGATGAAACCTAAGATGACCTGGGGTACTAGTGTAAGAAATAACACGTAAAAAAAAAAAAAACTGCATAGTTTCCTAGGAACGCGAAGCGAGGCGGCCATCTCTGTCGGCGCCGTATCGTATATCAGCTGATGTACGAAGGGCTATATAAATACATTTGATTTGATTTGACTTGGCCTACCACAGATACGTTTTTTCTCTCATTTTATGGAAACCCAAAGGAGTCAAACCTATCTGCCCAGTGGCTTTTTATACCCCCCTAACACAGCGCAGCGGAGATACAGATTTTTTTTCTGCTAACCTGTCACTCAATCTATTGAACTGTTTTGCTATTTTTATATAGAGACATAAAACTAAAACTGAGGGGGTCCCTTGTGGAGCCGGGCCCTGTGTGTTTGTGTGTGTGTTTGTGCTCGTGAAATGTGTGTGTGTGGATACAAGAATATACAAGATCCTGCAACCATGGAGAGGTAAATACCTGTCTATTTAAGGAAAAATTGCACTGATTAACTCCACCGTCATATCTCAGTTTACAAACTTACTTATGGAGCTGCCTACTCCTGATAATTTGGTTTTCAAATCATACAGTTTCAAATCACTTTATCTGGGACGCTAAACCAGAATAAATAAAGTGTGCCCATCTATATAATGAATATGAATTGGTGGGGTTGAGATCATTAAATATTAAAGCACTAAACCTCTCTCTAAAAACTTCACTTATTCAAAAGTTTTACTTGAACCCTAAATGGTTCTCAAGTAGATTACTAAGAAAAGTTGCCTTTGTGCAGATTGCCATGTCTCATTTTCGATTAATTCTTATCTTTCTTTTCCAAATGAGCATTGCAGAGGTGGCCACAATTTCAATTTTATCCCCCTGAAAAGATAGAACAAATTCTGCAACAAATATTATGGCTGAACTCAAATGTGCTGGATGATAAAATACCTGTATATATGGGAAAGATGTATTTGTTGTATTTCTTTTTGGTATAGTTATGTATTTCATGGAGTTATCAGAATTGTACAGGAAGGTCTGCTCAATCCAAGATTACAACCAATTGATTACAGCATTACCCCAAAAATGGAGGAGGCAGCTGGCAGCGGGAGGAGGTAGGGAGCTGGTCTGTATGCCCAATATTTATTTGCGGAGGAATGAAAATAACATAAATAGGAAAGTATACCAGTTTCATTTGAGGACCAGGATGTTGACAGCTGTGCTGGGATGGTGGGTTTGTGCCCATAGGCGACTTTGTTGCCGGTGATGTCTGGTGAGGACCTGCCTTACAACAGGCCTACAAACCCTCAGTCCAGCCTCTCTCAGCCTATTGCGGACAGTCTGAGCACTGATGGAGGGATTGTGCGTTCCTGTTGTAACTCAGGCAGTTGTGGTTGTCATCCTGTACCTGTCCCTCAGGTGTGATGTTCGGATGTACCGATCCTGTGCAGGTGTTGTTACACGTGGTCTGCCACTGCGAGGATGATCAGCTGTCCGTCCTGTCTCCCTGTAGTGATGTCTTAGGTGTCTCACTGTCGACTTACACAAATTCACAAGGAGTCAATAGAAACCACATTTGTTTATGTAACTCAGCCATATCAGCCAGGATTTTTGAAAAGGTAGTAAATTAGGCTGAATGAAGTGTTTCGCTGCCAGGCGAGGCTCCGCTGATAGCCAGCTGTAGAGGTGGTAAGAATTTACTCCATGGTGCTGAAAGGAACTCTCCGCTGTCGGGACAACTTTATGTACTGTAGGCCCTAACAGTTTGTTAGTGCAATTAATGTATTGCTTAGTGTCGTGTCGTGTTGTGTTGTGTAGTGGCTTTGCTGGCATGCATCTAAAATGTCTAGGACAAAACACACGTCACGACAAGAGAGACACCACAACACTACATAAAGAGAGACCTAAGACAACAACAAAGCATGGCAGCAACACATGACAACACAGCAGGGTTGCAACACAACATGACAACATGACAACACATCATGGTAGCAGCACAACATAATAGCAGCACAAAACATGGTACAAACATTATTGTGCACAGACAACAGCACAAAGGGCAAGAAGGTAGAGACAACAACACAATACATCAAAGCAGCCAAAGCTGTCAGTATGTGTCCATGATTGAGTCTTTGAATGAAGAGATGGAGATACTGTCCAGTTTGAGTGTTTTTTGCAGCTTGTTCCAGTCGCTAGCTGCAGCGAACTGAAAAGAGGGCGACACAGGGATGTGTGTGCTTTGGGGACATTAAACAGAATGTGATAGGCAGAACTGGTGTTGTATGAGGAATATGAGTGCTACAGTAGGTATCTCAGATAGGGGGGAGTGAGGCCTAAGAGGGTTTTATAAATAAGCATCAACCAGTGGGTCTTGCGACAGGTATACAGAGATGACCAGTTTACAGAAGAGTATAGAGTGCAGTGATGTGTCCTATAAGGAGCATTGGTGGCAAATCTGATGGCCGAATGGTAAAGAACATCTAGTCGCTCGAGAGCACCCTTACCTGCCAATCTATAAATTACATCTCCGTAATCTAGCATGGGTAGGATGGTCATCTGAATCAGGGTTAGTTTGGCAGCTGAGGTGAAATAGGAGCAATTACGATAGAGGAAACCAAGTCTAGATTAAACTTTAGTCTGCTGCTTTGATATGTGCTGAGAGAAGGACAGTGTACTGTCTAGGCATGCTCCCAAGTACTTGTATGAGGTGACTACCTCAAGCTCTAAACCCTCAGAGGTAGTAATCACACCTGTGGTTAGAGAGGCATTCTTCTTACCAAACCACATGACCTTTGTTTTGGAGGTGTTCAGAACAAGGTTAAGAGCAGAGAAAGCTTGTTGGACACTAAGAAAGCGTTGTTATATAGAGCATTTAACACAAAATCCAGGGAGGGGCCAGCTGAGTATAAGACTGCATATAAATGGATGAGAGAGCTTCCCACTACCTGAGCTTTGTTGTTGATGTAAATTGAAAAGAGTGTGGTGCCTAGGCTCGAGCCTTTGGGTACACCCTTGGTGACAGGCAGTGGCTGAGCAAGCAGATGTTCTGACTTTATACACCGCACTCTTTGAGAGAGGTAGTTAGCAAACCAGGCCAAAGACCCCTCAGAGACACCAATACTCCTTAGCCGGCCCACAAGAATGGAATGGTCTACCGTATCAAAAGCTTCGCCTAGTCAATAAAAATATCAGCACAACATTGCTTAGAATCAAGGGCAATGGTGACATCATTGAGGACCATCATTGAGGATTCCAGGGGTAGGTTGAATGTAACCGCTGTAAATGCTCACCAGGTCTACTTCAGACACACTGAATATTTTGAGGCAAAGGATTCTTTTTTTTGTTCTTTGTTACCATATTAACAACCTGCTCACCCAATTGTAAATCCTTCTGTACCATTACTCTTCACACTATCACAATAAAAAAATAAAAACTATTAAAGGAACGGACACTTAAAAAAAATGTGCATTCCTGTTTTGTTGCCTTACAACCTGGAATTAAAATTGATTTTTGGGAGGTTTATATCATTTGATTTACACAACATGCCTACCATTTTTTTTATAATTTTTTGATTTTTTATTGTGAGACAAACAAGAAATAAGACAAAAAACAGAAAACTTGAGCGTGCATAACTGTTCACCCCCCCTAACGTCAATACTTTGTCGTGCCACCTTGTGAAGCAATTACAGCTGCAAGGCTCTTGGGGTATATCTCTATAAGCTTGGCACATCTAGCCACTGGGATTTTTTCCATTACTCAAGGCAAAACTGCTCCAGCTCCTTCAAGTTGGATGGGTTCTGCTTTTGTACAGCAATCTTTAAGTCATAACACAGATTCTCAATTGGATTGAGGTCTGGGCTTTGACTAGGCCATTCCAAGACATTTAAATGTTTACCCTTAAACCACTCGAGTGTTGCTTTAGCAGTATGCTTCGCTTCATTCTCCTGCTGGAATGTGAACCTCTGTCCCTGTCTCAGATCTCTGGAAGACTGAGATAGGTTTCCCTCAAGAATTTCTCTGTATTTAGCACCATTTATCATTCCTTCAATTATAACCCGTTTCTCAGTCCCTGCCGATGCTTCACTGTGGGGATGGTGTTCTCGGAGTGATGAGAGGTGTTGGATTTGCACCAGACATAGAGTTTTCCTTGATGGCCAAAAAGCTCAAGTTTAGTCTCATCTGACCAGAGTACCTACTTCCATATGTTTGGGGAGTGCCCACATGCCTTTTGGCGAACACTGAACGTGTTGGCTTATTTTTTTCTTTAAGCGATTACTTTTTTTCTGGCCACTCTTCCATAAAGCCCAACTCTGTGGAGTGTACGGCTTAAAGTGGTCCTATGGACAGATACTCCAATTTCCGCTGTGGAGCATTGCAGCTCCTTCAGTGTTATCTTTGGTCTCTTTGTTGCCTCTCTGATTAATGCCCTCCTTGCCTGGTCCGTGAGTTTTGGTGGGCGGCCCTCTCTTGGCAGGTTTGTTGTGGTGCCATATTCTTTCCATTTTTAATAATGGATTTAATGGTGCTCTGTGGAATCTGCCGAAGTCGTTGCCTCTCCTTGTTCGGGTGGTGGGCCAGCGCTGTGTGTAGAGAGGAGGATGCGGCGTTGGACCATTTTGAGGAGTTCACCCGCCATTTCCGGATAGTATTCGACCATCCACCCGAAGGCAAAGCGGCGGGTGAGCGCCTCTATCATCTGAGGCAGGAGACGAGGAGTGCACAGGAGTTTGCTTTAGAGTTTAGGACCTTGGCTGTCGGCGCTGGATGGAGCGACAGGGCCCTGATCGACCATTACCGCTGTAGTCTACGCGAGGACGTCCGTCGGGAGCTGGCCTGTAGAGACACCACCCTCACCTTCGACCAGCTGGTGGACATGTCCATCAGCCTGGACAACATTCTGGCTACTCGTGGACGTCTAGATCGGGGTCTGGTTGTTCCATCCTCCCGCACCCTCTCTCCCGAACCTATCGAATTGGCAGGGAGACCGGAGGGGGTTCCCGCTCGAGCACCATTTATGGTCGTAGAGGGCACACTGCTGGTCGTTGCCGGGTTGGTTCCTCTGGGAATAGAGAAGGCAGGCAGGGCACTCTGGCATCCCCCCAGGTGAGTAGGCACCATTCTCATCCAGAGCCCTCTGTTGCACTAATGTTTGTCTCGGTCTCTTTTCCTGATTTTTCCCTGCATTCCCAGTATAAGGCGCTAGTAGATTCAGGTGCGGCTGGGAATTTCATTAATAAAAGTTTAGCTCATAGTTTAGGGATCCCTATTGTTTCTGGGAGGTAACCGCACCTTTGTGTATGATAACGCAGGAGGGTCACAAGGAGAAGATGAGTCTTTTTCTTATTGATTCTCCTGCATATTCCATGGTGCTGGGCCTACCTTGGTTAGTTTGTCATAACCCCACTGTTTCTTGGCCACAGGGGGCTCCCACGGGGTGGTCGTGAGAGTGCTCAGGTAGATGTTTAGGGGTTTCCGTTGGTGCTACTACGGTGGAAAGTCCAGACCAGGTCTCCACCGTGCGCATTCCCCCCAAATATGCCGATTTGGCTCTCGCCTTCTGTAAAAACAAGGCGACTCAATTACCACCCCATCGACGGGGGGGGGGGTTGTGCGATAGATCTCCTGGATATCCCAGGAGTCACGTGTATCCCCTGTCGCAAGCGGAGACGGTGGCTATGGAGACATATGTCTCTGAATCCCTGCGTCAGGAGTACATTCAGCCATCCATTTCACCCGTCTCTTCGGGTTTCTTTTCGTGAAAAAGAAGGATGGCGGTTTACGCCCGTGCATTGATTATCGAGGTCTAAAGAAAATCACAGTGAAATATAGTTACCCGCTACCTCTGATAAATACGGTTATTGAGGTAATGCACGGGGCACGCTTATACACCTGTTTTCAATCCCATTCTTTTACCTGTTGTGTATTTAACCCTCTGTTTCCCCTCATGTCTTTGTCAGAGATTGATTTATTGTCATTGTTGTTTATTGTTGTGTTGGTACTTTTAGTGTGATGGAGCATGTTACGTGGACACTTATTATAAGACTCCATTTACACTCCATTTTGACCCTCCTGCGCCTGACTTCCCTGCCACCTATACACACGAAGCTGACACTGACCTGTTTGGAGAGCTCCTTGGTCTTCATGATGCCGCTTGCTTCGTGGTGCCCCTTGCTTAGTGGTGTTGCAGACTCTGGGGCCGTTCGGAACAGGTGTATATATACTGAGATCATGTGACACTTAGATTGCACACAGGTGGACTTTATTTAACTAATTATGTAACTTCTGAAGGTAATTTGTTGCACCAGATCTTATGTAGGGGCTTCATAGCAAAGGGGGTGAACACATATGCACGAAACCACTTTTCCGGGTTTTTTTTATTTTATTTTTTGAAGCAAGTTATTACTTTCATTTCACTTCACCAATTTGGCCTATTTTGTGGATGTCCATTACATTACAGGAAATACATTTGCAGTCGTGATGCTATGTTGCATGTGGTGTCCTCCCATTGCGAGTTGTAAAAGTATGTACAGTTTACAGTAGGCTACAGTGTGATGAAAGTGCATAGTGATGAGCTTGATGCTCCTTTCCAATACAATTTGTATGCTGGTGAAATGATGATTGGTGCTTAGCTGCCAATTAACAAATAAAAATGATCTAATCAGATAACCTAACCTGTCCAGTGAACAGTTTATCAACGATCCGTTGTCTAGAGACCATGTTTGCCATTTATCACAACGAGTGGAAAATGGAATGACAACACATTTTTGTATTCGGTTGAAAAGTGTTTGTTATGTCTGATGGAAACACACTTCTGGAGGGGAAATGTGCATATTTTATAATATTTGCATGACAATCTATCGCAAATTGTATGGAAACCTAGCTACTGTCAGCTATGTTCTGGTCATTATTAAAACTGGCTAGCCAGCTAGCTAGCTAACGAACATGCCAGAAACAAAACAAAACATTGTTTTGAAAGTTGCTTTTAGCTGCATGGCTTTAGCTGCATTGGTTTGTTGATGTTAAAATATACAGTGCCTTGCGAAAGTATTCGGCCCCCTTGAACTTTGCGACCTTTTGCCACATTTCAGGCTTCAAACATAAAGATATAAAACTGTATTTTTTTGTGAAGAATCAACAACAAGTGGGACACAATCATGAAGTGGAACGATATTTATTGGATATTTCAAACTTTTTTAACAAATCAAAAACTGAAAAATTGGGCGTGCAAAATTATTCAGCCCCTTTACTTTCAGTGCAGCAAACTCTCTCCAGAAGTTCAGTGAGGATCTCTGAATGATCCAATGTTGACCTAAATGACTAATGATGATAAATACAATCCACCTGTGTGTAATCAAGTCTCCGTATAAATGCACCTGCACTGTGATAGTCTCAGAGGTCCGTGAAAAGCGCAGAGAGCATCATGAAGAACAAGGAACACACCAGGCAGGTCCGAGATACTGTTGTGAAGACGTTTAAAGCCGGATTTGGATACAAAAAGATTTCCCAAGCTTTAAACATCCCAAGGAGCACTGTGCAAGTGATAATATTGAAATGGAAGGAGTATCAGACCACTGCAAATCTACCAAGACCTGGCCGTCCCTCTAAACTTTCAGCTCATACAAGGAGAAGACTGATCAGAGATGCAGCCAAGAGGCCCATGATCACTCTGGATGAACTGCAGAGATCTACAGCTGAGGTGGGAGACTCTGTCCATAGGACAACAATCAGTCGTATATTGCACAAATCTGGCCTTTATGGAAGTGTGGCAAGAAGAAAGTAATTTCTTAAAGATATCCATAAAAAGTGTTGTTTAAAGTTTGCCACAAGCCACCTGGGAGACACACCAAACATGTGGAAGAAGGTGCTCTGGTCAGATGAAACCAAAATTGAACTTTTTGGCAACAATGCAAAACGTTATGTTTTTAGCGTAAAAGCAGCACAGCTCATCACCCTGAACACACCATCCCCACTGTCAAACATGGTGGTGGCAGCATCATGGTTTGGGCCTCCTTTTCTTCAGCAGGGACAGGGAAGATGGTTAAAATTGATGGGAAGATGGATGGAGCCAAATACAGGACCATTCTGGAAGAAAACCTGATGGAGTCTGCAAAAGACCTGAGACTGGGACAGAGAATTGTCTTCCAACAAGACAATGATCCAAAACATAAAGCAAAATCTACAATGGAATGGTTAAAAAATAAACATATCCAGGTGTTAGAATGGCCAAGTCAAAGTCCAGACCTGAATCCAATCGAGAATCTGTGGAAAGAACTGAAAACTGCTGTTCACAAATGCTCTCCATCCAACCTCACTGAGCTCGAGCTGTTTTGCAAGGAGGAATGGGAAAAAATTTCAGTCTCTCGATGTGCAAAACTGATAGAGACATACCCCAAGCGACTTACAGCTGTAAGCAAAAGGTGGCGCTACAAAGTATTAACTTAAGGGGGCTGAATAATTTTGCACGCCCAATTTTTCAGTTTTTGATTTGTTAAAAAGTTTGAAATATCCAATAAATGTCGTTCCACTTCATGATTGTGTCCCACTTGTTGTTGATTCTTCACAAAAAAATACAGTTATATATCTTTATGTTTGAAGCCTGAAATGTGTCAAAAGGTCGCAAAGTTCAAGGGGGGCGAATACTTTCGCACGGCACTGTAACTATTATGCTATTTGGATCACCTGGCTGCTGAGGTCATGCAGACAGTTTTTTTGTGTTCATACTTTTACAGAACGACAAAGTTTGATGTCGGACGACAATAGAACATTCATGATGTCACTGCGACAACTGTCTACAGACATGTCGATTGACCAACTGTAAACCAGCCTTTTGAAATCCCATTGGGGTCATAACAAATTGCTTAAGGTAATATAATTTCATAACTGACAAGAAAACAACCTTTTTACATAAAGAAAAGCAATGAAAATACCCGAAAGCCCACTCTAAGGTTTTCTTTAAGTAAGGAAAGGAAAACAAATTAAGGGAGGAAAATGAACGTTCACACTTTATAGAGAAATAACTCCCGTTGAGTTCACTCGGCACACACACGACAGGGAGTCAGACTCCACACGACCAATTTAGCTGTGAAAATTACTTTTCTCTTCAGCTCTTAAAGAATTAAATTTTTCAATTTAATAATGACTCAGAGATCACAGCTCCCAGCCCTCTGACTGAACTGTGTAATTGTAATGTAATTACGCCAGGCATCAGGAAGCAGGTGCAGAAGGTGAGTTTAATAATGAATCAAAGCAAGAAAAAACATGAGAAGCATACAGAATGTGAGAGAAAACAATATTACCTAGTAACTGCTGTCAACTGAGGGCTAAATAAAGGGGGCGTAATCAAGGAGATAATGATGACCAGGTGTGAGTAAGGATGGGGAACAGGTGTGTGTGATGATTGTTGCCATGGGCGGTGGTTAGTAGACCAGCGCTGGAGAGAGGGAGCGGGAGTAGGCATTACGGTAATGTCTTCTAAATGGTCAGCTTTTGCTGTGATTACAAATCGAAACAACATTGCCTTTAGAAAACTGTATTCAAAAGAAATGCGAACCACTTTACGCTATACTTTTTAAGCAAGATTTTCATCATCCAGAAATGTTGCTTTCTTTGCCAAGCTAGCCATACATTTTGTTTTATACATCCTGACAGCAATGTGTGTTTGTGGGCAAGGATAGGGGGTGAATGAAACCCATTGGAATCAATTATATAGTATGTAAATTATATGTTATTCTATGAATTGAGACACTAGTAATTTCATGGTGGCCACTAGGGCAGGGGGCAGGTAGCCTAGCGGTTAGAGCGTTGGGCCAGTAACTGAAATGTCGCTAGTTCAAATACTGGAGCCAATAAGCTGAAAAACCTATTGATGTGCCCTTGAGCATCCACTATTGCTGACCCTGTAAAACAAACACATTTCACTATAACCTGTCCTGTGTATGTGACAATAAAACAAATATCATATGACAATAATGTTCTTGATGGTTAATGTTTCTTTTGATGGTATGACGGTATGTAATGTTTCTGAATAATTAAAGTTTTAAATATATTTTAGTACATGACCCTATGATGACAACAAATGATTTGTAAGTCCTTTCTTCATTCTGTTTGTTTTAAACTCAATCGAACTAGGATAAAACTGACAGTGAACTTCGATTTATTTAGCACTGTACCAAACTACATTTATAGACGGTATTGTAAAAATCCTTACCGGTATATGGATCCATACGAGTTTAACCTTATAAGATGATATATCGCACAACCATTGTGGTCATAGGTGTCTGTGAGGGTGAAGTTTTTAATGCAGTGTTAATCACACAATCGGTTTTCGGCAATCAAAACTCTATTATCCCCTGATAAAATGGTATATCCTGCAATGAATATGTCTGGCATTCAGTCTATCCAAACATGATTACACACACGCACGCACACACTTGCACGCACACATTGTCTGTCTGTCTCTCTGTCAGTCTCTCTGTTTTGCACACACACACACACACACACACACACACACACACACACACACACACACACACACACACACACACACAGCCCATGAGACTAATGTATGGCCAGCCGGCAGCGACGTGACAGCAACAACCTCCATCCAATCTAGAGAGAGAGAATTCTGCTGAAATATGACAAGGATATGTCGGACAGGATGCTGTGCGTGTGCCTGCCTCCGTGCGTGCATGCGTGCATGTGTTGTGGCATCATGGGGATTACCTAATAAAACCCTGCCTCCTGGAGTTGTTCAAGATTAAATCGTTTTTCTATGAGATGAGGAAGTTGCATTTGAACGCTTTTTCAATAATGGGAATGTTGGTTAATCCATTTAAAGGCACAGGAAAAGGGATCAGAAATTGACTGGTTATAGGGCAGATGGGCTGGTCAATCAAATGCCCAGTGGGCCTGTCTAAATGATGGCTTCACAATCATTATTTGGCTTATAATGGTGGCCTTAATGAAAAGAATTGTCCAGTACGGGGGCCTATAGGGAAAAAAATGGTCTGATGTGTCAAAAATGCCAGAGCCGATTTCTGGTCCAAGTCCGCCACTGGTACGGGCGAGTAATGCTGCAAGGTCCTCTGCAGGACTCTCAAGGCCCAGTAGACAAAAGGGCAGAAACAGAGTTAAAGAAGCACTTACAGGTAACTGGCAAAAACTTGAGTAAATGAGGGATAAGAAGCATATTAAACAAAAATATAAACGCATCATGTGAAGTGTTGGTCCCATGAGCTGAAATAAAAGATCCCAGAAATTTTCCACACGCACAAAAAGCTTATTTCTATCAAATGTTGTGGACACATTTCTTTACATCACCGTTTGTTAGCATTTCTCCTTTGCCAAGATAATTTATCCACCTTACAGGTGTGGCATTTGAAGAAGCTGATTAAACAGCATGATCATTACACAGGTGCTGCGGACGATAAAAGGCCACTCTGTGTTGTCACACAGCACAATGAAACAGATGTCTCTGTTTTGAGGGAATGTGCAATTGGCATGCTGACAGCAGGAATGTCCACCAGAGCTGTTGCCAGAGAATTGAATGATAATTTCTCTACCAACTTCGTTTTAGAGAATTTGGCAGTACATACAACCACAACCACAATTACAACAATACTGAATGAACACTTATTTTAACTTAATATAATACATCAATAAAAACAATTTAGCCTCAAACAAATAATGAAACGTTACAATTTGGTTTAAATAATGCAAAAACAAAGTGTTGTAGAAGAAAGTAAAAGTGCAATATGTGCCATGTAAGAAAGCTAACGTTTATTAAGTTCCTTGCTCAGAACATGAGAACATATGAAAGCTGGTGGTTCCTTTTAACATGAGTCTTCAATATTCCCAGGCAAGAAGTTTTAGGTTGTAGTTATTATAGGGATTATAGGACTATTTCTCTCTATACCATTTGTTTTTCATATACCTTTGACTATTGGATGTTCTTATAGGCACTTTAGTATTGCCAGTGTAACAGTATAGCTTCCATCCCCCTCCTCGCTCCTACCTGGGCTCGAACCAGGAACACATCGACAACAGCCACCCTCGAGGCATCATTACCCATGCATAGCAAGGGCAATAACCACTCCAAGTCTCAGAGGGAGTGACGTTTGAAACGCTATTAGCGCGCACCCTGCTAACTAGCTAGCCATTTCACATCGGTTACACCAGCCTAATCTCGGGTGTTGATGGGCTTGAAGTCAAAAACAGCGCAATGCTTGAGGCACAACTTAGAGCTGCTGGCAAAACGCACAAAAGTGCTGTTTGAATGAATGCTTACGAGCCTGCTGGTGCCTACCATCGCTCAGTCAGACTGCTCTATCAAATCATAGACTTAATTATAACATAATAACACACAGAAATACGAGCCTTAGGTCATTAATATGGTAGAATCCGGAAACTATCATCTCGGAAAACAATACTTTTATTCTTTCAGTGAAATATGGAACCGTTCTGTATTTTATCTCACAGGTGGGATCCATAAATCTAAATATTCCTGTTACATTGCACAACCTTTAATGTTAATGTTATGTCATAATTACGTAACATTCTGGCAAATTAGGCAGCCCAAACTGTTGCATATACATTGACTCTGCGTGCAATGAACGCAAGAGAAGTGACACAATTTCACCTGGTTAATATTGCCTGCTAACCTTTCTTTTAGCTAAATATGCAGGTTTAAAAATATATACTCCTGTGTACTGATTTTAAGAAAGGCATTGATGTTTATGTGTAACGCTTATTGTTGCACGAAGAAGGAGTGGACCAAAGCGCAGCGTGGTACGTGTTCATGGTAATTTATTAAAACTGAACACTGAGACAAAATAACAAAATGGAACAAAACGAAACAGTTCTGTCTGGTGCAGACACAAAACAGAAAACAACTACCCACCCAGCACAGGTGGGAAAAAGCTGCCTAAGTATGATTCTCAATCAGAGAAAATGATAGACAGCTGCCTCTGATTGAGAACCACACCCGGCAAAACACAAAGAAAAAGAAAACATAGAAACAAATAAACTAGAATGCCCACCCTAGTCACACCCTGGCCTAACCGAAATAGAGAATAAAACCCTCTCTATGGCCAGGGCCTGACATTATGGTTAGGTACACATTGGAGCAAGGACAGTCCTTTTTCGCGAATACGCACCGCATCCATTATATGCAACGCAGGACACACTAGATAACTAGTAATATCATCAACCATGTGTAGTTAACTAGTGATTATGATTGATTGATTGTTTTTTATAAGATAAGTTTAATGCTAGCTAGCAACTTACCTTGCCTTACTGCATTCGGATAACAGGCAGGCTCCTTGTGGAGTGCAATGAGAGGCAGGTGGTTAGAGCATTGGACTAGTTAACTGTAAGGTTGCAAGATTGAATCCCCGAGCTGACAAGGTAAAAAAACTGTCATTCTGCCCCTGAACAAGGCAGTTAACCCACCGTTCCTAGGCCGTCATTGAAAATAAGAATGTGTTCTAAACGGACTTGCCTAGTTAAATAAAGATTGAATAAATGTGTAAAAAATAAAAGCTTTTAAAATCGTCCAAATCGGTGCCATAAATACCGATTTCCGATTGTTATGAAAACTTGAAATCGGTCCTAATTAAATCGGCCATTCCAATTAATCGGCCAACCTCTAATCCACATACGGCATCTTCACCTGTGGGATGGTCTGAGACCAACCACCCGGACAGCTGATGAAACCGTGGGTTTGCACAACCAAAGAATTTCTGCACAAACTGTCAGAAAACGTCTCAGGGAAGCTCATCTACATGCTTGTCGTCCTCACCAGGGTCTTGACCTGACTGCAGTTCTGCATCGTAATCTTCTTCAGTGGACAAATGCTCACCTTCGATGGCTACTGAAACGCAGGAAAAGTGTACTCTTCACGGATTAATCCCGGTTTCAACTATACCAGGTAGATGGCAGACAGCGTGTAATGCGTCGTGTGGGCAAGCGATTTGCTGATGTCAACGTTGTGAAATTGCATGTTGCATTTTATCAATGGCAATTTGAACAGGTATCTTGACAAGTATCTTCACTGATATTTTCAACCTGTCCCTGACCGAGTCTGTAATACCAACATGTTTTAAGCAGATCACCATAGTCCATGTTCCAAAGAACACCAAGGTAACCTGCCTAAATAAAGACCGACCTGTATCCCTCACGTCAGTAGCCATGAAGTGTTATGAAAGGCTGGTCATGGCTCACATCAACACCATTATCCCAGAAACCCTAGACCCATTCCAATTTGCATAATGTCCCAACAGATCCATAGATCTCTATTGCACTCCACACTGGCCTTTCCCACCTGGACAAAAGGAACACCTACGTGAGAGTACTATTCATTGACTACAGCTCAGTGTTCAATACCATAGCGCCCTCAAAGCTCATCACTAAGCTAAGGACCCTGAGACTAAACACCTCCCTCTGCAACTGGATTCTGGACTTCCTGATGGGCCTCCCCCAGGTTGTAAGGGTAGGTAACAACATATCTGCCATGCTGATCCTCAACACGGAGGCCCCTCAGGGGTGTGTGCTTAGTCCCCTCGTGTACTCCCTGTTCACCCGTGACTGCAAGTCAAGGCACAAATCCAACACCATCATTTTATTATTTTACCTTTATTTAACTAGGTATGTCAGTTAAGAACACATTCTTATTTTCATGACGTCCTAGGAACAGTGAGTTAACTGCCTTGATCAGGGGCAGAACGATTTTTACCTTGTCGGCTCAGGGATTCGATCTTGCAACCTTTCTAACCACTAGGCTACCCTCCACCCCAAGTTTGCAGATTACACAACAGTGGTAGGCTTGATCACAAACAACAATGAGACAGCCTATAGGGAGGAGGTAGGATACCTGGCAGTGTGGTGCCAGGATAACAACCTCTCCCTCAACGTGATCAAGACAAAGGAGACGATTGTGGAGTACCATTCTCATCGACGGGGCTGTAGTGGCACAGGTTGAGAGCTTCAAGTTCCTTGGTGTCCACATCACCAACAAACTATCATGGTTCAAACACACCAAGACAGTCGTGAAGAGGGCACGACAACAGCTATTCCCCCTAAGGAGACTGAAAAGATTTGTCATGGGTCCTCATATCCTCAAAAAGTTCTACAGCTGCACCATCGAGAGCCTGGTTGTATCACCGCCTGGTATGGCAACTGCTTGCCCTCCAGAGGGTAGTGCATACAGACCAGTACATCACTGGGGCCAAGCTTCCTGAAATCCAGGACGTCTGTACTAGGTGGTGTCAGAGGAAGGCCCAGCCACCCTAATCCTAGACTGTTCTCTCTGCTACAGCACAGCAAGTGGTACCGCGCCAAATGGCGCCAAGTCTAGGTCCAAAAGGCTTCTTAACAGCTTCTAACCAAAGCCATGAGACTCCTTAACAGCTAATCAAATGGCTACTCTGACTATTTGCATTGCCCCCCATCCACATTTATATGCTGCTGCTACTCTCTGATTATTATCCATGCATAGTCACTTTACCTCTACCTGCATGTACATATTACCTCAATTACCTTAACTAACCTGTACTTTGACTCTGTACCGTTATTCCCTGTATATAGACTAACTAACTAATGTTATTTTATTGTTGCTCTTTAATGATTTGTTATTTAAGTTTATTTTTGCATTGTTGGTTGATAAGCTTGTAAGTAAGCATTTCACTGTAAGATCTACCTGTATTCGAGGCATGTGACAAATAAAATATGATTTGAATGTACGGAGATGCCGTGATGAGATCCTGAGGCCCATTGTCTTGCCAGTCATCCACCGCCATCACCTCCTGTTCTAGCATGTCACAACGATCTGTACACAATTCCTGAAAGCTAAAAATGTCACAGTTCTTCCATGCCCTGCATATTAATGAATGAAATTTATTTTGGGTAACAGACATTTACAACAAAATGTACAATGTGAACCCAGAGGATATTACTTGAAAGTATGAATTATAACGCTTGTTTCCAATTGGTCCTCGATGGTAAAAACAATAACACATCTAATGATTAAAAGGCAAAACAAAATTACAAACAACCATGCTCTGGATCGATCTGTACAAGATTGTGTTCCAGTTTCCACCAACTTCGCACAGCCATTTAAGAAGAGTGGGACAACATTCAACAGGCCAAGAACATTAGTTTGATCAACTCTCTGCAAAGTAGATGTGTCGCGCTGCATGATGCAAATGGTGGATATATCACCAGACACTGACCGATATTCTGATACAACAGATGCATATCTGTATTCCCAGTCATGTGAAATCCATAGATTATGGCCTAATGACTTAAATTCAATTTACTGATTTCCTTATTACTGTAACTCAGTAAAATCTTTGAAATTGTTGCATGTTGTGGTTCATATTTTTGTTCAGTGTATATTGAAAGCAGGTGCATCCACACAGGTGTAGTTCCTGTATAAAAATCGGCAGGTCATTATTTTGGCTACCAAGCTATGCCCCCATCCACAGGGCACGAGTTGCCACTGAATGGTTTGATGAGCATGAAAACAATGGAAACCATGTGCCATGGCCGCCTGTCACCAGATCTCAACCCAACACTTTTGGGACATTCTGGAGCTGTACCTGAGACAGCGTTTTCCACCACCATCAACAAAACAGCAAATTATGGAATTTCTTTCTATCCATCCAATAGAGTTCCAGACACTTGTAGAATCTATGCCAATGTCCATTCAAGCTGTTCTGGCTCGTGGTGGCCCATTACCCGATTAAGACACTTTACGTTGTTGTGACCTTTATTTTGTCAGTTATCTGTACTATGATGATACGATCAGAACAAAACAAAAAAATAGGAGACTCTGTACCTTGGGTTGATATAGCACCCATGGGATAAAGCTCATAAATGTAACGATCCTCTTCCTGTGAATGACCGGACCAAGGCGCAGCATGAGACGTGTTCATGATATTTTATTAAAATCAGAACACTAGAACAAAAAATAACAAAGAGGAAAACGAACAGTTCTGTGAGGAAACTAACAATACATAAAACAACTACCCACAAAACCCATGTGGGCAAGAGCTACCTAAGTATGGTTCCCAATCAGAGACAACGATAGACAGCTCTCCCTGATTGAGAACCATACCCGGCCAAAAACAAAGAAATACAAAAACATAGAAAAAAGAACATAGAATGCCCACCCTAGTCACACCCTGGCCTAACCAAAAGAGAGAATAAAATCTACATGGGGTTCACAGCCATATGAATAAGAACGGTACATAATGAATTCTCCTGTTTGCCATCTCATTCTAACCAAAAAACTGATCCCATCAGTTGTATTCATCATCTCTCTACTACTTCTCATCTCGATGCTGATTAGTTAGTCCTGACCTCTCTATGAGGATATAGCATAACTCCGGGGTTATGCTATGGGCAAACCAGTGACCCAGGGACCTAGATCATATGTTAGCACCCGGTGAAAGTTAACAGCAAGTAAAAGTAATCAACATTTTACAATTAATCCATTTCATCCAGGATTTTTCCCCAGACATGAAAATATCCAAATCATGTATCATTAGTAACCCTTTGAAATAATTAATCATTATTTTAGAATTTTTTTTATTTTTATGGCAATTGTGTTACGGTTTTCTAGGTGTGAAGGAGAGTCGGACCAAAATGCAGCGTGTAGATTACGATTCATGTTTAATGACAAACACACTAAACACAAACACTACAAAACAATAAACGTAACGAAAACCGAAACAGCCTATACTTGTGTAAACTAACACAGAACAATGACATCAGGACACTAAGGACAATCACCCACGACAAACTCAAAGAATATGGCTGCCTAAATATGGTTCCCAATCAGAGACAACGATAAACACCTGCCTCTGATTGAGAACCACTCCAGACAGCCATAGACTTTGCTAGATAACCCCACTAGCTACAATCCCAATACATACACACCAAAACCCCAAGACAAAACACACCACAATACAAAAAACCCATGCCACACCCTGGCCTGACCCAATACATGAAGAAAAACACAAAATACTTAGACCAGGGCGTGACAAATTGTGACCGGTGGGATAATGTGATGTATACTGAATTGACATATTTCTCCTATGCAGTCATCAAAATTCTGATATATTCCCAGCCCAGTTATTAAAACATTTAAAACTCTGTCACTGGCATTGCCACTAGGATACCCCATCACATTCTAGTGTGACTATTTTACATATCAAAAACCCGTATACAACACCGATATGAATAATGAGAGCAAAGACAAAAAAACAAGAAACATCAACGTATTTCAAGATTGTTACCTTATTGTAACATACACTGTAACATTTGAACTTTTGTGCAATATTTATAGTAACATTGTCATTGTGACATTTTAGTGCAACATTCACTGACAACTGTATAGCAGACGTGTGATTCATTCACATTGAACATAAAGGTAACATTTAGGATAGAGGTAGCCTGTAGAACATGCATTCAAGTAGAGGCCTACACTGAACAAAATAAAATTAGATATATACACATACTTCTCCAAAAACATTTCAGTCATTTTGATTGTCTTTTTACCTTTTTCGTCAACTTTTCTTTTCTTCATAGAGTCTATTGTACTTTTTAGCCCTTTTTCATTCACTCTTATCTCCTTTTCTACTAACCATGGTATATCTTGAAGCACTCAATGTGCAGTGGCGCTTTGCATTTCTCACATGCATAGGTAGTACGTTTGTCCCAATGACGACTTCTCTGGAACCGGCGCATCGTGTTGATGGGCCAGTGAGAAGCTTTGTCATATCTTGCCTGATCTTCAACAGTAGCAGCAGGTAGAGATTTCCTTCTGTGGCTCAGTGGGTTCATGACAAACTTTTGCATAAGAGACTATCCGTGTGCCACTATCCGTGAGGAGGTGAGCAGGTCGATGGTCCCACCCATAACGTCTCTGAAAACAAAATGGCTGTTTACGAGTGCATTGTTGAAAGACCATGCAAAGATGGGCCACCACCACTTCTTAGACCTGCCTGAGATATGATATTTTGAAACCTGTAGGTTATAAAGGTCAACACCACCCATGTGCTCATTGTATTGGTTGATGCATTTTGGTTGTGGGACTTGCACGTTGTCAAATGACGTTGCTCCTTGTTCCATCTCATGACAGAGGTCTCACTGTATTTCTCCTCCATGTTTGTTGCCACTGTGACAATGTTATTGTCTTTCCAACGGACCAGCAACTTGTCTCCTTGGTCCAGTACCTCAGAGGTTCCCCGGGGTAACTTAATGAAGTCCTTCTGTGGCTTGAATGGGACATCAAACAGACGGTTTTGCCTCATCCTTCCAGAGCTCCCCTATCCTCTTTTTGTAATTTCATCAAGGAGTACAAGCGAAGTGAAGAGGTTGTCTTGAAGGAACTTACAACCTTGAGGCACCTGAGATTGCTCTGCAAGACCAAGAATGACACTGGGTCCCTGACCCAACCCAATCTCAGGGAGGAGAGTGTGGGATCCACCATATGGCTCCATGTGATACACTAGATGAGGCAAGGTTCCATAGCTTGTAACCAAAACGGATTGGTTTACCTCTTGTTTACACCCATGTCGGCCATAGTATCGGATCATGCTCTCATCCACTGACAGCCATTCCTGAAATGGCATGACTTTGTATGACTGACTGAGCTCAGAGAAGATAGGCCTAACCTTAAAAAATGAGTAGTCAGTGATCTTTGTGTTGTCAACCACATGAACTGAGGCCATTATTTAATCAAAGCGATTTATCCGCATTGCATCTGAAATGCTTTCATTGTGTACATCACTGTCAAGTGACCAGTGCATGTGTCTTCTTGGAACAGAGCTGTACCCAGATGTGATAAGGATCCCATAGAATGTAAGGAGCTCATCCATACTCAGATACAGTTGGTTGTCCTTGGTCTGGGTGGAGTAGAGGTTGGATATTTCAATGGTGATCTCTCTTAGGGTGGGTGGATACATTAGTAGGAAAACATCCATTTGGGTTGGGGCAGCTTTGTTTTACACATTCTGCAGCATTTGAGCTGTATACTATGTATACGGTCACCTAGAACTAAAAGAAAGAACAGAGTAGAAAGTTAGGTAAAACAAGAACTATGTATGTGTATACCTAGATGCACTGTGTTATCCCGCCAGTCACTATTGTTGCCATCAACATGTTTACTCATTCTATAACCACACTGAACTAAGTTGAGTAATTGCAAATGCATATATCAATACTAGACACCTTAAAGATGATGTGCATGAAAAATCTTTGTCCTATCTTTATGTTAAAACGACATCACGCCACACGTACCTCTAGGGGTACCATCCCCCCCTGCTCAACTGACACAGTGGCGCACAGAACGCAAAAATATTCTTAGAAATATTTAACCTCCACACTTTAACAAGTCCAATAGCTCAAATGAAAGATAAACACCTTGTTCATCTAGCCAGCAAGTCAGATTTCTAAAATGTTTTATGGCGAAAACATAGCACATATTTATGTCAAACCACCACCAAAAGATAGGCTAATTTACATAGCCATATTTGTATAACAATAGATGCAATCACAAAAGCAGGATTAAAAGAAAAATAATTCACTAACCTTTTGAAAATCTTCATCAGATGACAGGAATAGGACATGTTATACAGTACATTTATGTTTTTTTCAATAATATAATATTTATATCCATAAATCACTGTTTACATTGAACGTCATGTTAAAAAAATGCTACTACAATGTCCGGAGAAATTATGATAACTCTGCCAGATAACAGAAATACACATCATAAACGTTGACTAAATATACATGTTCTACATATAGTTAGAAAGATACACTTCTTCTTAATAAAACAGCTGTGTTACATTTATTTTTAACGTTACAGAATTCGTTCACTTGTCAATAATATGAGACGGCGCTCATAGATTAGCAATATGGCTCCGCTATTTCGGAGTCCACAGAAACACATAATAACCACATAAATATTCCCTTACCTTTGCCGTTGTTCGATCAGAAGTCGTGGAAGAAGTCATACTTACCAAAACCAGCGTTTGCCTTTCAAATGTGTGTCTTTGGGTTATCAAACGCGACTAATTTCGGCTGAAATGCACTCAAAATTCTATGGGTTGCGCATCAAAACTTCAAAATTACATATTATATGTCGACTAAAACATGTTATAAACATACATAAAAATCCTTAGCCCGAAAAGACAAGCCTATATCGTTTGGTGGATCTTGGAACGGAGAGAGAAAAAGACCGAGGCGCGCACGTATTATTGCGTGACCCGAGGGTTTCTTCCCGCCAAAGGGTGAGGGAGCGCGCAATCTTCACAATGAAGCGCCCCATTGAAAGAGGACATTGCGCTGAAGAGATAGGAACTGTTCCCAGATCTGTAGCTGGTTGGGAAGGGTGGGGGCGATGACGTCAAAGTTGGGCCAACTTTTCTGCCGACAGAAAGAGTTTGGAAGAATGGCTGCCCTGTGAGTTCTGCTTTACATAGAGACATAATTTGAACGGTTTTAGAAGCTTTAGAGTGTTTTCTATTCAATAATATTTATTATATGCATATATTAGCAATTTTTGACAGATTTTTTGTCAGTTTACTATGGGCACGCATTCCTCCAAAGGTGGCAGTATTCTGCCATAGCCTTAACAGGTTTTAACATACAGCCATCCTCTTCTCATAGTGCAACCAGGAAGTAAACAGCTCTGGTCATGTGACAATTTACACTAAACATGTGACACTGCACATATTTCATTGAGACCCATTGAGACCCTTTACCCAATATTTGTTGGAAATACGTTGAACATCATTGAGTCAGATTTTTATAGCCTAATAAGTGAAAACGTTTTTTACGGTCACTATTGTGACTGATGGGATTAAATAGGTTAAGCTTTTTGGGATAGGGGGTAGCATTTTCACTTTTGGATGAATAGCATGCCCAGAGTGAACTGCCTCCTACTCTGTCCCAGATGCTAATATATGTATATTAGTATTAGTATTGGATAGAAAACACGCTGACGTTTCTAAAACTGTTTGAATGATGTCTGTGAGTATAACAGAACTCATATAGCAGGCGAAAACCTGAGAAAAATCCAACCAGGAAGTGGACATCTGAGGTTTGTAGTTTTTCAAAGCTTGGCCTACCAAATACACATTGAGATATGGATAAATTTGCACTTCCTACCGCTTCCACTAGATGTAGAAACTTGAATGAGGATTCTACTATAAAGGAGGGGCTCATGAGACCTCTTTGAATCAGTGGTCTGGCAGAGTGCCTTGGTCTCATGACGTGCGCTCCTGACAGATTTACCTCTCGTTCCAGTGCTTTTTCTGAAGACAAAGGAATTCTCTGGTTGGAACATTATTGATATTTTATGTTAAAAACATCCTAAAGATTGATTCCATACATCGTTTGACATGTTTCTAAAGAACTGTAACGGAACTTTTCGAGTTTTTGTCTGGATGAAATGCTTGCGCCTCATGAAGATGGATTACTGTGCTGAACACGCTAACAACAAGTGGCTATTTGGACATAAATTATGGATTTTATGGAACAAATCAGTCATTTATTGTCGAACTAGGATTCCTGGGAGTGCCTTCTCATGAAGATCATCAAAGATAAGTGAATATTTATGGTGTTGTTTCTAACTTTGTTGACTCCAACATGGTGGATATTCCTCTGGCTGTTTTGGGTTCTGAGCTCTGTTCTCAGATTATGTTTTTTCCGTAAAGTTTTCTTGAAAACTGACACAGCGGTTGCATTAATAGATTTTGTAGACAGTTTCATTATTTTGACCTCCCCACAGTACATGGTAGAGGAAATGTAACTCGAGCAAAGCCTATTAGGTAGGAAGGTATCTTGGCAGCGTTGAGAAAAAGTTGATTTCTTTCTACACAGTTTTGCGTGGAGCTGAGAGACAATACTGCAGTTTTAATGCACATTTCCTGCAATTACAGTGCCTTCAGGAAGTATTCAGACCCGTTGACTTTTTCCACTTTGATACGTTACAGCCTTATTCTAAAACTGATTACATTTGATTATTTCTCACCAATCTACACACAATACCCAATAACGAACAAAGCAAAAACTGTTTTTTAGAAATATTTGCGATCGGGTTCAAGTCCGGGCTCTGGCTGGGCCACTCAAGGACATTCAGAGACTTGTCCCGAAGCCACTCCTGCCTTGTCTTGGCTGTGTGCTTAGGGTTGTAGTCCTGTTGGAAGGTGAACCTTCGCCCCAGCCCTGAGTGCTCTGGAGCAGGTTTTCATCAAGGATCTCTCCGTACTTTGCTCTTTTCATCTTTGTCTTGATCCTGACTAGTCTCCCAGTCCCTGCCGCTGAAAAGCATCCCCACAGCATGATGCTGCCACCACCATGCTTCACTGTAGGGGTGGTGCCAGGTTTCCTCCAGACTTGACGCTTGACATTCAGGCCAAAGAGTTCAAGCTTGGTTTCATCAGACCAGAGAATCTTGTTTCTCATGGTCTAAGAGTCATTAGGTGCCTTTACGGTCTGTCATGTGCCTTTTACTGAGGACTGGCTTCCATCTTCCCACTCAACTATAAAGGCCTGATTGGAGGAGTGCTGCAGAGATGGTTGTGCTTCTGGAATGTTCTCCCATCTCCACAGAGGAACTCTAGAGCTCTGTCTCCATCGGGTTCATGGTCACCTTCCTGACCAAGGACCTTTTCCCTCGATTGCTCAGTTTGGCCGGACAGCCAGCTCTAGGAAGAGTCTTGGTGGTTCCAAACTTCTTCCATTTAAGAATGATGGAGGCCACTGTTTTCTTGGGGACCTTCAAGGCTGCAGTACCCTTCCCCAGATCTATGCCTCGACACAATCCTCTCTCGGAGCTCTGCGGACAATTGCTTCGACCCTTAATGGCTTGTTTTTTTCTCTGACATGCACTGTCAACTGTAGGACCATATATGTGTGGTATTGTGTTTACATTGATGAGATTTTTTTTTAAAATTTAGAATAAGGCTGTAACATAACAAAATGTGGAAAAAGTCAAAAGGTCTGAATACTTTCCGAATGCACTGTCTATACAGTGGGTCCTCAATTAAAAGTTATGAGCTTATGCGACTGTTTGTGGTAGATGGTGGCATTCTGTCATTGCACCACACTATCACAAGGGGGAGTTAGAACGCTGATCTATCAATAGTCCAAACTGTGACAATCAATGGAGGTGTTTCCAGTCTGAGTGTCTCTCCTCTGGCACTAGTGTCCTGCATCAGGCAACAACAACAAAAACTGTCGGTGATCCTGGAGATAAGAGAAAACTTGGGTAAATACAATGGTCTTAACCAATGTTCAAGAATGGCCTTTTTCCCTTTATTCAGATTACAATCGCTCACTTTCGGTTATTTGAAACAAAATCATCTCCAAAATATTGATATTTTTTAAACAAAGCGATTATTATTATTATTAACCCTGCATTATAATTATATAAAAGCCCCTTAGATATTCTCACAGATCAGATTTCCCTAAATGAAAAATGCCCCTTAGATATTAATCTGGAATCCTCCAATCCTCTAATGTAATTATTGGTGGAGAGTCACGTCATTGATTTTTTTAAATGTATACTGTTATATACTGTTGTATTTTTGATATTATTAAAAGTGTTGTAGGTCTTATTCTTATTTTTTGATTTAACCTTTATTTTACTACATAAAGATCTACTTACTCTGTTGGCGTTATGACCCAGTTTATGCCCTCATTTGCAACGCAAAACATAACGAATTACTATGGGAATAAATGGAAGAGGCAAGTAGAAAGGGGGGCAAAGTAAGGAACTTCTTTGCTGGCCCTGGAGGCCTTTTGAAAACATGTTTTGACAAGGGCTTTTAGCAGGACAATAGACACGATGTGGTCCCAAAAATGGCTCTCTGACATATGGTCCAACATATCTCTTGATGATGATTGTGCTCGGGCCGATTCCGGTGTGAGTTATCCGGTCCAAATGTATTACTTGGGGCTCGTGGCTACTTTCTGGCAGATGATTATACGGGCTGCTTTATATTATTAACAATGCATTATTTATTTATTTTTCCATATTTTCTCATTGATTCTGTGATCAAAAAATACAATTAACATTATCCCTTGCCTAATGGGGAAAGGGAGTGCGCGGGGTTCTGGTACCGGAGGGTGGCTTAGGCTCTCACCCGAGCTCGTATCCCCGCATCTCCATGTCGCCTGGGTTGCGCCCGACCGGCTCCATCCCCCTTTCCCTGTTAGGCATGGCCGCATAGCGCACTCCCTTTCCCCATTAGGCAAGGCTGAATGGCAGAATATGAATTCTGAGGGCAGAAATGATTAAATATTAAGGCACTAGAGTTTTAAGAATTGTGTCTGTTCAATAATTTGTGACATTGTGGCATTTAAAGCATATTGAAGTTAGAAGCATTAGCTTCTAGTATTTGAAGCAATAGCCTACCCACGTGTGGTCAACTATTTCAGCACCGTTTCGAGCTGCTCTGAGACAAGCATGGAGACTGTTCTTGCTAATCAATTACATTTTTATTTTCCCTGAATCTCTGTCTGGGTATTGGTTAGACTACAATTAGGTTGTGGAAATGTTAGTATTATTTTGCTCTTAGTACCGTAGCCTACTCCCGACCGGTCACGTTGTACAACGCCATATTTTCCTAACGGAAATACTGAGGGTTTGTTTTTTAGTTTTTCTTGGAATAGAAACCATAATATTAATCAAATTTATTAAGCAAATTTTCGTAAAATCTATCTAATATTGAGCACTAACTAGCATTAACCCAACAATGGCTGACAATTAAATAACATGCTGTAGAATTCTGCGGCAGCCCGCAAGGTGTGCTGCTGTATGGTGCAACTTTTACAGGAAGAACTACTGAATCTCCTCTTTGTCGGGATGTAAGGCTAGGCAGTGAGCTCTGCAGTCATCAAATGCTAGCCTATAAAATGTCAGGAACTTTGAGTCTGCCCCATTGTTTCCTTATGGGACAATTTTGCAAGCACATGTCTGTTTATTTCACCAAATATCTCACAATGTCTATATTTAAAGTTTTTCAAATCAGACACCTTTTTAACTTCTTGGATATAGGGGGCGCTATTTTAATTTGTGGGCGAAAAACGTTCCCGTTTTAAACAAGATATTTTGTCACGAAAAGATGCTCAAACTATGCATATAATTGACAGCTTTGGAAAGAAAACACTCTGTCACTCTGAAGATATTGTCTGTGAGTGCCACAGAACTGATGCTACAGGCGAAACCAAGATGAAATTTCAAACAGGAAGTTCCCCAGATTTTGAAGGCGCTGTGTTCCAATGACTCCTTATATGGCTGTGAATGGCTCACGAATGAATTTCTGTCGTTTCCCCAAGGTGTCTGCAGCATTGTGACGTATTTGTAGGATTTCCTCATTGAAAACATCCGAAGAAAACATCCGAAGTTCTTCAAAGGTAAATTATTTTATTTGAATGCTTTTCTTGTTTTTGTGAAAATGTTGCCTGCTGAATGCTAGGCTTAATGCTATGCTAGCTATCAATACTCTTACACAAATGCTTGTGTAGCTATGGTTGAAAAGCATATTTTGAAAATCTGAGATGAGATTGTTAACAAAAGGCTAAGCTTGTGAGTGAATATATTTCTTTCATTTCATTTGCGATTTTCATGAATAGTTAATGCTGCGTTATGGTAATGAGCTTGAGGCTATGATTACGCTCCCGGATACGGGATTGCTCGACGCAAGAAGTTAATCTGGAGAATCTCCTCATTCTAATTATTCAAGGCTGGACAGTGTACTGCACTGTGCGCGATGGGTTTTCGTACCAACTTAGTTTATTTGTTTACATTTAGTGTTTGAACTATGTTTCGTTTATCGTTATTAAATAACTCAGTTTGATTCTCTTGCGCCTGACTTCCCTGCCACCTATGACGACTCTGACAGCTAGCTGCGAAAAACCTTTTGTCCATGGAACTCTCCATTGGTTTCCTATGGAGAGGCATGCTGGTCTATTTCGCAAATATCTCACAATGTGTATATCAAACATAATTTGAATCAGAATAATCTATTCTTTGTAATTATATAAGGTTGGGCAGCATACTCTGCTGTCATCTATCACTAGATCAGAAATAGTCAGAAATTGCACTTTTTTCCTTACTTCCTCATTACGAAGATGGAAGCACATTTAACAATATCGAGGTGCAGATGTTTACTTTATACACAAGATTTTTCTTTTTTGGTTTCGTCCTAAGAACAGATTGTAGTGACCAATTTAAAAGGGAGACATTTGTTGGTGCCATTTAAGGAAAATGGAATTCACTCCAGTCAGAAGAAGGTTGGTTTCAATTTATTTGCTATGGCCTCGAGCAAGTGTTCCTTGGGTGAATTTATACTTGTTCTATTGTCCAGTCTACATTGGGGGAAACAATATTGGTCATTATTTTGTCAGGTCAGATCCGCAATGGGAAAGTTCTAGCTAGTGTATCATTCTTAACTTCGACTCTTGTTGGATGTGGTTGTCCAGTTTATCAGGTCCCATGCTCCCATGACTGTTTTGATTATTTATTTACAAGTTAATTACAATTTGCTGTTTCCTTTATCGCCATATGTACCTGATACAGCAGTTCTAGTCTCATATGCGAGAGACTCATTGGAGAGACTCATTGGGAGGAGACTAGAGCAGACCCAGAACTTCAGAAATTCTGAGTGAGTGCACTTTTAGCAGCCCAGGACAGTCCATTTCCTTTGTAATGTTATAAATTTACCACACTTTTATAAGCATTTAAAACATAATCCATTAATTATATATATACATATATACATTCCCAGTCAAAAGTTTGGACACACCTATTCATTCCAGGCTTTTTCTTTATTTTGACTATTTTCTACATTGTAGAATAATAGTGAAGACATCAAAACTATGAAATAACACATGGAATAATGTAGTAATTAAAATAGTGTTAAACAAATTCAAATATATTTTATATTTGAGATGATTAAAAGTAGCCACTATTTGCCTTGGTGACAGATTACAATTCACAGGTGTGCCTTTCTTCCCTTCTTATTGTGTTTGAGACGATCAGTTGTGTTGTGACGAAGTATGGGTGGTATACAGAAGATAGCCCTATTTGGAAAAAGACCAAGTCCATATTATTGCAAGAAAAGCTCAAATAAGCAAAGAGAAACAACAGTCAATCAATACTTTAAAACATGAAAGTCAATCCAGAACATTTCAAGAACTTTAAAAGTTTCTTCATGTGCAGTCGCAAAAAAACATCAAGCGCTATGATGAAACTGGCTCTCACGAGGACCGCCACAGGAAAGGAAGACCCAGAGTTACTTCTGCTGCAGAGGATAAGTTCATTAGAGTTACCAGCCTCAGAAATTGCAGCCCAAATAAATGCTTCACAGATTTCAAGTAACAGAAACATCTCAAAATCAACTGTTCAAAGGAGACTGCATGAATCAGGCCTTCATGGTAGAATTGCTGCAAAAAAATCACTACTAAAGGACACCAATAAGAAGAATAGACTTGCTTGGGCCAAGAAACATGAGCAATGGACATTAGACCGGTGAACATTTGTCCTTTGGTCTGATGAGACCAAATTTGAGATTTTTGGTTCCAACTGCCATGTCCTTGTGAGATGCAGAGTAGTTGAAAGCATGTGTGGTTCCCATCTTGAAGCATGGAGGAGATGTGATGGTGTGGGTGTGATTTTCTGGTGACACTATCAGTGATTTATTTAGAATTCAAGACATATTTAGAATTCAATTCACACTTACCCAGAATGGCTACCACAGCATTCTGCAGCTATACGCCATCCCATCTGGTTTGCGCTTAGTGGGACTATCATTTGTTTTTCAACAGGTCAATGACCCAACACACATCCAGGCTGTGGAAAGGCTATTTTACAAAGAAGGCGAGTGACCTCAACCCAATTGGGATGGTTTGGGATGAGTTGGACTGCAGAGTAAAGGAAAAGCAGCCAACAAGTGCTCAGCATATGTGGGAAGTTCTCCAAGACTGTTGGAAAAGCATTCCAGGTGAGGCTGGTTGAGAGAATGCCAAGAGTGTGCAAAGCTGTCATCAAGGCAAAGGGTGGAAGTTTTGAATAATATAAAATATAAAATATATTTAGATTTGTTTGACACTTTTTTGGTTACTACATGAATCTATTGACATTTCTCAATAAAACTCATGAAGGCAACTGTTTATGTCAAATTCTGTTCTACTAATAGCCCTGGTTGTCTTGACAATAAAATTGTGAAATACTTAATTGTGAGGTTTAACATAAGGTCTGTACATGCAGATAAATGAAAGTCAGATAAATGAAAATCAGATTTTTTCTTGGGACTGATAGGGTTAAATCCTGATGAAAAAGGAAGAAACAATCTCCAACAAATCAATCTAGACAAGATGACAATACGACAACATTCATGTTAAGAAGACAAAAAAAAACTGATGAACGCTAATTAGAAAATCAAAATGCGCTTTGTGCCAGTGTCATTATTTGACATGGAATGTTCTCTTCAGTGTCAAGAAACAAGCGTTAACGAGTATACCAAAATTAAAATGTGATGCTGTCAACTTTCCTCTGTTTCATTGACAAAAGAAAATAAATTTCTTCAAAACCTGTCAGTTTGCCTCAGTATGGCCTTTTTCTTTGACAGTGAAGGCCTCGGGACACACTGAACTATAAAAAAACGGATTACTCGATTAATTAATCATTAAATTGATTCATCACAAACAGCCTTAATCACCCTTCTCTCTGTACCGACTTTCACCCTGTTAATTTCAACTCAGCTTAACAACAAATGCCTTTTGCCACCTATACTGAGACTGCAGATCACTGTGTGTGTGTGTGTGTGTGTGTGTGACATCAGCCCAGCCTGTCTACAACAACAAGCTTTATTGGGTCAATAAGTAACAGTATGGGATCCAACAAGATCTCACAGTCTAACTTCAGTATTCAACATTCATTCAGGGGGGATACATGTCTATGGGTGAAGTGAAAGTACTGTAGGTAAGGATTCAGATTGTTAAAACAGAAAAAACTTGACGGTTAAAGGAGAACTTTGCTTTTTTACAACCAAATCAAAAATTGTTATGTAAATGGCATGTTTACAGAAGGCTCGAGAGGTGTCTTTTCTGGGTCCTGGAGGTTTTCCGGTTCTCATGACCTGGTTGGGTAAAACTCTGGGTCCTGTTCGTAGGCTATGACTATAGGGCTGGGTTTTTTTCGTCGGGCCATGTGAATTGTAAGCACTCCTGGTCTAAGGTGGATCAAACCCTTTGAAACTACCACAAACCTTGTTTTATTTTAATTCAGAATCTGATATCAAAAGAGCCAGAGAAAACAACTTCAATGGACATACTCGGTAGTTAAGTGTAGCAGGGCTGAGCGTTTTGCAAAGAATGCTTACAATGTCCTTAAATATTATTTTCACATATACACACAATGTTAAGCAGTGGACTTAAAAGACAGACAGGTTTCAATATAGAAAAGTTATAATTTTATGTCATAAAACCTATTACAGTGCTTCTTCTGCAATTATTCGTTCTGTAAGCTTTATGTAAGCAGAGTTGCATTTAACACTATACACAGTAGACTTTTAACAATGTTTGTTTTATGTGTAAGTCATAAAACCACAAATCTTAGTCCTGGTCTCCTTCTGGCCTACCAGAGTTCCTTGGCACTCACTGTAGGAACGGATTGCCTGTAAAATCCATATTTTCAATAATTTAATCAAATACTTTCAACATTTTCAGTGAAAATAATATCCCCTTTTCATGAAGTAGATCTTATTGAAAGTCACTCATTCTATTGAGCGCTATTCTAACCTGCATTACCAGTTCATATCAGTAGGTGTCACTGTGTACTAGCTAGTTGAAAAAGACTGACAAGAATGGTTGCATGTCTCAGTATTTGTGAAATATGGTGGTGCTGGAATCCAGGGGAGAATGACTGCCCCCTCACATTGAGGATTTCTTATTCAATGCTGGTACTGGAGGCAATTGTTTCTATGAAACAGGATTATAGTACATGGGTGTATGGTGATCTTGGTGATCTTCATGGTCCAAATTCATGGATATACAAAAAGGTTTCCGAACACGATCATGTACCAATACTTGCTTCTATTTCACCAGAAGTATATATTTTTAAACGATTAATAAAATATTGCACACAGACGAAGTTGAGGATAATTGAGTTACTACCGGCAATTCATTTTGATGTCACAATCCTGTGTAGGGAACCAGAGAAAGAACCTTATATGGTCATTGTACTCTGCAGGAAAAATAAGCCTCCTTCCTCCCTACAGACTGATAGAAAAGCTATCAGAGCTTTTTTCTGGTCACTGATTGCACCACTTTCCAGTGTTTGTTCTTTGGATTCCTTTGGATAGCAAGTGCAAACCTGCCTTGTTCAGGATTTAACTGTGCTAATTGCTATTCCAAGGAGGATCATGTTCTTCTTTTTTTCGGGTAAATCTGTCATCTTTTAAAATTATGATCTTCACTTTCATGTTTTCATGTCAACTAGGGCTGGACTTATGCTAGTAGAGGGCTAGGCTTCCATGTTGTTTTCTGCAGGTCGCAAATAGCTAAATTAGCATGACAAGAGCTGAATTAAATCCAAGTCTTTGACATTAAAAAGCTTGGGGTATGCTTAGTGCTCTGTTGACATTTCTGTCACACCTACTCGCGCTCCAGCGCTCGACATCGATGGCCTACAAAAACCCACATTACGCACACCTGGCAATCATCATTACACACACCTGCTCCCCATCATTATGCACACCTGGACTTCACCAGTACCTTGAATACTTCCCCTTTATTTAGCCTTCAGTAGCCTCAGTCTTCAGGGAGTATTGGTTTTGGTTTCATGCCCAGTATGCTTCTCTTTTGTATATCATCATGTGTTTGTTATTAAACTCACCAACTGCACTTGCTTCCACTTGCTTCCTGGCTCCCTGTGTCTTTGTTACAGATTCACATATCTATGCATAGAAAAACTTTGCAGTAATATGAACAGCGTATACTAAAATATGAAAATACTACAATACATGTCTCAAAATCGATATCTATCTTACCTCTATTGTTTTATGTCCACCAGATTTGAGAAGAAAATTGACTAACATAAAAATAGCGACTGAAGATGTCACACCCCTTTCCCAATACACCATGCAGTGCACTCATTACAATGTGAAATGCAAATGTGTTGTTACCGGAGCCCATGCTGAAAATGATTCCAGAATATAGGCTAAAGAGCTCCCTGTACCTCTTTAATTCATTATGGCTATTTTTATGGCTTTTTTAATTACACAATAGTTTTCCCATCAAGAGAAGAAATGTTCTGTACACTATTATATGTAACAGCTTGGATGGCATCAGGCATCAGGTTAAATTCTCTCGCTCCTCTCGGTCACTCCTTGGTCTCTCCTGTCCTCTCTTCTCTCCTCTGTCACTCCTCTACTCTGTTTCTTCTCTACAGCACGTGGACATTGCGACCCTTCTGAGGGTCAGTGCATGTAAACACCACAGACAAGTGACCCTTCAGCCCTTTCCACGAGGCGGCTCAGAAGGGCCGTACTCTGCCTCGTGTGCTCTACTGGTGGCCTACAGAGACGACCCTACCATGAAGAAGCAGGAGGGACAGACCGCACTTGACTTGGCCATGGTACGCATTCTTCCTCTGCTAGTGTTAACAGTAGATTGCATGAAGATGTCAAAGGGAGTGTGACCAACAGTATTTTCTGATGATTTGTGTTTTTTGCTGAAAATGTTAGACATGGTGAATGTAAGCATGCGTTTTATCTTTCTAGTTGTGTCTGACAAAGATGTATTCTGCTCACTATCATTCCCATTCAATATATTTTTACACACATGCCCTTATCACCCAGTAACTCTCCCTCAGGCCATAATCTCCTCCTTCCTCAGGCTGTTGATATCTGTGTCCTGTTGATGGACTCTATGCCACCAGGCACAGAGAAAAGGGCTCACCAACTCAGATCATCAAATGTTTGTCTTTGGAGGGGACAAAAGACAATGCTCAATCGCCGCTTGATTCAGCCCATTTGCCACTCAGCCGAACAAACTAATCCTTTAGTTAATTTTATTTTCATATTTTGTGTGTATTTCTTAGAAACTGGCAGGTTAATGGGGGACTGTTCTGAAATGCAAACATTTTCATTTTGCTTAATATCCGTGTTTAGTATCAGTTATTATGTATGAAATGATTAGCTGTGTAATTTTCCACTTGATGATATTGTTTTGTAACTCTTAAACGTTAATGCACTTTGTAGCCCCAAGGCCAAGGGGTCGCTTGAATTTAAACTGTATGCCAGTGATACACAGTTGTCATCATAGAAATGACTTCCATCCAATTGTGTTTGTCACATGCTTCGTAAACGACAGGTGTGGACTAGCAGTGAAATGCTAACTTCCGGGCTCTTGCCAACAATGCAGAGAGTACTGGTAGGCTTTGGCTCAAGCTAGATTCCAACCAATATGGGAATTGTGGTTTTGATATAGATACCGGTTTAAGGGGGCCAAAAGTCACCACCTTTCTTTCTTCATTATCATTGTGATCGCCATGATTGGCATCATCTGTGGGAGAAGCAATGGGTTGTTCCTGCTCCATCTCTGCCTCCGCGTCCAAAGCACTCTTAGAGTGTGTGTTAATTTACAGATTCGTTTTTTTTGTCTGTTACTTCATACATCATTAGCCCGGAATGTTTTTGTGTTATTACATACAGCCGGAAATAACTTTTGGATATCAGAGCGGCGGTAAATCACCAGTATTACGACCAGGAATAAAACATTCCAAAATTAGACCCTTTTTTTCGTACCCCCCAGGGCAATTGAACTTAGCCCAGAAGTTGCTCCAACTGGCAGAGACGAGATATTCGGAGTGGACTTCTAGTCCAACTAAGGAAGCGTGCACATCATCTACCACTTCTGAGTATATTACTCGCTAATGTTCAGTTTTTGGACAATAAATTCGATGAGCTCAGAGCAAGGATCTCCTTCCAGACTGGGACTGTAGCATACTCTGTTTCACGAAATCATGGCTCTCTCCGGATATACTGTCTTCTAGTTCATTCAGCCAGCTGGGTTCTCAGTACATCGCGCAGAGAGGAATAAAGAACTCTCCAGGAAGAAGAAAGGTGGTGTAAGTTTTATGATTAACTACTCATGGTGTGATTGTGATAACGTACAGAAACTCTAGTCCTTTTGTTCACCTGACCTAGAATACCTCACAATCAAATACAGACCTGTATTACCTCAAAGACAATTATCTTCGGTTATAGTCACAGCCGTGTATATTCCCGCTCAAGCCGATACCACGACGGCCCTCAAGGAACTACACTGGACTCCCGGACAAGCTGAACACCTTTTTCACCCACTTTGAGGATAATAGTGCCACTGACACGTCCCGTTCCCAAGGACTGTGTACTCTCGTTCTCCATAACCGAGGTGAGTAAGACATTTAAGTGTGGAAACTCTTGCAAGGCTACCGGCCCAGATGGCATCACCAGCCATGTCCTCATAGCATGCGCAGACCAGCTGGCTGGAGTGTTTACAGACATTCAATCACTCCCTATCCCAGTTTGCTGTCCCCACTTGCTTCAAGATGTCCACCCTTGTTCCTGTACCCAAGAAAGCAAAGGTAACTTAAATAAATGACTATCGTAGCACTCACTTCTGTCATCATGAAGTACTTTGAGAGGCTGGTTAAGGATCATATCACCTCACCCTTACACCATAGACCCACTTTTTGCATACCGCCAAAATAGATCCGCAGACAATGCAATCGCCATTGCACTGCACACTGCCCCATCCCATCTGGACAATAGGAATACCTATGTAAGAATGCTGTTCATTGACTATAGCTCAGCTGTCAACACCATAGTACCCTCCAAGCTCATCCTTAAGCACTGGGCCCTGGGTCTGAACCCCGCCCTGTGCAACGGAGTCCTGGACTTCCTGACAGGCCGCCCCCAGGTGGTGAAGGTAGGAAACAATACCTCCACTTCACTGATCCTCAACACAGGGGCCACACAAAGGTGTGTGCTCAGCCCCCTCCTGTAATTCCTGTTCATCAATGACTGCATGACCACGTAAGCCTCCAACTCAATCATTAAGTTTGCAGACAACACAACAGTAGTAGGCCTGATTACCAGCAATGATGAGACAGCCTACAGGGAGGAGGTGAGGGCCTTGCTGGAGTGGTGCCAGGAAAATAACCTCTCCATCAACGCCAACAAAACGAAGGAGCTGATCTTCTGGACTTCTGGACTTCTGGAAACAGCAGAGGGAGCATGCCTCTATCCACATTGACGGGACCACAGTGGAGAAGGTGGAAAGCTTCAAGTTCCTGGGCATACACATCACTGACAATCTGAAATGGTCCACCCACACAGCCAGTGTGGTGAAGAAGGCGCTACAGCTCCTCTTCAACCTCAGGAGGCTGACTAAATGTGGCTTTGCCCCTAAGACCCTCACAAACTTTTACAGATGCACAATTGAGACCATCCTGTCGGGCTGTATCACCACCTAGTATGGCAACTTCATCACTACAGGGCTCTCCAGAGGATGGTGAGGTCTGCCCAACCCATCACTGGGGGCACACTGCCTGCCCTCCAGGACACCTACAGCATCCGATGTCACAGGAAGGCCAAAAATATAATCAAGGATATCAACCACCCTAGCCACGGCCTGTTCAGCCCGCTACCATCCAGAAGGCGAGCTCTACAGGTGCATCAAAGCTGGGACTGAAAAACAGCTTCTATCTCAAGGCCATCACACTGTTAAATAGCCATCACTAGCCGGCAGAGCTCTCACTGTCCTATGCCGTGCCTTGATTGTATTACTGTTGATGATATCTGGAAATATGCATGTACACTCTGGCCCATCTACTGTTGCTAGCCCCAATTCTGTCTTGTGCTCTGATATCTGCTTCACTGAATTCTCCTCTCGTAAAAGCCTGGGTTTTCTGCACGTTAAAATAAGCTTATTACCTAAAATGAATCAATCCAGATGTGTTGGTCATTACTGAGGAGTGGTTATTAAGGAAGAGTGTTTCTGGTTATAACCTTTTTCGGCAAGACAGATCTTCCAAAGGATCACCTTCAGTGCTATTTGTTGGTTTTAAACATTAAACTTTCAAATAGCTCTTTGTTGACTGTTGCTGGGTGCTATCGTCCTCCATCAGCACCGGCCTGTACCCTACCTGTGCTAACCTCCCTCCTGGCCCCTTACACTAAGTCTGAATTTATCCTGCCAGGTGACCTAAATTGGAACATGCTAAAACAACCTGACCAAGTCCTAAAGCAATGGTACTCCCGAAATCTCTCAGATTATTACAAATCCCACAAGGTAGGACTCCAAACACCCCCAACAAGGCTACTCTTCCTGATGTTATCCTCACAAATAATCCTGATAGGTATCAGTCTGGTGTTTTCTGTAATGACCTTAGTGATCACTGTTTTACACCCTGTGTTCGTAATGGCTGCTCAGTGAAACGACCTGTCCTGATTTGTCATATATGCTTGCTAAAAAAGTTTAACGAGCAGGCCTTCCTTCATGATCTGGCCTCTGTAAAATGGTATAGAATCAGCTTGATCCCCTCTGTCAAAGACGCTTGGACCTTATTTTTTAATATTTTCAGTGGTATTGTTAACACACCCCCATAAAGAAAATGAGAATTAAAAACAGGTTCAGCCCCTGGTTCGACCGTGATCTTGCAGAGTTACTCCACCTCAAGAATTGCATTTGGCGAAAGGCTCGGCAGACGCATACTCAGGCTGACTGGATCTCATTAAGGCAAATGAGAAATAAGTGCACTCAGGCTATCCTGAAGGACAAAGTTAGTTACTTTAAGGAAAAGTTCTCTCTCTGTGGATTTAACCCCAAGAAGTTCTGGAAAACATTTAAAGACCTGGAGAATAAACACTGCTCCTCACAGCTGCCCATGTCCCTTAAAGTTGATGATGTGGTTGTTACTGACATGAAGCACATGGCTGAGCTCTTTAATCACCACTTCATTAACCCAGGATTCCTATTTGACTCAGCCATGCCTCCTTGCCTGTCCAACATTCCCTCATCTCCCACCCCTTCAAATGCAACTATCCCCAATGCCCTCCCTCTTTCCCCGGCCCCGCTACAACGTTTCTCCCTGCGGGCAGTCACAGAGTCCGAGGTTCTAAAGGAGCTCCAGAAACTTGACCCAAAAAAAACATCTGGGTCAGATGGTTTATACCCTTTCTTCTTTAAGGTTGCTGCCCCTATCATTGCCAAGCCTATCTCCAACCTTTTTGTCTATGCCGTTCTGTACCATCACTCATTCGTATATCTTTATGTACATATTCTTTATCCCTTTACACTTGTGTGTATAAGGTATTAGTTTTGGAATTGTTAGGTTAGATTACTCGTTGGTTATTACTGCATTGTCGGAACTAGAAGCACAAGCATTTCGCTACACTCGCATTAACATCTGCTAACCATGTGTGTGTGACAAATAAATGTAATATAATTTGATAGATGACCGGGAGCCAGTGGGTCTGGCGATGAATATGTAGCGAGGGCCAGCCGATTAGAGCATATACTGTAGGTCCCAATGGTGGGGGGTATAAGGTGATTTGGTAACAAAACAGATGGCACTGTGATAGACTGCATCCAGTTTGCTAAGTAGAGTATTGGAAGCTATTTTGTAGATGACATCGCAGAAGTCGAGTATCGGTAATATAGTCAGTTTTACTAGGGTAAGTTTGGCAGCGTGATTTGAAAGAGGCTTTGTTGCGAAATATATAGCCGATTCTAGATTTGATTTTGGATTGGAGATGTTTAATATGACTCTGGAAGGAGAGTTTACAGTCTAACCAGACACCTAGGTATTTATAGTTGTCCACATATTCTAGGTCGGAACCGTCCAGGGTGGTGATGCTAGTCGGGCGGGCGGGTGCGGGCAGCGAACGGTTGTAACCAAACAAGCATTTTAGATTAGAAATTATGGGAATTAATGGTAAATGTACTACTGGTGTTCCAACCCTGCGGCCTCCACAATGGATTCGTCCAGAATCAGACATGTCTCGTGTGCCACATATATATATATATATATTTTTTTTTTTGCCACTGCTCGACTCAAAAAAAATATTGGTAGACCACCAGTTTATTGACCAAACAATCAACTAGTCGACTAATTGGGGTCAGCCCTAATTGATATTATAACCATCATATCGAAATAAACTTGGAGCCACGCGATGATATGGTGTGTGGTCCTCCGACTATAACTCAGGAAACCATGCAGTTTATTAGGCTACTGGTGAATTTAACAGGGTGGGGAAAGTGCACAGTGTAAGGGATTTCCTCCTCTTCTTCCAAAGAGGAGAGGCGAGAAGGATCGGAGGACCAATATGCAGCGTGGATAAAGTTCATGGTTATTTAATAAGAGAAACTATACATGAACAGAATACAAAACAAGAACCGTGAAAACACAAAAACAGTCCCGTGTGGCACAAACACTGACACAGGAGAAAACCACCCACAAAATACCCAAAGAATATGGCTGCCTAAATATGGTTCCCAATCAGAGACAACGATAAACACCTGCCTCTGATTGAGAACCACTCTAGGCAACCATAGACTTACCTAGACAACTACACTGAACACAACCCCATAAATCTAATAAACCCCTAGACAAGACGAAACACAATAAATCACCCATGTCACACCCTGGCCTAACCAAAATAATAAAGAAAACACAGATAACTAAGACCAGGGCGTGACACACAGTGATCTTGATGCTCCTTTCCAATAAATATTGGTGACATATGGTGACATGATGATTGATGCTTGACTGCCATTTTTATAAATACAAATATTCTCGCTCTTACACATAATAATCTCATCATGTAAACTACCCTACCTGCATAGCCGAACCACACTGTATCTGTGAGATGTTGGCTAAAGCGTACGTGCCAAAACCAGAGTAGACAGATTTTCTATTGTGACCAAACGATCGGTAGAGTTGAAAATGTGATGGAAACACATTGACTTTTAGATTAGTATTCAGCACATGAAAACTTAACGATGCACTATGCAGAAATTGCTCTGCCCTTTCCTGGTAGCTAAAATTTTACAATTTGCCTAATTTCAGTTTGTGTGAAAAAACAAGCAGGTATAGTGTAGAGCAGGGCTGTCCAAACCTATTCCTGGAGAGCTACCATCCTGTAGGTTTTCACTCCAACCCTAATCTAGTGCACCTGATTCTAATAAGCAGCTGGTTGATAAGCTGAATCAGGTTAGTTACAACTGGTGTTGAAAGGAAAACCTACAGGAGGGTAGCTCTCCAAAAACAGGGTTTGACAGCCCTGGTGTAGAGAATCATTGTATCATCAAAATCGCTGTGAAATATAATTTCCTTAACCAAAAGTATTGTATTTACAGCTGTTTGATGCTGGTGTACAATACTTAAAGTAAAATATGCAAAAACGAAAGTTAAGAATGGGAAACATAGACATAGCGCACATAGAACATATGTATCGCTACTTAGACTTGTTTTTAATGAGAAGGACAGATCTATAACATTTCTGTGTGTATTTCATAGGGTTGTCCAAAAGGTTACATATTGCAACTTTACACGGGAAAGTACATTTTGTGTCTACTGCTTTATCATGCAGGATGCACTGACTTTTATCCCCAACAAGTCAGTATGGTGGAAACACACAACTGGTGGGAAAATTTGCATATTTTTTGCATGAAAATATTTGCATTAAAATATATCGACACCTGGATGGAAAGCTAGCAATTGATATGCAAAGGCCAGTCAAGCCTACACAGAGAATGCATCCCAAATGGCACCCTATTCCCTATTATGTGCACTACATTTGACTAGAGACCATTGGGGTGGACCGAGCACACCCCCATTCTCATCGACGGGGCTGTAGTGGAGCAGGTTGAGAGCTTCAAGTTCCACATCACCAACAAACCAACATGGTCCAAGCACACCAGGACAAACCTATTCCACCTCAGGAGACTGAAAATATTTGGCATGGGTCCTCAGATCCTCAAAAAGTTATACAACTGCACCATCGAGAGCATCCTGATGGGTTGCACCACTGCCTGGTATGGCAACTGCTCGGCTTCCAACTGCAAGGCACTACAGAGGGTAGTGTGTACAGTCCAGTACATCACTGGGGTCAAGCTTCCTGCCAACTAGTACCTCTATACCAACCAGTGTCAGAGGAAGGCCCTAATAATGTCAAAGACTCCAGCCACTCTAGTTATAGACTGTTCTCTCTGCAACCGCACGGCAAGCGGTACCGGAGCGCCAAGTCTAGTTCAGAGGCTTCTAAACAGCTTCTACCCCCAAGCCATAAGACTCCTGAACATCTATTCAAATGGCTACCCAGACTATTTGCATTGACAACCCCACCCCCTTTATGCTGCTGCTACTCTCTGTTATTATCTATGCATAGTCACTAATAATTCTACCTACGTGTACATATTACCTCAATTACCTCGACTAACTGGTGCCCCCGCACGTTGACTCTGTACCGGTAGCCCCTATATAAAGCCTCGCTATTGTTATTTTACTGCTGCTCTTTACATATTTGTTACTTTTATTTCTTATATATATTTTTGGGGTATTTTTCTTATTTATGCTAAAAGTAGTGCAATATAAAGGTAATGGGGAGCCATTTGGAAATCACCCGCTGACTCAGTTTTCAGATTATAATCTGGTTTAATGAAGATCTTTCCAATTATATCACAGCAGACAGAAAAGGAAAAACGTACATTTAGCTAAAGATAAAACAATTAATTGTCAACTCAGACATTTACATGTGTGCAATGCGGATGGACCCAATTTGACTCTCCATATTTTAACAAAGATTGTATTTAGACTCTCTATTCTGATATAATTCATTACCAGTCAGTAGGCACAGTTCTGTTAATGGGGATCTAAATGCTAGAACTGTAAAAAAGCAGACTACATGGATTTAGAGGGAAACATCCATGTACATTGTACTACATCTGTATATGAATCATAACTGACTACACAGAGAAAAAGCTGCGACAGTATTGTCAACCAAAATGGAAAAAGTACTCTGTAAAAGCCTGGGTCTGTATATTATTAATTGCAGGACTAAGGGTGACTGTCTGGGTAGGTTTACGTATTGCTCTGCACTTGGAAAAAGTGTAGTCGAAAATGCCATAACAGATATGGAGCAAGAAAAAAATCCATGCCTTTATGGTCAAATCCATTTGTCAGACCATTGCAAAATTAGAATGTATCTGAAATGATCAGATAAACCATGCCTAGTTCAAATCAAATCAATTTTTTTATATAGCCCTTCTTACATCAGCTGATATCTCAAAGTGCTGCACAGAAACCCAGCCTAAAACCCCAAACAGCAAGCAATGCAGGTGTAGAAGCACGGTGGCTAGGAAAAACTCCCTAGAAAGGCCAAACCTAGGAAGAAACCTAAGAGAGGAAGCAGGCTATGAGGGGTGGCCAGTCCTTCTGGTGGAGATTATAACAGAACATGACGAAGATGTTCAAATGTTCATAAATGACCAGCATGGCCAAATAATAATAATCACAGTAGTTGTCGAGGGTGCAGCAAGTCAGCACCTAAGGAGTAAATGTTATTTGGCTTTTCATAGCCGCACATTAAGAGTATCTCTACCGCTCCTTCTGTCTCTAGAGAGCAGGTCTGGGACAGGTAGCACGTCCGGTGAACAGGTCAGGGTTCCATAGCCGCAGGCAGAACAGTTGAAACTGGAGCAGCAGCACGGCCAGGTGGACTGGGGACAGCAAGGAGTCATCATACCAGGTAGTCCTGAGGCATGGTCCTAGGGCTCAGGTCATTTGAGAGAGAGAGAGAAAGAAAGAGAGAAAGAGAGAATTAGAGAGAGCATAGTTAAATTCACACAGGACACCGGATAAGACAGGAGAAGTACTCCAGATATAACAAACTGACCCTAGCCCCCCGACACATAAACTACTGCAGCATAAATACTGGAGGCTGAGACAGGAGGGGTCAGGAGACACTGTGGGCCAAACACGAAGGATATAACCCCACCCACTTTGCCAAAGCACAGCCCCCACACCATTAGAGGGATATCTTCAACCACCAACTTACCAGAGACAAGGCCGAGTATAGCCCACAAAGGGTCTGAACATAAAACCAGAACCTAAACACTACCCTCTCCTGCGCACATACAGTGCATTCGGAAAGTATTCACACCCCTTCCCCTTTTCCACATTTTGTTACGTTTTTCGAAAAATAATTAAATGTATTAAAAATAAAAAACATAAATACCATTTTTACATAGGTATTCCGACCCTTTGCTATGAGACTAGAAATTGAGCTCAGGTGCATCCTGTTCCCATTGATCGTCCTTGAGATGTTTCTACAACTTGATTTGAGTCCAACTGTGGTAAATTCAATTGATTGGACATGATTTGGAAAGGCACCCATCTGCCTATAAAAGGGCTCACCGTTGACAGTGCATGTCAGATCAAAAACCAAACCATTAGGATGACGGATTTGTCCTTAGAGGTCCGTGACAGGATTGTGTCAAGGCACAGATATGGGGAAGGGTACCAACATTTTTTTACAGCATTGAAGGTCCCCAAGAACACAGTGGCCTCCATCACTCTTAAATGGAAGAAGTTTGGAAACATCAAGACACTTCCTAGAGCTGTCTTCCCAGCCGAACTGGGCCTTGGTCAGGGAGGTGACCAAGAACCCAATGGTCACTCTGACAGAGCTCTAGAGTTCCTCTGTAGAGATGGGAGAACCTTCCAGAAGGACAACCATCTCTGCAGCACTCCAACAATCAGGACTTTATGCTAGAGTGGCCAGACGGAAGCCACCTCTCCATAAAAGGCACATAAAGCCCATTTGGAGTTTGCCAAAAGGCACCTAAAGGACTCTTAGACATGAGAAGCAAGATTCTCTGATTTGATGGAAACAAGATTGAACTCCTTGGGCTGAATGCCAATCGTCACATCTGGAGGAAACCTGGCACCATCCTTACGGTGAAACATGGTGTTGGCAATATTATGCTGTAAGGATGTTTTTCAGTGGAAAGGACTGGGAGACTAGTCAGGATCTAGGAAAAGATGAACGGAGCAATGTATCAAGAGATCCTTGATGAAAACCTGAGGACCTCAGACTGGGACGAAGGTTCACCCTCCAACAGGACAACAACCCTAAGCACACAGCCAAGACAATGCAGGAGTGGCTTCAGGACAAGTCTCTAAATGTCCTTGAGTGGCTAAAACAAAAAAAGTGTTAAACAAAACAAAATATATTTTCTATTTGAGATTCTTCAAAGTAGCTACCCTTTGCCTTGATGACAGCTTTGCACACTCTTGACATGATCTCAACCAGCTTCATAAGGTTCCATTTGGATTGCATTTAAATTAACAGGTGTGCCTTGTTAAAAGTTAATTTGTGGAATTTCTTTCCTTCTTAATACGTTTGAGCCAATCAGTTGTGTTGTAACAAAGTAGGGGTGGTATACAGAAGATTAAAAAAGCCTGCAATGTGATTTTCTGGATTTTCTTTCTTCTCATTTTGTCTGTCATAGTTGAAGTGTACCTATGATGAAAATTACAGGCCTCTCTCATCTTTTTAAGTGGGAGAACTTGCACAATTGGTGGCTGACTAAATTCTTTTTTGCCCCACTGTATAAGCAGCGCGTGAGTTTCAAGTTTGGGAAAGATAATTCTCACCATAAAATGCACGTTTATAATAAAAGCATTACATGCATAATTGCATTTGCGGTCACTTTTGATGATGGCTGCTTTTCCTTCACTCTGCGGTCCAACTCATCCCAAACCATCTCAAATGGGTTGAGGATGGGTGATTGTGGAGGCCAGGTCATCAGAAGCAGCACTCCATCACTCTCCTTATTGGTCATATAGCTTTTGCAGACCCTGGAGTTGTGTTTGGTCATTGTCCTGTTGAAAAACAAATGATAGTACCACTAATCACAAACCAGATGGGACGGCGTATCGCTGCAGAATGCTGTGGTAGCCATGATGGTTGTGTCCATTGAATTCTAAATAAATCACATATAGTGTCACTGGCAAAGCACCCCCACACCATCACGCCTCCTCCTCCATGCTTAATGGTGGGAACCACATATGCAGAAATCATCTGTTCACCTACGCCGCATCTCACAAAGGCACGGCGGATGGAACCAAAAATCTAAAATTCAGACCAAAGGACAGATTTCCATCGGTCTAATGTCCATTGCTCGTGTTTCTTGGCACAAGCAAGTCTCTTCTTCTTATTGGTGTTCTTTAGTAGTGTTTTTTGCAGCAATTCATCCATATGCAGTCTCCTCTGAACAGTTGATGTTGAGATATGTCTGTTACCTTAACTCAGTGAAGCATTTATTTGGGCAGCAATTTCTGAGGCTGGTAACTCTAATGAATTTATCTTTTGCAGCACAGGTAACTCTGGGTCTTCCTTTCCTGTGGCGGTCCTCATGAGAGCCAGTTTCATCATAGCGCTTGATGGTTGGCACCAAGGACACTCAATGACACCATCCTGTTTAAAAAAGTAGTAATAGACTACCAGTTTAAAGAAAAGTATTTAACCTGGATAAATAAAAAATAAAAATGAAATGATATGAATGGTCTTTCTGTGCGGCAGTATGTGCTTTCGTTATTATTGATTTAAAATATATTATTAGTTTTTTTTACTTTAGTGTGAAATGAATTAACTAAATACATTTTCAAAAATCTAATTTCATATTTTCTAACAATTTTTTTAAATGTCTTTTATTATGTGTATAATATTCATGCATTTAGTAAAAATAAGTGGTGTCTGTCTGCCTCTGTTATATTGACCTATCCCTTCCAAACTTCTTAACTAGGCTATCTAGAAGTTATCAGTAGACTATGATCAATTCTGTGACCACCCCCTAACGTATTGAGTAATTAACGCTTGATTATTGTGTACATGACAGGTACGTATAAAATATGTGACCATAAATGAAAACATAATTCTGCTAGAATTACCTCCGACTTTTGTTTTAATGTCCAAGTTATCAGGGACAGGTTAAGTAGCCTAGTGGGGTGGCAGGGTAGCCTAGTGGTTAGAGTGTTGGACTAGTCACAGAAAGGTTGCAAGTTCAAGTTCAAATCCCGAGCTGACGACATCTGTTGTTCTACCCCTGAAAAGGCAGTTAACCCACTGTTCCTAGGCCGTCATTGAAAATAAGAATTTTTTCTTAACTGACTTGCCTAGTTAAATAAAGGAAACATTTTAAAAAGTCAGTGGTGCTGAATTGACAGCACCCCTGTTAAGCCAGCTGCAATTTTTACCATTTGTGTACAGGCCAGGAGGTGGTTTGTGGGCACAATTCGTTACACAAGCACTGATAACGTCTAAGATAAAGGAGGACAACAATATTTGTATGAGCATGGCCTTATTTCTATTACAGAATATTGGATGACTGTCATTCATATTCCATTCACCCAGCTCAATGTAACATCGATAGGTTTAGGTTACTACTTGACACTAAAATGTTCCCTATACCCATCATGAGGTTTCAATGACCTAGCCCATGAATGAAAGTCTACAATGTAGGTGCACGGGTCGAGAGAATTTTGAGCAATGAAGGTGACAGACATTGATTGACACATTCAATACCGCCTTGCACTCTCTTGTCTGCATCTTGCTGGCCTAGGGTGTAATCATAGTCCCACTGTTGCAAACAAGAGTTTCTATTGGACGAATTCAGGTATGTTTATGCCACGTTTTGTTCTGTTTGCTTCCATTTAATCAATTATTTGATGACGTGAATATATGTTTAGTATAGTCATCTAAAAATAACATTTAGAATGTTTCTCTATTTACATTTTTATGACATTCACTTCCTCCTCGGTGAAGTCTATACAATAAACTCTAAGAATTTAGCCGCTGTTACCTCAGGTGACACGGTAGGCCTCGCTCTTTTCTAAACAATATTACATTTCTCCGATGTACTCACCAGCTGTTAGGTTGCAAACCTATTTATTTTTTTCTGTCAGCGCAACCTGTAATTCAAAATGGTTCTCATTTTGTCTGTCATAGTTGAAGTGTACCTATGATGAAAATTACAGGCCTCTCTCATCTTTTTAAGTGGGAGAACTTGCACAATTGGTGGCTGACTAAATTCTTTTTTGCCCCACTGTATAAGCAGCGCGTGAGTTTCAAGTTTGGGAAAGATAATTCTCACCATAAAATGCACGTTTATAATAAAAGCATTACATGCATAATTGCATTTGCGGTCACTTTTGATGATGGCTGCTTTTCCTTCACTCTGCGGTCCAACTCATCCCAAACCATCTCAAATGGGTTGAGGATGGGTGATTGTGGAGGCCAGGTCATCAGAAGCAGCACTCCATCACTCTCCTTATTGGTCATATAGCTTTTGCAGACCCTGGAGTTGTGTTTGGTCATTGTCCTGTTGAAAAACAAATGATAGTACCACTAATCACAAACCAGATGGGACGGCGTATCGCTGCAGAATGCTGTGGTAGCCATGATGGTTGTGTCCATTGAATTCTAAATAAATCACATATAGTGTCACTGGCAAAGCACCCCCACACCATCACGCCTCCTCCTCCATGCTTAATGGTGGGAACCACATATGCAGAAATCATCTGTTCACCTACGCCGCATCTCACAAAGGCACGGCGGATGGAACCAAAAATCTAAAATTCAGACCAAAGGACAGATTTCCATCGGTCTAATGTCCATTGCTCGTGTTTCTTGGCACAAGCAAGTCTCTTCTTCTTATTGGTGTTCTTTAGTAGTGTTTTTTGCAGCAATTCATCCATATGCAGTCTCCTCTGAACAGTTGATGTTGAGATATGTCTGTTACCTTAACTCAGTGAAGCATTTATTTGGGCAGCAATTTCTGAGGCTGGTAACTCTAATGAATTTATCTTTTGCAGCACAGGTAACTCTGGGTCTTCCTTTCCTGTGGCGGTCCTCATGAGAGCCAGTTTCATCATAGCGCTTGATGGTTGGCACCAAGGACACTCAATGACACCATCCTGTTTAAAAAAGTAGTAATAGACTACCAGTTTAAAGAAAAGTATTTAACCTGGATAAATAAAAAATAAAAATGAAATGATATGAATGGTCTTTCTGTGCGGCAGTATGTGCTTTCGTTATTATTGATTTAAAATATATTATTAGTTTTTTTTACTTTAGTGTGAAATGAATTAACTAAATACATTTTCAAAAATCTAATTTCATATTTTCTAACAATTTTTTTAAATGTCTTTTATTATGTGTATAATATTCATGCATTTAGTAAAAATAAGTGGTGTCTGTCTGCCTCTGTTATATTGACCTATCCCTTCCAAACTTCTTAACTAGGCTATCTAGAAGTTATCAGTAGACTATGATCAATTCTGTGACCACCCCCTAACGTATTGAGTAATTAACGCTTGATTATTGTGTACATGACAGGTACGTATAAAATATGTGACCATAAATGAAAACATAATTCTGCTAGAATTACCTCCGACTTTTGTTTTAATGTCCAAGTTATCAGGGACAGGTTAAGTAGCCTAGTGGGGTGGCAGGGTAGCCTAGTGGTTAGAGTGTTGGACTAGTCACAGAAAGGTTGCAAGTTCAAGTTCAAATCCCGAGCTGACGACATCTGTTGTTCTACCCCTGAAAAGGCAGTTAACCCACTGTTCCTAGGCCGTCATTGAAAATAAGAATTTTTTCTTAACTGACTTGCCTAGTTAAATAAAGGAAACATTTTAAAAAGTCAGTGGTGCTGAATTGACAGCACCCCTGTTAAGCCAGCTGCAATTTTTACCATTTGTGTACAGGCCAGGAGGTGGTTTGTGGGCACAATTCGTTACACAAGCACTGATAACGTCTAAGATAAAGGAGGACAACAATATTTGTATGAGCATGGCCTTATTTCTATTACAGAATATTGGATGACTGTCATTCATATTCCATTCACCCAGCTCAATGTAACATCGATAGGTTTAGGTTACTACTTGACACTAAAATGTTCCCTATACCCATCATGAGGTTTCAATGACCTAGCCCATGAATGAAAGTCTACAATGTAGGTGCACGGGTCGAGAGAATTTTGAGCAATGAAGGTGACAGACATTGATTGACACATTCAATACCGCCTTGCACTCTCTTGTCTGCATCTTGCTGGCCTAGGGTGTAATCATAGTCCCACTGTTGCAAACAAGAGTTTCTATTGGACGAATTCAGGTATGTTTATGCCACGTTTTGTTCTGTTTGCTTCCATTTAATCAATTATTTGATGACGTGAATATATGTTTAGTATAGTCATCTAAAAATAACATTTAGAATGTTTCTCTATTTACATTTTTATGACATTCACTTCCTCCTCGGTGAAGTCTATACAATAAACTCTAAGAATTTAGCCGCTGTTACCTCAGGTGACACGGTAGGCCTCGCTCTTTTCTAAACAATATTACATTTCTCCGATGTACTCACCAGCTGTTAGGTTGCAAACCTATTTATTTTTTTCTGTCAGCGCAACCTGTAATTCAAAATGGTTTACGTTTCGTTTCGTAAAGTTACCTAAATGCTGGTTTTGATTTATGAACAATATTCCTTTGATGTGTTGGATTTATCAAGACTAAATTCCAATGTGATGTGACTCTTTTCTTTGCCGTTTTGAATTGCACTTATCAGAAATCTTGATAGTTTAAATATGAATTGGAATACCTTTCATTGGATCACCTGTAAATGGAACACCATTATTTATCATAATGCATTTACATTTACCCTTCACGCAGTTTTGTGGAACAGTTACATTTCAATATCAGCATGGATGGATACGTTGAAATCATGCACGGTCACACTAGCTAGGACACACAAAATGGCAAAAATTACATCACTCACACCGGTATATACAGCAGGAGTTGTGTGAATTAAATCATTTCTCTCTGTTTGTCCTGGATGTTTGCAATGCATCAGTTCAGACATTTATTCTATCAATGTATCACCACCAGTCAATCACATCACACCAGAGCTACTTCTCAACATTTAAACTTCCCGCCATTTCATTTCCAACACTGCAACCTACTTTATACTCTGCTTTTCTCCTTGAATATTACTTTTATTTTTTATTTTTTCCCTTATTTTACCTGTTAAGTTGACTGAGAACACATTCATATTTACAGCAACGACCTGGGGAATAGTTTAAAAAAATCTCAAAATAAGTGACCTAATTATATTGTTATTTCTTCCTACAACCTGTTGAAAACAACTACTGTGCTACTCAAGGAAAGGTGTGTGTGTGTGTGTCAGGGACTACACACATACAAGCAGTTCTATGAAAACAGCCAGAGTCGATTCATTTTCATGAAGTCAGTTATCATTATCCTTCTTTTGTCAAACTACAGGTTTGGAGATAGCAGACGTAATTCACTACTGCCATCTACTGGCCAAATGTGAATACTACAGAAATAGTCCGAAGCAGAGATACAGTACCAGTCAAAGGTTTGGACACCTAATCATTCAAGGGTTTTTCTTTATTTTTACTATTTTATACATTGTAGAATAATAGTGAAGACATTAAAACTATGAAATAACACATATGGAATCATGTAGTAACCAAAAAATTGTTCAACAAATCAAAATATATTTTATATTTGAGATTATCCAAAGTAGCCAACCTTTGCCATTATTACAGCTTTGCACGCTCTTGGCATTCTCTCAACCAGCTTCACTCGGAATGCTTTTCCAAAAGTCTTGAAGGTGTTCCCACACATGCTGAGCAGTTGTTGGCTGCTTTTCCTTCCCTTTCCAACTCATCCCAACCCATCCCAATTAAGTTGAGATCGGGTGATTGTGGAGGCCAGGTCATCTGATGCAGCACTTTCCTTATTGGTCAAATAGCCCTTACAAAGCTTGGAGATGTGTTGGGTCATTGTCCTGTTGAAAAACAAATGACAGGGGCCTCCTGGGTGGCGCGGGGGTTCAGGGCGCTGTACTGCAGCGCCAGCTGTGCCACCAGAGACTCTGGGTTCGCGCCCAGGCTCTGTCGTAACCGGCCACGACCGGGAGGTCCGAGGGGCGACGCACAATTGGCCTAGCGTCGTCCGGGTTAGGCCGGTAGGGAAATCCTTGTCTCATCAGCTAACCAAGGTTTTTAGGTGCACGGTGTTTCCTCCGACACATTAGTGCAGCTGGCTTCTAGGTTGGATGGCGTTGTGTTAAGAAGCAGTGCGCTTGGTTGGGTTGTGTATCGGAGGACGCATGACTTTCAACCTTCGTCTCTCCCGAGCCCGTACGGGAGTTGTAGCGATGAGACAGGATAGTAGCTACTAAACAATTGGATACCACAAAATTGGGGAGAAAAAGGGGTCAAATTCAAAAAAAGAAAAACAAATGACAGTCAAACTAAGCACAAATCAGATGGAATGGCGTATCTCTGCAGAATGCTGTGGTAGCCATGCTGGTTAAGTGTGCCTTGAATTCTAAATAAATCACAGACAGTGTCACCAGCAAAGCACCCCCCACACCATCATACCTCCTAATGCAAGCTCGTGGTGGGAACCACACATGCTGAGATAATCCGTTCACCTACATCTCACAGACAGAGCAGTTGGAACCAAAAATCGCAAATTTGGACTCATCAGACCAAAGGCAGTTAACCCACTGTTCCTAGGCCATCATTGAAAATAAGAATTTGTTCTTAAATGACTTGCCTAGTAAAAAAAAACTACCTCTGGCTCTTCCTTTCCTGTGGCGGTCTTCATGAGATTCAGTTTCATCATAGCGCTTGATGGTTTTTGTGACTGCACTTTAAGAAACTTGAAAAAAGTTCTTGAAATTTTCCAGATTGACTGACCTTCAGGTCTTAAAGTAATGATGGACTGTCGTTTCTCGTTGCTTATTTGAGCTGTTCTTGCCATAATATGGACTTGGTCTTCTACCAAATAGGGCTATCTTCTGTATACCACCCCTACCTTGTCACAACACTGATTGGCTCAAATGCATTAAGAAGGAAAGAAATTCCACAAATGAAATTTTATCAAGGTACACCTGTTAATTGAAATGCATTCCAGGTGACTACCTCATGAAGTTGGTTGAGAGAATGCCAGAGTGTGCAAACCTGTCATCAAGGCAAAGGGTGGCTATTTTGAAGATTCTCAAAGTTAAAATATATATTTTTTTGTTTAACACTTTTTTGATTACTACATGATTCCAAGTGTTATTTCCTAGTTTTGATGTCCAGACTTTTGACTGGTACTTATATATATATATATATATAATGACGAAATGTTCATGTCTCCGTCCTAACAAGTCGTTGTCCCAAAGGGGGAAGGCAGGCGACAAGCTTAGGTCCAAAATAAGCTTCGCCTTTTCTTCTGATTCCATACACTCTGATCGAAATATGAAGAGATTCTCAAATGCATTTCTTTGAGAGGTCCCTCCCCTCTAACTTTCTCATCCAATTGGCTTTAAGCAGGAGGCGACGAGAAAGGAAGCAAGGAATCAAAGAAATGCAATTGAGATTCTCCCTTTGTTTTACCCCACCTACTGGTTTAGGTAAGGATTTGAAGGTTAAGCAATGCCAGATCTGGGCCTGCAGAGGCAACTTTTACCCAGAGCCCAGTGAATGGTTTGTAGTCTTCAGTCTCGACAAATGTACCAGTTCTAAAAAAAAACTTCAGCCATAGTCCCAGTCGGTATTAGATTGAACGTTGCGGCCCCTCCTCCCTGTGGGGAAAACAACCTGTAGTTACCTAGGTTACCCCATTGGCCCCATTGGCTTTGACCTTTTTGCTGACCTTTTTCAAACGCAGTTTTCATGTTTACTTGTCAATTACAAAACTACATTTAAGAAAAGTAAAACATGTCTAAAGATTACTTTTCAACATTGCCTGCTCCTGAGCTTTCTCACCACTTAGTAAAATGTAATATTGTAGGGCTTCCCTCATGCCCCATTTCGGTGCAGCCAAGTGAGTGAGTGCTAGCTAGCTACCGACCAGAACATTAATCGAGCCAAGACCAACAACACAAGCAAACACACTATAAAGCTCCAAGTAGTGAGTGGAGTTACAAACGGATTATACTAAACAAGTTAAATGTCTTACCTACGTTGAAATACCAGGATGGTCCTGAGGAGACAACAGCTCATAATAATGGCCAGAACAGAGCAAATGGAATGGCATCAAACACCTGGAAACCATGCTTTTGATGTATTTGATACCATTCCAACAATTCCGGTCTAGTCCTTACTACAAGCCTGTTCTCCCCAATTAAGGTGTCATCAACATCCTGTGGATGAAATGTTTTCCACACATAGGTAGTACATGTAGCCGTGCAGTAAATAGTTTGGTGGCCAATTGATTAATTGTTCAGAAGTCTTATGAATTGGGGGTAGAAGCTGTTAAGGAGGCTTTTGGTCCTAGACTTGGCGCTCCGGTACCGTTTGCCGTGCGGTAACAGAGAAAACAGTCTGACTTGGGTGACTGGAGTCTCTGACAATTTTTAGGGCTTTCCTCATATATAGGTCCTGCATGGCAGGAAGCTTGGCCCCAGTGAAATACTGGGCTGTACGCACTTCCCTCTGTAGCGCCTTACGGTCAGATGCCGAGCAAATGCCATACCAGGCGGTGATGCAACCGATCAGGATGCTCTTGATGGTGCAGCTGTAGAACTTTGAGGATCTGGGGACCCATGCCAAATCTTTTCAAGTGCTTGAGAGGGAAAAGGTGTTGTCTTGCCCTCTTAATGACTGTCTTGGTGTGTTTGGACCATGATAGGTCGTTGGTGATGTGGACACCAAGGAACTTGAAACTCTCAACCCGCTCCACTACAGCCCTGTCGAAGTTAATAGGGGCCCACCTTTTCCTATAGTCCACGATCAGCTCCTGTCTTGCTCACATTGAGGGAGAGGTTGTTGTCCTGGCACCACACTGCCAGGTCTCCGACCTCCTTCCTATAGGTGGTCTCATCATTGTCGGAGATCAGGCCTACCACTTGTGTCGTCAGAAAACTTAAATGATGGTGTTGGAGTCATGTTTGGCCACACAGTCGTGGGTAATCAGGGAGTACAGGAGGGGACTAAGTACACACCCGAGGGGCCCCAGTGTTGACGATAAGAGTGGCAGACGTGTTGTTGCCTACCCTTACCACCTGGAGGCGGCCCGTCAGGAAGTCCAGGATCCAGTTGCAGAGGGAGGTGCTTAGTCCCATAGTCCTTAGCTTAGTGATGAGCTTCGTGGGCAATATAGTCCTGAACGCTGAGCTGTAGTCAATGAACAGCATTCTCACATAGGTGTTCCTTTTGTCCAGGTGGGAAAGGGCCTTGTGGAGTTCGATTGAGATTACGTCATCTGTGGATCAAATCAAATCCAATTTTATTTGTCACGTGCGCCGAATACAACATGTGTAGAACTTACAGTGAAATGCTTACGGGGGAGGTATAAGAATTGGAGTGGGTCTAGCGTATCTGGGAGGCTGCTGTTGATGTGAGCCATCACCAGCCTTTCAAAGAACTTCATGGTGCTATAGGGCGGTAATCATTTTGGCAGGTTACCTTCGCTGGCTTGGGCACAGGGACTATGGTGGTCTGATTGAAATTTGTAGGTATTACAGTCAGGGAGAGGTTGAAAAGGTCAGTGAAGACACATGCAGGTTGGCCCACGCATGCTTTGAGTACACATCCTGGTAACCCGTCTGGCCCCGCGGCTTTGTAAATGTTGACCTGTTTAAAAGTGTCCCGCATAGCGGGATTTCTTGTAAGTTCTGGATAAGCATTTTCTTGTTTGCTTTATGGCCTTATACAGTTGGTTGAGTGTGGTCTTAGTCCCAACATCGGTTTGTGGGGCTAAATAGATGGCTACAAATAATATAGATGAGAACTCTCTTGGTAGATCGTGTGGTCTACAGCTTATAATAAGGTATTCTACCCCAGGCAAGCAATAACTTGAGACTTCTTTAATATTAGACATCACACACCAGCTGACAAAGACCCCACCCCACCCCCCATCTTACCAGATGTAGCTTCTCTGTTTTGCTAGTGCATGGAAAATCCCAGTAGCTCTATATTATCCATGTCGTCTCGGCGGAAATTTTAACTTTAAAGTTTTTAATGTCCAGTTGGTAGGATAATCTTGATTGTAGGTCATCGATTTTATTTTCCAATGATTGCATGTTGGCCAATAGAACGGATTGCAGTGGGAGTTTACTAGCTCACCTTCGAATTCTCAGAAGGCAGCCAAACCTCCGCCCCCTTTTTTTGCACACATTAGTTGCAAGTTGTGACAGACTTCCCTCGTGCAAGTCAGTTTCTATCATACCTTAATGTAAGGATAGAAAACCAATGCAAAAATGACAAGATAATATTGTGTATATGGATCAATATCACAAAAAGTTACCATTTGCACCCATGCAACATTTTACATTTTTATTTCAGAATTTGTATTCCTTTTATGTTTTACTATAAAAATGAAATATTAGGCTTGTTAGAAAAACATGTTGGCCAAGCTCCAGCACATAGATAATTATAAACACATTTTGAGTGATTCAGCCATATGAAATGTCCACCCTGTTGCGGATATGCACTTAACTGTCTTTAATTACTTTCATTGGACTATTTTAATAATCTTTACATTTTCATAAAGCTATTGTGTAGCCTTGTCAACCCTGTCCATTTGTTCTGGTCAAATTAAAGAAATAACAGATTTTGTATACAATGTGTGGTTTTATATAGTACTTCATCTAATTTGCACCTTATCATTCTAAATTGAGGCAGGTATTAATGATATTTTATCCAAGTTCTCAATAATTGTGTGGTGTTGGCCGTGTCTTACTCTTTAAAATACATAACATAAATTGTAATATTTGCTATTTGACAATGTAACTGAATTAATTTGAAAAAGATGCCTTGACTACAGGGTGGATGGATCAAGGTATAACAGGGTGGACAGTTATAACAGGACAGAACATAAATTAAACACTGAATAGTCTACATAGTAATACAGTAATACATAATACATGTAGTAATACATGTAGTAACAACATTGGAACTGCTATTTAGGTACATATTCATTGTGATTTTTTAAAATATATATTAATTGAGTCAGTCAAAAGCCTCTTCTGCATCATCACGGAGAAAGACATCCTTTTACTTTCCTTTTGATTTCTGTTTCTGTTCTGCTTCCCTTCCTCATCAAAAAAGGGCAAGGTCCCCCTTCCAACTTCGCTCTCTTATTTGAAAATCCCAACACCGTCTGGGCATACTTCTGAAGTTTATACTTCTTTAGCATATTCACAGAGGTCACTTTCGCAATGATTTGCTTGTTCTTCTGTTTCCTTGCATTTGTGTATTTTGTTTTGATATCTTTAATGAGAGATGTGTGAAAGAGAAGAGCCCTCTTAATAGGTACTGTTACTACTACTTAATAGTCACATTCTTACGTCTCAGCAATGCTTTGACTGTTGAACGAGACGATACCGATGCCTTTTCTCCCCTAATCCTTGCATACCTCTTCCTGTATTTTTCCTCTTATTTGTCACTTCTGATTTGAAATGTTCTCTCTTTTTGGAGTCTTCTGTGTATTTTTTTTTCTAATGCGTTACCCTTGCTGGCGTTGCCCAAAACACATTAAATGCATGGTTAGGATTCTAGGGGTAGTCAGAGATAAAGTTACGGATAAGGGTTAGTAGATCGTGATTAGGGTTATGGTTAGGGCTTCCGGTTAGAGTTACAAAGTTTAGCAACTAATAATCTTAAATGCCTTATCTTAAGCATATTCTAACCTTGAAGGCCGAGGCTGATTTTCAGGAGTTGAGGGGGGTGTTTGGGACTGCAGCAACTAGCCTTGGCCCTGGCTCTGAGTATCCTTTTTGAATATCTGTCACTGAGTTCAGCTATTGCCCTCTTCTTCCCTGTCTCTTTATCTTTCCTCCATTTCTCCCTCTCTTTCTCTAGATACTCTCTCCTTTCTGGGTCAGCATTACGTTGTTCTCTGTATTGCCGCTGTCTTTCAGCTGCACTAACAGGAGGTGAAATTCCTTCAAAAAGATCAGATTTAATTGATATTTATTTACTTTAAAAAATACTATACATGCTGTAATTATGTAATACGATTAATGAACAAACACGTATTTTGCAACACATTACTGCAAGATATCCATTTGTCCACCCTGTTGAGTGCATGTCCACCCTGTTACGTGTGCATGAATAACAGGGTGGACAATAACAGGGTGAACATTGAGCTAACATTAGCAACTATGTTCCAAGTGATCGTGATGAAGCTAGGACAATGGCTGCCACTTGAAAAATAATCTGCATTGTTTGACAAATATATTTTGAAATTCGAATAACGTCTTTTGTATTTTTTCTTAACAGGATGGACATGTTATGCTTTCCCACATCAGATCGCCAACATATAAGGCTGAAAATGTAATAGTATGAAATCTAGAAACTCTAGATCTAGATGTTTTTCCCTGCCAAGGAAGTGACATCATTTCCTTTTTATGATGTCATTGTAGAAAATATATATTTTCTTAAAGCACCAGTAACCACAATGTAACAGGGTGAGGATGTACAGAAAATAGTCAATATTCTTATAAAAAGTGCAGAATTTAACATAAAAAGACTATACATAAGACAACATTTAATTAAGAAAATTAGGAAATATTTTTTTATGAATAATTTTATACCTAATTATTCTCGTTGAAGTTGATTGAGCAGCACCTGGGACATTGAAAAATTCCCTCCTTCCACTGAAATAAAAATCTAAAATGTATAAAATGTTCTTTGAAGTCTATGTCATTATGCTTCACTTATCATGAAGGCATGGATCCTTTTGAAATTTGATCCAGTGTATATTTTTTTATATACAATTTTTAATTATTTATCTTGAGGACAAAAAATAACACTTTTAGTGATATTGACCCATATATACAACACATCAGATTTATTTAATTTTCAGAGCTCTGATAGCCATTGAAGAATAGCATAACAGTCAGATCGTCCATTGTACAAAACTAGTTTTTACATGATGGGAATCATAGATTCAGCGGCGGGCCAATTTTTCTTGAGTGGATGGTCAGGGGGGTGCAACATAATTACAAATAATTTGTAGACTGTTACTTGACTGCAAAGAAGCCCAAACAGATATATTTGACTAAAACCATTTAAAACCTTACTTACATTTGAATATGATCATCTCTCTCTATGATGCATGGTAATTCTTTAATTCTTTGATTTCCAAAATTAAAATCACTTGGAGCAGATTTCCTTGTGGTTTTAGTCACAAGGAATTACGCGGTATACATATATAATAAAAATCACCCGCAGGTCAGTCGGCCGGCGGGGAACACAACATATAAAAACACATTTAGGGATGCACAGACCAAGGGGTGTCCAACCCTCCTCCTGGAGAGCATGTGCATGTTTTTGTGCCAATCCTGCAAAATCCTGCCACCTCTTGACAGACAGGCGCACATTGTTTATACTGTACCTATAAGAAGAGGTACAGTGGGTTACACATGCAATAATATCGATATTAACCATCAACATTTCCCATTTTCTTTCACTACTGTCACGCCCTGGTCTTAGTATTTTGTGTTTATATATTTATTTGGTCAGGCCAGGGTGTGACATGGGTTTATTTTGTGTTGTGTTTTCGTATTGGGGTTTTAGTAGGCATTGGGATTGTGGCTGAGTAGGGGTGTCTAGCATAGGCTTGGCTGCCTGAGGCGGTTCTCAATCAGAGTCAGGTGATTCTCGTTGTCTCTGATTGGGAACCATATTTAGGTAGCCTGGGTTTCACTGAGTGTTTCGTGGGTGATTGTTCCTGTCTCTGTGTTAGTTATTTCACCAGACAGGCTGTATAGGTTTTCATGTTCCGTTTCTTGTTTTTGTATTGTTCGTGTTTTTCCTTATTAAAGATGTATCGAACTAACCACGCTGCATTTTGGTCCGACTCTCCTTCGACGGAAGAAAGCCGTAACAACTACACACTTAAAAAATAGCTCCTTGTAACAATTGGGTAACACCTAAAACACTTATAAATAGTTCATTCATTTTTATGTTAAAGTATAAAAACAGCATGTCCCATAAACATCACAAATGGTCCTTTTGTTCGATTAATTCCGTTGATATATATCCAAAATGTCCATTTATTTGGCACGTTTGATCCAGAAAAAAACACTTCCAATTTGTGCAACATCATTACAAAATATCTAAAAAGTTACCTGTAAACTTTGCCAAAACATTTCAAAATACTTTTGTAATACAACTTTAGGTATTTTTAAACGTTAATTATTGATCAAATTGAAGATGGTCTATCTGTTTTAAATACAGGAGGATCACAAACTAACGCTGTTGAACTTCCGGCGCCGACAGAGATGGCCGCCTCGCTTCGCGTTCCTAGGAAACTATGCAGTTTTTTGTTTTTTTACATGTTATTTCTTACATTAGTACCCCAGGTCATCTTAGGTTTCATTACATACAGTCGAGAAGAACTACTGAATATAAGATCAGCGTCAACTCACCATCAGTACGACCAAGAATATGTTTTTCGCGACGCGGATCCTGTGTTCTGCCTTACAAACAGGACAACGGAGTGGATCCTATGCAGCGACCCAAAAAAACGACTCCGAAAAAGAGGGAAACGAGGCGGTCTTCTGGTCAGACTCCGGAGACGGGCACACCGTGCACCACTCCCTAGCATTCTTCTTGCCAATGTCCAGTCTCTTGACAACAAGGTTGATGAAATCCGAGCAAGGGTAGCATTCCAGAGAGACATCAGAGACTGTAACGTTCTTTGCTTCACGGAAACATGGCTCACTGGAGAGACGCTATCCGAGGCGGTGCAGCCAACGGGTTTCTCCACGCATCGCGCCGACAGAAACAAACATCTTTCTGGTAAGAAGAGGGGCGGGGGCGTATGCCTTATGGCCAACGTGACATGGTGTGATGAAAGAAACATACAGGAACTCAAATCCTTCTGTTCACCTGATTTAGAATTCCTCACAATCAAATGTAGACCGCATTATCTACCAAGAGAATTCTCTTCGATTATAATCACAGCCGTATATATCCCCCCCCAAGCAGACACATCGATGGCTCTGAATGAACTTTATTTAACTCTCTGCAAACTGGAAACGATTTATCCGGAGGCTGCATTCATTGTAGCTGGGGATTTTAACAAGGCTAATCTGAAAACAAATACAATTTTTCAGCACATCGATTGCGCAAGCAGGGGTGGAAAGACCTTGGATCATTGTTACTCTAACTTCCGCGACGCATATAAGGCCCTGCCCCGCCCCCCTTTCGGAAAAGCTGACCACGACTCCATTTTGTTGATCCCTGCCTACAGACAGACACTAAAACAAGAGGCTCCCACGCTGAGGTCTGTCCAACGCTGGTCCGACCAAGCTGACTCCACACTCCAAGACTGCTTCCATCACGTGGACTGGGAGATGTTTCGTATTGCGTCAGATAACAATATTGACGAATACGCTGATTCGGTGGGCAAGTTCATTAGAACGTGCGTTGAAGATGTCGTTCCCATAGCAACGATTAAAACATTCCCTAACCAGAAACCGTGGATTGATGGCAGCATTCGTGTGAAACTGAAAGCACGAACCACTGCTTTTAATCAGGGCAAGGTGTCTGGTAACATGACCGAATACAAACAGTGCAGCTATTCCCTCCACAAGGCTATCAAACAAGCTAAGCGCCAGTACAGAGACAAAGTAGAATCTCAATTCAACAGCTCAGACACAAGAGGCATGTGGCAGGGTCTACAGTCAATCACGGACTACAGGAAGAAATCCAGCCCAGTCACGGACCAGGATGTCTTGCTCCCAGGCAGACTAAATAACTTTTTTGCCCGCTTTGAGGACAATACAGTGCCACTGACACGGCCTGCAATGAAAACATGCGGTCTCTCCTTCACTGCAGCCGAGGTGAGTAAGACATTTAAACGTGTTAACCCTCGCAAGGCTGCAGGCCAGACGGCATCCCCAGCCGCGCCCTCAGAGCATGCGCAGACCAGCTGGCCGGTGTGTTTACGGACATATTCAATCAATCCCTATACCAGTCTGCTGTTCCCACATGCTTCAAGAGGGCCACCATTGTTCCTGTTCCCAAGAAAGCTAAGGTAACTGAGCTAAACGACTACCGCCCCGTAGCACTCACATCCGTCATCATGAAGTGCTTTGAGAGACTAGTCAAGGACCATATCACCTCCACCCTACCTGACACCCTAGACCCACTCCAATTTGCTTACCGCCCAAATAGGTCCACAGACGATGCAATCTCAACCACACTGCACACTGCCCTAACCCATCTGGACAAGAGGAATACCTATGTGAGAATGCTGTTCATCGACTACAGCTCGGCATTCAACACCATAGTACCCTCCAAGCTCGTCATCAAGCTCGAGACCCTGGGTCTCGACCCCGCCCTGTGCAACTGGGTACTGGACTTCCTGACGGGCCGCCCCCAGGTGGTGAGGGTAGGCAACAACATCTCCTCCCCGCTGATCCTCAACACTGGGGCCCCACAAGGGTGCGTTCTGAGCCCTCTCCTGTACTCCCTGTTCACCCACGACTGCGTGGCCACGCACGCCTCCAACTCAATCATCAAGTTTGCGGACGACACAACAGTGGTAGGCTTGATTACCAACAACGACGAGACGGCCTACAGGGAGGAGGTGAGGGCCCTCGGAGTGTGGTGTCAGGAAAATAACCTCACACTCAACGTCAACAAAACTAAGGAGATGATTGTGGACTTCAGGAAACAGCAGAGGGAACACCCCCCTATCCACATCGATGGAACAGTAGTGGAGAGGGTAGCAAGTTTTAAGTTCCTCGGCATACACATCACAGACAAACTGAATTGGTCCACTCACACAGACAGCATCGTGAAGAAGGCTCGGCAGCGCCTCTTCAACCTCAGGAGGCTGAAGAAATTCAGCTTGTTACCAAAAGCACTCACAAACTTCTACAGATGCACAATCGAGAGCATCCTGGCGGGCTGTATCACCGCCTGGTATGGCAACTGCACCGCCCTCAACTGTAAGGCTCTCCAGAGGGTAGTGAGGTCTGCACAACGCATCACCGGGGGCAAACTACCTGCCCTCCAGGACACCTACACCACCTGATGCTACAGGAAGGCCATAAAGATCATCAAGGACATCAACCACCCGAGCCACTGCCTGTTCACCCCGCTATCATCCAGAAGGCGAGGTCAGTACAGGTGCATCAAAGCTGGGACCGAGAGACTGAAAAACAGCTTCTATCTCAAGGCCATCAGACTGTTAAACAGCCACCACTAACATTGAGTGGCTGCTGCCAACACACTGTCAATGACACTGACTCAACTCCAGCTACTTTCATAATGGGAATTGATGGGAAATGATGTAAATATATCACTAGCCACTTTAAACAATGCTACCTTATATAATGTTACTTACCCTACATTATTCATCTCATATGCATACGTATATACTGTACTCTATATCATCGACTGCATCCTTATGTAATACATGTATCACTAGCCACTTTAACTATGCCACTTTGTTTACATACTCATCTCATATGTATATACTGCACTCAATACCATCTACTGTATCTTGCCTATGCCGCTCTGTACCATCACTCACTCATATATCTTTATGTACATATTCTTATCCCCTTACACTTGTGTCTATAAGGTAGTAGTTTTGGAATTGTTAGCTAGATTACTTGTTGGTTATTACTGCATTGTCGGAACTAGAAGCACAAGCATTTCGCTACACTCGCATTAACATCTGCTAACCATGTGTATGTGACAAATAAAATTTGATTTGATTTGATTTGGTTTTGATTTATTAACCACTTGAGAAAAAACTGCATGAGTTCCGTTCGAGACTATAATATAAACAGCACATAAAAAACCTGAATATCTTATGTTTCTCCGAGTCATGGTTGAACAACGACATGGCTGGACAGAACAGCTACATCCAGGAAGACAAGGGGTGGGGGTGGGGGTCTATTTGTCAATAACAGCTGGTGCATGATGTCTAATATTAAGCTAGCCTCGAGGTATTGCTTGTCTGAGCTATAGACCACACTATCTACATTTTTTGAAGCCGTCTATTTACCACGACAAACCAACACTGACACTAGGACCACACTCAATGAGCTGTATAAGGTGAAAAGCAAACAAGAAAATAATAACACAGAAGCTGCGCTCCTAGTGACCATGGATTTTAAAGCAGGTTTATCTTAAATCATTTTTACCTAATTTCTTCCCGCATTTCACATGTGCAACCAGAGGAAGAAAAAATGTAAAAAAAACTCAGGACCACCTTTACTCCACAAACGGAAGCATACAAAGCTCTCCCCACGACTCCATTTGGCAATCTGACCATAATTATATCCTCCCGATTCCTGCTTAAAAGTGGAAACTAAAGCAGGAAGTACCAGTAACTCACTCAATGCGGAAGTGGTCAGATTATGCGGATGCCACGCTACAGGACTGTTTTTCTAGCAGACCGTAATATGTTCCTGGATTCATCCAATGGCATTGAGGAGTATACCAGTCATCGGCTTCATCAATAAGTGCATCGACGACATCGTACCCACAGTGACCATACATACATACAGACTGGTACCTTGAGTCACTTTTTGTGACTCCTTTCTTTGGCTGGAAAAATGGCTGTGTTTTTCTGTGACTTGGTTCTGACCTAACATAATCGTTTGGTTTGCTTTCGCTGTAAAGTATTTTTGAAATCGGACACTGTGGTGGGATTAACAAGAAATGTATCTTTAAAATGGAGTAAAATACTTGTATGTTTGAGGAATTTTAATTATGGGATTTCTGTTGTTTTGAATTTGGCGCCCTGCACTTTCACTGGCTGTTGTCATATCGATCCCGTTAGCGGGATCTCAGCCCAAAGAGGTTTATTTAACTAGGCAAGTCAGTTAAGAACACATGTTTTTTTTCAATGACGGCCTAGGAGCAGTTGGTTAACTGCATTGTTCAGGGGCAGAACAATTTTTACCTTGTCAGCTCAGGGATTCAATCTTGCAGCCTTTTGGTTAGTAGCCCAATGCTCTAACCTCTAGGCTACCTGTCGCTGCTTGATCATGCGGACTGGGACATGTTCTGAGTAGCCTCAGAGAATAATATTGATTTCTACGCTGATTCTGTGAGTTAATAGGGAAGTGCATAGGAGATGTTGTACTCACTGTGACTATTAAAACCTACCCTAACCAGAAACCGTGGATAGATGGCAGCATTCACGCTAAACTGAAAACCCCTGTAAGACCCTCTCTTAGACCTCTTCGCCTCTCTTTTTCCCTCCATTCCTATACGTTTTCCCTCCAAGTATACGTCTCCTTATGATAATACTGCACTTCTCCTGATGTACATCTTGTTCTTGCTTTCTCAAGGGATGCCATTTAACCGGCTGTCACAATCTCCGTACAATCAGCACAAACCACTTGGGCCGTATCGCTCAACAGTGCATTCCACTTATAAAGCAGCTGCTTCGTCTTGATGTCATTCTTTATTAAAAGCTACCGCAACGCTTTTTCATTTCAAACAAGCACACTTTGATTGGTTGAAATTTGTTGCTAGTTAGCCTATCAGCGCTCGGCTATGATGCTTTTGTTAGGTGGCGGAGCCTTTAGAATTCTCAACATTTAAGCAACCAATTGGAGCTTGCTGGTGTTTGTTGAGGTTTTTGCGTTCTTACGAAATTCGGTTGTAGTAGTTTCCTGCAGGCAGCGTTTGTGGTTTGCATAATATGTTTTGCATAATTAGTTTTCCAACAGGACTGTACTGTCTCTGGTTTTGCTTTCTTTCACAAGATCAGGGCCACGTTCAGTTGCAAACATTGCAGATAGAAAACCATGAATAGAGCCGAAGTGGCTCCATATTCTAAATGTCAGAGAGGCACTTGCTCTACATAGCCGATTTCTGAAAATACCATTTTAATTAACAGAAATCTGTATATAATGACAAGATGCTCATGTCTCCGCCCTAACAATCGGAGTCATTCTCTCAAAGGTGTGAAGGTAGCACAAGCTTAGGGTCCAAAATAAACCCATAGGAACGTATTGAGCTTATTTTTGCGAGAGTTCTGCTCTGATTTTAGGACAAAATCAGACTTCTGGGATGACTTGCGAAATAGATCAAGCAGACCAGGCTGCGGATTGGGGTTTGAGAAGTCAAAGAGAAAACTGAAAAATTATTCCTTAGTTGTTCATTTTCTCAAAATCTAAAGCCTCAACATAGATTCGAGCCAATGTCTTAAGTCTTAAGTAGCTGAACATGTTTTCTTCAAAAACAACTTCAAATCGAAGGAGTGCCTTTGATTTGACGGCCTGCACAGCGACCGATAGACCAAATGCCGTGTTTCTGCGCATGAGCTTAGACTCCATTTTTCACTCCATTTGACTCTCCTGTGCCTGACTTCCCTGCCACCTATTACACCTATGCATGACAGAATCTCTGACCAATATATGAAGTCAGCAGGAGATGACACTATGCCCATGGAGCTGGGAGAACGCGTTCAGGAACAAGCGAGGGAGCTTGACGTTATCAGCTCCGTCATGGATCACATTGTCATGAAAATGGATCGCTGGGAGAGACAGGGAGTTTCTCCAGCGCCACCACCACCACAACCGGAATCTCCCGTGAACATTTTTTCCTCTCCGGAATCTAAGATCCATTTATCCCTACCTACGGGATACAACGGAGATACTGCCGGCTGCCAGGGTTTCCTCCTTAAACTGAACTTGTATCTAGCCACGGCCTCCCCAGTACCATCTGACCGTGAGAAGAGTTACGCCCTCATCTCATGTCTCACCGGGAAAGCCCTGGAATGGGCAAGCGCTGTGTGTAGTAGGGAGGATGTGGCGCTGGACCATTTTGAGGAGTTCACCCACCAATTCCAGATAGTATTCGATCACCCACCTGAAGGCAAAGCAGCGGGTGAGCTTCTCTATCATCTGAGGCAGGAGACGAGGAGTGCACAGGATTTTGCTTTGGAGTTTAGGACCTTGGCTGCCGGCGCTGGATGGAGCGACAGGGCCCTGATTGACCATTACCGTTGTAGTCTACGCGAGGACGTCCGTCGGGAGCTGGCCTGTAGAGACACCACCCTCACCTTCGACCAGCTGGTGGACATGTCCATCAAGCTGGACAACATGCTGGCTACTCGTGGACGTCTAGATCGGGGTCTGGTTGTTCCATCTTCCCGCACCCTCTCTCCCGAACCTATGGAATTGGGAGGGATGGTGCACAGGGAGACCGGAGGGGGTTCCCGCTCGAGCACCATTCAAGGTCGCAGAGAGCACACTGCTGGTCGGTGCCGGGTTGGTTCCCCTGGGAATAGAGAGGGCAGGCAGGGCATTCTGGCGTCACCCCAGGTGAGTAGGCACCATTCTCATCCAGAGCCCTCTGCTGCACTAATGTTTGTCTCTGTCTCTTTTCCTGATTTTTCACTGCATTCCCAGTATAAGGCGCTAGTAGATTCAGGTGCGGCTTGGAATTTCATTAATAGTCTAGCTCATAGTTTAGGGATCCCTATTGTTCCTGTGGATATGCCTTTTCCTATTCATGCCTTAGATAGTCGACCATTAGGGTCAGGGTTTATCAGGGAGGTAACCGCACCTTTGTGTATGATAACGCAGGAGAGTCACAAGGAGAAGATTAGTCTTTTCCTTATTGATTCTCCTGCGTATTCTGTGGTGCTAGGCCTACCCTGGTTAGTTTGTCATAACCCCACTGTTTCTTGGCCACAGAGGGCTCTCACGGGGTGGTCACGAGAATGCTCAGGTAGGTGTTTAGGGGTTTCCGTTGGTGCTACTACGGTGGAAAGTCCAGACCAGGTCTCCACCGTGCGCATTCCCCCCGAATATGCCGATTTGGCTCTCGCCTTCTGTAAAAAGAAGGCGACTCAATTACCACCCCATCGACGGGGGGATTGTGCGATAGATCTCCTGGTAGACGCTGCATATCCCAAGAGTCACGTGTATCCCCTGTCGCTAGCAGAGACGGAGGCTATGGAGACATATGTCTCTGAATCCCTCCATCAGGGATTCATTCAGCCATCCATTTCACCCGTCTCTTCGAGTTTCTTTTTTGTGAAAAAAAAGGATGGCGGTTTACGCCCGTGCGTTGATTATCGAGGTCTTAATAAAATCACAGTGAAATATAGTTACCCCGCTACCTCTGATCAATACGATTATTGAGTTAATGCACGGGGCACGTTTTTTCACAAAATTGGATCTCAGGAGTGCGTACAATCTGGTGCGTATTAAGAAGGGTGATGAGTGGAAGACGGCATTTAGCACCACCTCAGGTCATTATGAGTACCTGGTCATGCCATATGGGTTGATGAATGCTCCATCAGTTTTCCAATCATTTGTAGATGAGATCTTCAGGGACCTGCACGGGCAGGGTGTAGTGGTGTATATCGATGATATTCTGATATACTCTGCTACACGCGCTGAGCATGTGTCCCTGGTGCGCAGGGTGCTTGGTCGCCTGTTGGAGCATGATAAATATGTCAAGTCTGAGAAATGCTTGGTTTTCCAACAATCCATCTCCTTCCTAGGGCATCGGATTTCCACTTCAGGAGTGGAGATGGAGAGCGACCGCATTACAGCCGTGCGTAATTGACCAACTCCAACCACGGTAAAGGAGTTGCAGCGTTTTTGGGGGTTTTCCAATTACTACCGGAGGTTTATCCTGGGTTTTGTTCAGGTGGCAGCTCCCATTACCTCACTGCTAAAGGGGGTCCCGGTGCGCTTGCAGTGGTCGGCTGAGGCGAACAGGGCATTTGAGCACCTGAAGACTCTGTTTACCTCGATGCCTGTGCTGGCTCATCCGGATCCCTCTTTGCCATTCATAGTGGAGGTGGACGCATCCGAAGCTGGGATAGGAGCAGTGCTCTCTCAGCGTTCGGGTACGCCACTGAAGCTTCGCCCCTGTGCTTTCTTTTCAAAGAATGATGATGTGGGGAACCGAGAGCTGTTAGCTGTCGTAGAAGCTTTGAAGGTGTGGAGGCATTGGCTTGAGGGGGCTAAACACCCTTTTCTCATCTGGACTGACCACCGCAATCTGGAGTATATCCGGCAGGCGAAGAGATTGAATCCTCGCCAGGCAAGGTGGGCCATGTTTTTCACTCGTTTTGTGTTTACTCTTTCTTACAGACCAGGCTCCCAGAACGTTAAGGCAGACGCATTGTCTCGGCTGTATGACACAGAGGAGCGGTCCATGGATCCCACTCCCATACTCCCAGCTTCGTGTCTGGTGGCGCCTGTAGTGTGGGAGCTGGACGCGGACATTGAGCGGGTGTCACGTGCAGAGCCCTCTCCCCCTGAGTGTCCAGCTGGTCGTCTGTACGTTCCATCTGCTGTCCGCGACCGATATATTGGGCTCCCACGTCATCCTGGGATAGGTCAGACGATGCGCTGTCTTGACGGAGATACTGGTGGCCCACTTTAGCTAAGGACGTGAGGATTTATGTTTCTTCCTTCTCGGTGTGCGCCCAGTGCAAGGCTCCTAGACACCTGCCCAGAGGTAAGCTACAACCTCTACCCGTTCCTCAGCGGCCGTGGTCACACCTGTCGGTGGATTTTTTTACTGATCTTCCACCTTCACAGGGTTACACCACGATCCTGGTTGTTGTGGGTCGGTTTTCAAAGTCCTGTCGTCTCCTCCCTTTGCCCGGTCTCCCTACGGCCTTACAAACTGCAGAGGCCCTGTTTACACACGTTTTCCGGCACTATGGGGTGCCTGAGGATATAGTGTCTGATCGGGGTTCCCAGTTCACATCAAGGGTCTGGAAGGCGTTCATGGAGCGTCTGGGGATCTCGGTTAGTCTTACCTCAGGTTTTCACCCCGAGAGTAATGGGCAGGTGGAGAGAGTTAACCAGGATGTGGGTAGGTTTCTGCGGTCTTACTGCCAGGATCGGCCGGGGGAGTGGGCGAAGTTCGTGCCCTGGGCAGAGATGGCTCAGAACTCGCTACGTCACTCCTCCACTAACCTTACTCCCTTTCAATGTGTATTAGGGTATCAGCCGGTTCTGGCTCCTTGGCATCAGAGCCAGACCGAGGCCAATGCGGTGGACAATTGGTTTCGGCACGCTGAGGAGACCTGGGAGGCAGCCCACGTCCACCTTCAGCGTGCCATAAGGCGCCAGAAAATTGGCGCAGACCGAGGCCCCAGTGTTCGCACCAGGGGACAGGGTCTGGCTCTCGACCCAAAACCTGCCCCTTCGCCTGCTCTGCCGGAAGCTGGGTCCGCAGTTTGTGGGGCCGTTTAAAGTCCTGAGGAGAGTGAACGAGGTATGTTATAGGTTACAACTACCCACTCATTACCGTATTAACCCCTCATTCAATGTGTCTCTCCTCAGGCCGATGGTGGCTGGCCCGCTCCAGGAGGCTGAAGTGCGTAATGTTCCTCCGCCTCCTCTAGACATCGAGGGGGTTCCGGCATACTCTGTTCGATCCATTTTGGATTCGAGACGTCGGGCGAGGGGCCTTCAGTACCTCGTGGACTGGGAGGGGTACGGGCCGGAGGAGAGATGCTGGGTTCCGGTGGAGGACGTGTTAGATCCTTCCATGTTATCAGAATTCCACCGTCTCCATCCGGATCGCCCTGCACCTCGCCCTCCGGGTCGTCCCCGAGGTCGGTGTCAGGGGGGGGGGGGGGGGGCTACTGCCGAAGTCATTGCCTCTCCTTGTTCGGGCGGTGCTCGGCGTTCGACGTCACCGGTCTTCTAGCCATCATTGATCCTTTTTTCATTTTCCATTGGTTTTGTCTTGTCTTCCCACACACCTGTTTTCAATCCCATTCATTACCTGTTGTGTATTTAACCCTCTGTTTCCCCTCGTGTCTTTGTCAGAGATTGTTTTATTGTCAGTGTAGTGTGATTGTTGTATAGGTGCGCGTCGGGTCCTCGTACCCATGTTTGTTTATGTACATTTAGTGTTATGGAGTATACTCCGTGGACTTTATTAAGACTCAATTTTCCACTCCATTTGACTCTCCTGCGCCTGACTTCCCTGCCACCTATTACACCTATGCATGACACTTAGCTAGTCAATGTCGCCATGATATCCCCTACAACAAGCATTACCTGGTGATTTTGCCAAGACAGCCAGATATTTACCTACACAGCACCCTGAACCTTTCTTTAACTGACTACATTTTTTGTTGATTAAATCTGACTTTATAAGTGTAATGAGTAATCCAGGAATGTCATGAGTTAATTGACATGAGAAAACTCAAAATTACTTCGGACAAGCCCCACTCTTTTGGAAAGGCAGTTTCAACCTATATTCATACTGTACTGTCTTTGTTTTGACCTATAAAAACAATTAAACCGTTTCACTATTGAACAGTTTTAATTTATGTGAGTGTGATTTGCAGGAGGCACGTTCCAAATGAGGTTAGCAAGCTAAATCTAGCTCGTTTACAACAGACAAAAAGTTCACGCAAATATATTTTTTTTACTGTTGAAGCACTCCTATTTGAAAGTCAAATTCATATTACAAAAAGTCCCTAGGGTTCTTTTAACAAATTGGCGGGCCTAGTCCTATTTTCATGTGCCAGAATTATTTTGCATTAGAATGAAAGGGTGACATAAATTACAACACTCTCTATAACCATTTGACCTTTTAATATCTCGCTCTCTCTCTCTCTCTCTATCTCTCTCATATTTCCGTCTCATATTACACACACAGGAAGTGAGTATATGCTCATAACAGTATATCTATTTCCTCATCATGGCCATTTGCATCTCAGCTACAGCAAGCCTGTCATGTCTTCTCTTGCCTGACGCTTCTTTCGCAGATAGAACATGGTGAGTAGCCTACATGCCTAAAAAGGTTTTCTTTACTTTCTTTACTGTCTCTTCTCTAGAGCTAGTCTTTTCTCCAATCTCTTAATTTATTTATCCTTTATTTCTAGAAATCCTATACAGTTAGGTCCATCATTTTTTGCACCCTTAAATAAAGATAAGCAAAAAGACAGTATAAAAGAAATATTATTATATTGCATGCTCAGAAAAAGGAAATCATATTATTTTATGCTAATACAATTTCTCAAGGAAAGAGATTTTTCTTAACAAGTAATACAACATTTTAAAAAGTAATACAAATGATTGGCACCCCTGTCTTCAATAGCAGTCTTCAATGGCGAGGATAATGACACTGAGCCTTTTTCTAAAAATGTTTTATGAGATTGGAGAACACGTTGGGAGGGATCTTAGACCATTCCTCCATTCAGAATCTTTCCAGATCCTTTGTCAGCTATTATGGACTGACCTTTTCAATTCAAAACCACATTTTAAATGGGGTCAATTCAGGAGACTGAAATGTTGATTTTGTGGTCAATAAACATTTTGGGGGCGGATTTTGATTAGTGCTTGCGGTTATTGCTTTACTGGAAGATCCACTAGTGGCCAAGTGTCAGCCTCCTGGCAGAGGTAACCAGCTTTTTGGCTAAAATGTCCTGGTACTTGGTAAAGTTCATGATGCTGTTGACCTTAGCAAGGGCCTCAGGACCAGTGGAAGTAAAATAGACCAATAACATCAAAGATCAACCACCATATTTTACCATATTTATGAGGTATTTTTCTGCATATGCTTCTGTTTTTCAATACCAAACCCACAACTGGTGTGCGTGGCAAAATAGCTCTATGTTCATGTCATTTGACCATAGCACCGGTTCCAATCCAAGTGCCAATGCCGTTTTTCAAACTGCAGACGGTGCTATGGTCAGATGACATGAAAATAGAGCTCGTTGGCAACAAAAAATAAATAAAATGCACAAAATGACCTCAAAATTACGGTAAAATATGATGGTGCATCTTTGATGTTATGGGGAGAGTTTGCTTCCACTGATCCTGTGGCCCTTGTTAAGGTCAACGGCATAATTAACTTTACGAAGTACTTTACTTTTTAAACAAAATATTGTTTTAGGATAAAATCAAAAAATATTGTAAAAATTTTGGAGCGTGCAAGATATTACTATTACATGTACATGTACATGGTGCATTACTTTTTAACAGAGCCTGTAGGACTCTGGTCAGAAGTAATGCACTACATAGGAAATAAGGTGCCATTTGGGGAGAAGCATGTGTCTACGTGGAAATTTGTATGTTTTATGAGCATGGCCTTATTTCTATTACAGCATATTGGATGACTGTCATTCATGTTCCATTCACCCAGTTCAATGTAACATCACTAGGTGTATGCTACTTTATGATACTCATGAGGTTGCTACAACCTAGTCTATGAATAAAAATTTAGAATGTAGGTGCACACAGGTTGAGAGAAAATATTGAGGTGACAAACAGTGACACATGGACAGACAGCAACACATTCAATACCGCCTTGCACACTCTTGACTGCATCAAGCTGATCTAGGGTGTAATCATTAGTCCAAAAGTTGAACATTAGAGTTTATATTGGACAAAGTCAGGTATGTTTATCCCTTTTTCATTCCGTTTGCTTCCGTTTAAGAAACGTTTTTCAACAGAATCGGCGGAACAAATACACCCCTGGTCACACGTAAACACAGTTCGCATTCATAGCAGCCACCTTGTATTCCTTCTCACAACTATGCACTCTCATCCTCTCATCCTTTCCCTTCATTTGTGGACTTCACTGCACAACACATCAGCTCTATGTGATCAAGAAAAAAAAACTTTCCAAGCCAAACCATATCATAACTGCTACACACAGCCTACATCGTTGTCACCATATTAGCTAAAGTAACGTTATAGTCAGCATAGCTAATACGACTAACGAGTTAGTAAACCCACTACAATCATGCACTAACTTTACAGTGCATAGTCAGTTAGCAGTTTAGCAGTTACACATGCAGGCCCCGTTGGCAATACAATTGTAAAACCAAAAACGTACCTTTACTTGGAAAATTCCCAGTGTTTTGTTGGTTAGTCAAAGCCAGCTAGCTAACATAGCATTCCTCTCGTTAAGCAGAGTGTTTTGAGTATGCTACCTATCTAGCTGCATTTGCTAGCTAAGTAAGTGAAACAGAAACTGAAAAGAAATGACAATCTTTCTCTTGCTTCTCCTTCATTTAAAAAAATGTATTTGTTCAAATCTCTTCAAGTATTGTCTTTCTCTCTCTTTAAGTCAACTACTCACCACATTTTATGCACTGCAGTGCTAGCTAGCAGTAGCTTATGGTTTCAGTACTAGATTTGTGGGGCTCCCGAGTGGTGCATCGGTCTAAGGCACTGCATCTCAGTGCTAGAGACGTCACTACAGACCCTGGTTTGATTCCAGGCTGTATCACAATTGGCCGTGATTAGGAGTTTCATTGGGCGGTGCACAATTGGCCCAGCGCCGTCCGGGTTAGGCTGTCATTGTAAATAGGACTTTGTTCTTAACTGACTTGCCTAGTTAAATAAAGGTTAAGTAAAATAATATAAAAATGCATTCTCTGATCCTTTGATTGTGTGAACAACATGTCCGTTCATGCTGCAAGGGCTTTCATATCTTGGAGGACATCCTCCAGAAGTTGTCATAATTACTGTGTAAGTTAATGAAGGAGGTGAGATCCTAGGTTTTGTGAGATCCTAAGTCAATGTACCAAGAGGAGGACGGAAGCTAGCTGTCCTCCGGCTACACCATGGTGCTACCCTACGGACTGCTGTTGACGCTACTGTAGACCTTCATTGCAAAACAGTGTGTTTTTAAATAATATTTAGTATAGTTTATCTTTAAAAAATTAAATTGTATTTTTATGAAATTCATTGAGGAGGATGGGTCCTCCCCTTCCTCCTCTGAGGAGCCTCCCCTGCACACACATTCAAACCAAATACATTTCACATGTGGATACAGTTATCCATTAGAACACCCTGACACACTGTTGCTACTGTGATCTATCCTTTATTGAGCTGTATTACATCTGTGAAATTATCCAACACACACACACTTCCATCATCTATCAAAACACATCCTGGGTTTCAGGTCAGTTCTCTGTAATAACATAGACAGGAATACACGCCTTGACTTTGTGCCAGTTCAATTATGTGTTATAGACATGCTCTGGCAGTGAGAAAGCCAAGAACGTTTTAATAGTTTTTTTTGTACTTGTAAGTGAAGGTAAGTGTTGTGAAATATTTCCGAGTACTCATAGTTATCTGAATGTACTTGGTGATGATGTGAAGCTTAAAATGCCAATCAAATTTCCCAAGTTTGGGATAATAAATGTCTTCTAGTCTAACTTTGTACATCTTTTTTCTCACTTTCTTGTAGTAGCCTAATATTGTAGAGCATGCAAAGGCAGAGAGAGTAGGTATTGGCTTTACAATGTATCATAGAAGCTCTTATAAAGTCAGACATTCAACCACAGTAAAAGACTGAAGAACAAAGCCAAACGGTTTCTCTTTCATCTCTGATCTAAATAAAACTGCAATTCCTGTCAGTCTGTCATGTGACCCACTGACTTCCTGGAACCTTGACAGCTGTGGTGATTGGCAGGCTCGCTGTGGGTTTCCAACCTCTGTCTTTTTCACGCACAACACGCATACACACACACACTGGCTGTGGTTTCCGACCACTGTCTTTTCCCAACCCTACTGTAGTCTGTGACAATAGAAACACAGGAACACACAGACAACATAAACTTTAACTTGAACAGTGGTGGAAAAAGTATCCAATTGTCATACTTAAGTAAAAGTAAAGATACCTTCATATAAAATGACTCAAGCAAAAGTGAAAATCACCCGGTGAAAGTAAAGATAATTTCAAATTGCTTCTTAAGCAAACCAAACAACAAAATGTTTTTCTTTTTAAAAAATCTACAGATAGCCAGGGGCATACTCCAACACAATTTACAAATTAAGCATTTGTGTTTAGTGTGTCCGCCAGATTAAAAGGCAGTAGGGATGTCCATGGATGTTCTCTTGATAAGTATGTGAATTGGACCATTTTCCTGTCCCGCTAAGGAATCAAAATGAGTACTTTTGTGTGTCAGGGAAAATATATGGAGTAAAAAGTACATTATTTTATTTAGGAATGTAGTGAAGTAAAAGTAAAAGTTGTCAAAAATATAATTAGTCAACTAAACTACAGATACCCCCAAAAACTACTTAAGTAGTACTTTAAAGTGTTTTTACTTTAGTACTTTACCCCCCTGAATTTTTTTATAAATAAATAAAAAACCAATGTAACTGTGTACCACAATACAGCTCTTAGCTCTCAAATGTGTACAATAAACTCAAACTAAATGTGTCTTTTGGATTTTTATTTTTTATTAATAGGTTCCAATGGAGGTATTGAATGGGGTCCAAAACGTTCCAGAACCCAGTCCAGAAAGTGTGAGCCTGAAGGTTCTAGATCCCAGCCCAGACAATGAAAGAACCATTCACGGTTTCGCCCACACCATGGCTGAAGACATAATATACTCAGCTACATATGAGTCCTCATCCAGGTGTCCTCCAGTCCAGGAGAGACTGGCTGAGAAGTTAGCCTCTCTGGCCATCACAGCTGCCTTGAAGGAAGCAATTAGAAGTGAGATCTTTTGGTCTAATACAAGATCTTGGTCATCTTCCAACCCCAGCCCATCCTCAGATAGAAGGGAGCAGGGACTACACAATACAATACATGGGGAGGTTCATATGCATACAGAGATGAGTGGCAATGGTGAGAAACCTCAATATAACCCCAATGTGACCATCAAGTCACAACCCTCCAAACACACCCACTCCTACTGCTCCTTCTTACCCCAGTCTGGGCTTCCTACAGTGGGATCACTGGACTACCCAGATGCCCCCCCAACCACCCCTCTTTTCCCAGAGATGGTCCAGAGCAGGGCTAGCTTTACCCAAAAACTAAAGGGGGGTTTGGCTAAAGAGTTCCTCCCCTCTCCCCCTCCCCCTACCCCTAAGGAAAAGCACAGAGAAGGGGGGCTCGCATTGGAGACTGTGGGGGAGGTCGAGGACACCCGGGAGGGGGAGGATTTCATTGGGCGTCTGTTGAGCTCTCTTTCTCTGGAGTGTTCTGAGAGAGAGGACATTTGGAAAGAAGAGGAAGAGGAAGAGTTTGATTTACCAACAGGTATTTTGATGGACGGTTATGAAGAGCGAGGACCCCACGGAAGGAGAGCCAAGCTGATGGCATATGTGGATGCACTATATGTGGATGCACTCTCTGATGAGATCACCACCTGGATGACAAATAACATGACAAATATTGACGGCCTCTCTCTGATATGTGATCAAATGGTTGATCAAATCATCACATCCTCCATCAGTGAGGTGAGGCTGAGGAAGTACATTGGAAGGCTGGTCTCAGATGCACTCTCCATGGGATGGGAAGAGCAGAAGGCAGCCTCTCTCCATGACTCCCTGGTTCTCCGGCAGGAGCAGATAGGGAGAAGGGAACCAAACCCAATGGACCAAGGGGCTCATCTAATTGTCTATCCCTATCCAACCAATCCCAACCAGTCATCCAGCATCCAACTTTGCTCACCCAAAACTAATGAGATGGATCTGGATCTGTCCACTATCACAGCCCACCCTCCAGACCACTCGCCAACCTCTGTAATCAGTCAATCCTATGCTGAAGACTTGGCCCGAGCTGTGGTGAGGTGTTGTGTAATGGAAGCCTCCAGGAAGCAGTGTATGTAGCTCTCCAGGGTTGCATCCCAAATTACACCCTAATCCCTGTATGGTGGACTACTTTTGACCAGATCTCTGGTCAAAGAAAATGCACCATATAGGGAATATGTGTAGTTTTCCAGGCTGGTTGGACTGTGTTGGACGGCCTGGTGGTAAAAAATAAACTAACTGACCCCAAGAGGGCGACATTAGAGTAATAGACAGCTCCGTAACAAAGTGTTGGAGATGGAAAACAGTTGGTAATGTCAAAACTGATGAGCTTGATATACGACACAACCTTAACACACAATTATGATTAGGTTTGTTACATGAGCTATAGACCTAATTAAGAATGGTCTTTAAATTTGCTAACTTCTGATGATATTGCCACAAGGTTGGAGTTAGTGGTCAAAATGACAGAACCGATGAGGTTGATGTACATGGGCTATAACCTAAATCCAACATGAAGAATGCATTGTTTATGTATAATTGCTTACTGACAATATGCCACAAGGTTAGAGTTAGTGGTCAGACAACATTGTTGTGCACTTGAACCTGAACTGTAACTTTAACTGAAAGAGAAAATTGACAATATTTGCCTCTTCATTAATTCACATAGAAGTAGTCCATTTCACCCCCTTCAACATGCCTACTATAAACAGACCAATCTCATCTTGTCTCCTCTTATTATCTTTGGTTGATGAAAAAAAAACAAGCATGGTGGAGCACACAAACTACCCATCATCGGATTACATTCGATATCTAGAAAGTTCTTTACTCAATTATTTCGCTCACCCATGATGTGATTAATTATAAATAGTAATTGCTATTAGCTCATTCATATTGTAGTTTCTGTAAGCCGAGAGTTATAAAAATATGACCGCTTGTAATATATCAATCTTTCCTCAGATAGCGCTAGGACAAATGTAGTTAACATTTTTCCGGTTTGGATGATTGTGTTATGCTGTAGCTACTTCTGTGAATGTCTGAATATTGCATCCAAAAATAAACTGTTCCCATTCTGGACATAACTTTGTAAGGACTCTGTTTGTGCAAATTGTTTCTGAAAAAACTGTGGCCAGCTCAAATTCTGATTGTTGTGTCATTCGAAATTGAACGTTCTAAATACGTGTTCTAATCACAACGGTTTGATTGTATGCTACAGGGACCGCTGGAAAGGTTAATAAAAGTAACTACAAAATGCTTAATAAATATGTGACTCTTGAATTGTATGAGTCAGTGCCTGGGCCCAAGCACGTACTGGGCCCAAATATACTGCATTATAATACATGTTTTATCCAAACACAGGAGCACGCTCTCAATGTTCAAAATACACCAAAGAGAATAATCTAGCCACAGAGGGTCAAAAATAACTGTGGATTAAGTTTTATTACAAGCACATACAGGTATCTGCCAAAATTAAGAAAACAACAAACGCATCACCGGGGGCAAACTACCTGCCCTCCAGGACACCTACACCACCCGATGTTACAGGAAGGCCATAAAGATCATCAAGGACATCAACCACCCGAGCCACTGCCTGTTCACCCCGCTATCATCCAGAAGGCGAGGTCAGTACAGGTGCATCAAAGCTGGGACCGAGAGACTGAAAAACAGCTTCTATCTCAAGGCCATCAGACTGTTAAACAGCCACCACTAACATTGAGTGGCTGCTGCCAACACACTGACACTGACACTGACTCAACTCAAGCCACTTTAATAATGGGAATTGATGGGAAATGATGTAAATATATCACTAGCCACTTTAAACAATGCTACCTTATATAATGTTACTTACCCTACATTATTCATCTCATATGCATACGTATATACTGTACTCTATATCATCGACTGCATCCTTATGTAATACATGTATCACTAGCCACTTTAACTATGCCACTTTGTTTACATACTCATCTCATATGTATATACTGTACTCGATACCATCTACTGTATCTTGCCTATGCTGCTCTGTACCATCACTCATTCATATATCCTTATGTACATATTCTTTATCCCCTTACACTGTGTATAAGACAGTAGTTTTGGAATTGTTAGTTAGATTACTTGTTGGTTATTACTGCATTGTCGGAACTAGAAGCACAAGCATTTCGCTACACTCGCATTAACATCTGCTAACCATGTGTATGTGACAAATAAAATTTGATTGGATTTGATTTGATTTAAAGTGTCCTAAAAGGGTGTTGTGCCACAACAAGCTGCCAGAACACTTTCAATGCACCTTAGCATAGATTCTACTAGTGGTTTTAAGCTACTAGTAAAAAATAACCCCACTTCCATAAACCCGGCCCGGGGAGAGAGTGGGAGTAAGGATGAGGTCAGTGTGTGTGTTTTTTCCTCTCTTTTGAGCTTGTGTTAGTGTGTGTGTGTGTGTGTGTGTGTGTGTGTGTGTGTGTGTGTGTGTGTGTGTGTGTGTGTGTGTGTGTGTGTGTGTGTGTGTGTGTGTGTGTGTGTGTGTGTGTGTTGGGTGGAGAAAGGGAGGCATATTGAGACTACAAGAAAATTCTGACTAGAAAAACAAGTGATTTTAGTGTGAAACCTACAAACAAGCAAGATTTCTGGCTCTCACAGACCTGTAACTTCTTCTTTAAGAGGCTCCTCTGTTCTCCACTCGTTACCTGTATTAATGGCACCTGTTTGAACTTGTTATCAGTACAAAAGACACCTGTTCACAACCTCAAACAGTCACACTCCAAACTTCACTATGGCCAAGACCAAAGATCTGTCAAAGGACACCAGAAACAAAATTGTAGACCTGCACCAGGCTGAGAAGACTGAATCTGCAATAGGTAAGCAGCTTGGTTTGAAGAAATCAACTGTGGGAGCAATTATTGGGAAATGGAAGACATACAAGACCACTGATAATCTCCCTCGATCTGGGGCTCCACGCAAGATCTCGTCCCGGGAGTTCAAAATGATCACAAAAACGGTGAGCAAAAATCCCAGAACCACACGGGGGGACCTAGTGAATGACCTGCAGAGAGCTGGGACCAAAGTAACAAAGCCTATCATCAGTAACACACACGCCGCCAGAGACTCAATCCTGCAGTGCCAGACGTGTCGCCCTGCTTAAGCCAGTACATGTCCAGACCCGTCTGAAGTTTGCTAGAAAGAATTTGGATGATCCAGAAGAAGACTGGGAGAATGTCATATGGTCAGATGAAACCAAAATATAACTTTTTGGTAAAAACTCAACTCGTCGTGTTTGGAGTTGCACCTAAAGAACACCATACCTACTTTGAAGCATGGGAGTGGAAACATCATGCTTTGGGGCTGTTTTTCTGTAAAGGGACCAGGATGACTGATCTGTGTAAAGGAAAGAATGAATGGGGCCATGTATCTTGAGATTTTGAGTGAAAACCTCCTTCCATCAGCAAGGGCATTGAAGATGAAACGTGGCTGGGTCTTTCAGCATGACAATGATCCCAAACACACCGCCCGGGGCAACGAAGGAGTGGCTTCGTAAGAAGCATGTCAAGGTCCTGGAGTGGCCTAGCCAGTCTCCAGATCTCAACCCCATAGAAAATCTTTGGAGGGAGTTGAAAGTCCGTGTTGCCCAGCAACAGCCCCAAAACATCACTGCTCTAGAGGAGATCTGCAGACTTACAGAAAATATTTGACCTCTGTCATTGCCAACAAAGAGTATATAACAAAGTATTGAGATAAACTTTTGTTATTGACCAAAGACTTATTTTCCACCATAATTTGCAAATAAATTCATAAAAAATCCTACAATGTGATTTTCTGGATTTTTTTTCTAATTTTGTTTGTCATAGTAGAAGTGTACCTATGATGAAAATTACAGGCCTCTCTCATCTTTTTAAGTGGGAGAACTTGCACAATTGGTGGCTGACTAAATACTTTTTTGCCCCACTGTATATTTGCATCTGGGACAGAGTAGGAGGCAGTTCACTCTGGGCACTCTATTGTGTTGAATTGTGACTCCACTCTGTCTCTATACTGACATTTTGCCTGTTTGATTGCCTGACAGAGGGAATAACTACACTGTTTGTATTCTGTCATATTCCCAGTCACCTTGCCATTGTTAAATGCGCTGTCACTTTCAGTTTTGTGTGAATGCTGCCATCTATCTAGCTTGATCAAAACAATCTTGAAGCATGGATTCTGATTGGTCAGACCAGCGTTGAATAGTCCTTAGCATGGGTACTTCCTGTTTGAGTTTCTGCCTGTAGGAAGGGTGGAGCAAAATGGAGTTGTGATTAGATTTGCTAAAAGGATGGCGGGTAGGGCCTTGTGGGGATCCCGGAAGTTGGAGTAGCAGTGGTCGATGTCAGTCAATGTGTTGATAGAACTTCGGCAGGCCTTTCATCAAATTTGCTTTATTTAAATCCCCAGCTACTATTAATTCGGCCTCAGGAGATGTGGTTCTTTGAGGGCTGTCGTGGTAACGGCTTGAGGGATGATATACACGGCTGTGACGATAACTGAAGAGAATTCTCCTGGGAGATAATACGGTCGGCATTTGATTGTGAGGTATTCTAGGTCAGGTGAACAAAAGGACTTGAGTTCCTGTATGAGTCCTGTTCCTGTATGAGTCGTTAATCATAGCTACATTGAAGAATGTGTTTAACCGTTTTTTGGTTACTACATGATTCCATATGTGGTATTTCATAGTTTTCATGTCTTCACTATTATTCTACAATGTAAAAATAAAGAAAAACACATGAATGAGTAGGTGTGTCCAAACTTTTTACGGGTACTGTATGTTAAATTGGGCTAATTTTAGCACTTTTCTGGGATGCTTGATTATTTTTATTGCTTAGCAGAGAAGCATAGCAGAGGTAGACATGTTCCTGTCATTTATGTTGGTGTAGGGTGAGCTGCACATGGTGGACTTCCTGCTAGGGCACATTCCCTCAGTGATAACAGTATCACGCTGGTTCATAGACACACTGCATACAGTAGCTGTGGGATCAGCAGAGGCATTCAGTGCAGAAAGAGGGACATAAGTTAGGCTACTTTACATTGTGTCTTCCAATGCCCCTGGGATAACGTACAGTTGCTGAAGCATTATGTAACTCAGTGACACAATGGAAGGAATTAAATGAGCTGGGTTTAGGTCATTGATGAATCATTGTCTCCACGCAGCCTTATAATGCTGTGAAAGGATCGAGGAACCCAAATGATTTGGTTGGATCCCATCCTCTTTATAATACGAGCTTTGTTTCCAGAAGGTATCAACATTCTCAAAAAAGTATACACTTACAGAGCTGCAATAGTCTCGTAGCCAGTTATGGAGTGCTAAAAGTCTGCTGAACCGTTCAATGCCACGATTTAGAGAGGGCAGAGGGACAGATATTATGGGGTGTTTGTTGGGTGTCAAATAGTTACCTAATCAGTCATTTAAAATCCATCTTCAGCTGTTATGAGCTGCCCTTCATAATGTCATTGCATCGAACATGAACTATGATAGATTCAGTTTCCTGATGCTGGTTTAAAATGTTTGGGAGCAGCTTATTGATGTCCTGTACTGATGCTCCTGAATAGCATAACGTTTTTGCTTCAGGGACTAAGACATTTCTCACTATTGAATTGCCCAATACAACTGCCGGAGAAGGGAATGGCGAAATCCGCCCAGTCCCACCCCTTACACAATTAGTTGAGTTTTTCACGGAGCCCAAGAGAAGCAGGAAAGTGTACGCGCGCTGCTCCCAGCTAAAGGTCCAGACCTCCCACAGCAGGCAGTGCACCGTCAGATCCAGAGAGAGGAAAAGGAGCCCAACCCGACAACAAAGCCTCTGCTAGAGTTGAAGTCAGCAACGCCATCGCAGACACAGGCAATCCCAGAAACTTCCGGCGCCGACAGAGATGGCCGCCTTGCTTTGCGCTCCTAGGACATTATGCAGTATTTTGTTTTTTAATGTATTATTTCTTACATTGTTACCCCAGAAAATCATACAGCCGGAAGGAACTATTGGAGATCAGAGCAACACCAACTCACCAACATTACGACCAGGAATACGACTTTCCCGAAGCGGATCCTCTGTTTGGTCCACCACCCAGGACAATGGATCGGATCCAAGCCGGCGACCCAAAACAACGGCGCCGCAGAAGGGGAAGACGGAGCGGTCTTCTGGTCAGGCTCCGTGGACTGGCACATCGCGCACCGCTCCCGAGTACACTACTCGCCAATGTCCAGTCTCTTGACAACAAGGTAGACGAAATCCAGAGAGACATCAGAGATTGTAAAGTTCTTTGTTTCACGGAAACATGGCTCACTCGGGATGCGTTATCAGAGCCGGTACAGCCACCTGGTTTCTTCATGCATCACGCCGACAGAAACAAACATCTTTATAGTAAGAAGAAGGGCGGGGGTGTATGCCTTATGATTAACTAGACGTGGTGTGATCATAACAACATACAGGAACTCAAGTCATTTTGTTAAGCTGATATAGAGTTCCATACAATCAAATGCCGACCGCATTATCTACCAAGGGAATTATCTTCGATTATAATCACAGTAGTGTATATCCCCCCCAAGCAGACACATCGACAGCCGTGAAAGAACATTGGATTGAACATTGAAAGAACTTCAAGATAGCGTCGGACAATAACATTGATGAATACGCTGATTCGGTGAGCGAGTTTATTAGCAAGTGCATCAGTGATGTTGTACGCACAGCGACTATTAAAACCTTCCCCAATCAGAAACCGTGGATTAATGGTAGCATTCGCGCAAAACTGAAAGCGCGAACCACAGCTTTTAATCAGGGCAAGGCGACCGGAAACATGCCCGAATACAAACAGTGAAGCTATTCCCTACGCAAGGCAATCAAACAAGCTAAGCATCAGTATAGAGGCAAAGTAGAGTCGCAATTCAATGGCTCAGGCATGAAAGGTATGTGGCAGGGTCTACAGCCAATCACGGACTACAAAAAGAAAACCAGCCCCGTCATGGTTCACGATGTCTTGCTCCCAGACAAACTAAACAAATTATTTGCTCGCTTTTAAGACAATACAGTGCCACTGACACGGCCCGCTACCAAAACCTGCGGGCTCTCCTTCACTGCAGCCAACATGAGTAAAACATTTAAACGTGTTAACCCTCGGAAGGCTGCCGGCCCAGACGGGATACCTAGCCTCGGCCTCAGAGCATGCGCAGACTAGCTGGCTGGTGTGTTTACGGACATATTCAATCAATCCTTATCCCAGTCTTCTGTTCCTACATGCTTCAAGTGGGCCACCATTGTTCCTGTTCCCAAGAATGCTAAGATAGCTGAGCTAAATGACTATCGCCCCATAGCACTCACTTCCGTCATCATGAAGTGCTTTGGGAGACTAGTAAAGGACCATATCACCTCCACCCTACCTGACACCCTAGACCCACTCCAATTTGCTTACCGCTCCAATAGGTCCACAGACGACGCAATCGCAATCACACTGCACACTGCCCTAACCCATCTGGACAAGAGGAATACCTATGTAAGAATGCTGTTCTTCAACTACAGCTCAGCATTTAACAACATAGTACCCTACAAACTCGTCATTAAGCTCGAGACCCTGGGTCTCGACCCCGCCCTGTGCAACTGGGTCCTGGACGTCCTGACAGGCCGCCTCCAGGTGGTGAGGGTAGGAAACAACATCTCCACCCTGCTGACGAGACGGCCTACAGGGAGGAGGTGAGGGCCCTCGGAGTGTGGTGTCAGGAAAATAACCCCACATTCAATGTCACCAAAACAAAGGAGATGATCGTGGACTTCAGGAAACAGCAGAGGGAGCACCCCCCTATCCACATCGACAGGACAATAGTGGAGAAGGTGGAAAGTTCCTCGGCGTACACATCACAGACAAACTGAAATGGTCCACCCACAGAGACAGCGTGGTGAAGAAGTTGCAGCAGCGCCTCTTTAACCTCAGGAAGGCTGAAGAAATTTGGCTTGTCATCAGAAACACTCACAAACTTTTACAGATGCACAATCGAGAGCATCCTGTCGGGCTGTATCACCGCCTGATACGGCAACTGCCCCGCCCACAACCATAAGGCTCTCCAGAGGGTAGTGAGGTCTGCACAATGCATCACCGGCGGCAAACTACCTGCCCTCCAGGACACCTACACCAGCCGATGTCACAAGAAAGGCCAAAAATATCATCAAGGACAACAACCACCCGAGCCACTGCCTGTTTACCCCGTTATTATCCAGAAGGCGAGGTCAGTACAGATGCATCAAAGCTGGGACCACTAACATTGAGTGGCTGCTGCCAACATACTGACTCATCTCTAGCCACTTTAATAATAAAAAATTGGATGTAATAAATGTATCAGTAGCCACTTTAAACAATGCCACTTTATATGATGTTTACATACCCTACCTTACTCATGTTATATGTATATACTGTACTCTATACCATCTACTGGATCTTGCCAATGCCGTTTGGCCATCGCTCATCCAAATATTTTTATGTACATATTCTTATTCATTCCCTTACACTTGTGTGTATAAGGTAGTTGTTGTGAAATTGTTAGATTACTTGTTAGATATTACTGCATGGTCGGAACTAGAAACACAAGCATTTCGCTACACTCCCATAAACATCTGCTAACCATGTGTATGTGACAAATAAAATTTGATTAGATTTTTTATTTGATGAAGGCGCAGGTAGATCAGGCACCGGTGCAGCTAAGCTATTATTTCTGATGTCAATCTGCTCCGAACCTCTCTCAGTTACTCCCGTCTGCTTAGCATCATGCTGCTGCTTTCGGTTTCCTTGGCAGGCAAGTTCCATTTAGCACAGGCCATTCAGATAGGGATTGATGACAAGGTGTCGTTGAGAAAGACAAACATTTCTCTCCATAAATTTGCACAGAATTGAGATTTGTGTTTTAAGCATAGTCACATTGGAACTTCGGATTGTTAATTCTGTCCTGGACAAGTGCATAATAAACACAGCTTGTACAGCTTCTGGAAACGTTTGTTAGCTATTCCAGGCTAAGCGGGCTCCATTGCAACCTAGCTATGGCCGGCCGGGATGTCCTTGTCCCATTGCACTCTAGTGACTCCTGTGGTGGGCCGGGAGCATGCATACTGACTCGCTCGCCAGTTGAACAGTGTTTCTTCTGACACATTGGTGAGGCTGGCTTCCGGGATAAGTGAGTAGTGTGTCAAGAAGCAGTGTGGTTTGGCAGGGTCGTGTTCTGGAGGACTCATGGCTCTCGATCTTTGCCTCTCCCTAGTCAGTACGTGAGTTGCAGCAATGGGACAAGACTGTAACTACCAATTGGATATGAAATATCCAATTGTATATATGAAATATATTAATTATTTCCCTTCACTGGAACTAAGGGGCCTAGCCAGAACTTTACAGTTGGCACTATGCATTGGGGCAGGAAGCGTGCTGACATTTCTTCCAGAGGCAGTTTGGAACTCGGTAGTGATAGATGGAACCGAGGACAGAAGGTTTTTGAAGCGCTATGTGCTTCAGCACTCGATGGTCCCCATTCTGTGTGCTTGTGTGGCCTACCACTTCACTGCTGAGCCGTTGTTGCTCCTAGATATTTCCACTTCACAATAACAACATTTACAGTTGACCGTGGCAGCTCTAGCAGGGCAGACATTTGAAGAACTGATTTGTTGGAAAGGTGGCATCCTATGATATTGCCACATTGAAAGTCACTGAGCTCTCCAGTAAGGCCATTCTACTGCCAATGGAGATTGCATGACTGTGTGGTCGATATTATACACCTGTCAGCAACGGTGTGGCTGAAATAGCCAAATCCACTAATTTGAAGGGGTGTTCACATACTTATATTTATTGTGCATGCCATGTTCATATGATGTCGCAGTGAGAGTGACTAACAAAATCAATGGGGGCCCCCTAGAGGTCAGGGTCCCTGGGCACATGCCTTGTGTATCTGGTCAGTAATTCAGCCATGATTACTAGAAGGTTTAGATTGCTGGCTAGACTAATTTACCTAGCAATCTATAAAGTGCTGGCATGGGCAAATTGAGTGACTGTCAGTGACTGACATACAGTAAAAAGAGTAAAACTGCTGATGCACTACCAAATTTCCAAATTGCACATTGTGTATTCTACTATACTAACTAACAGTAAGCTGAACATACATTTTGGGTTGGGGGCCCCCTAGCGGGGCAGCTGCTTATGTCAGTTATCCCTAGAAACGGCACTGTGTGTGTGTGCGTCCGGTGTGTGTGTGTGGCTAAGGTATGTTTTTGTGTGTGTGTGTGTGTGCGCACATGTTTGGCTGAGGTGTGTTTCTGCCTGCCTGCGTGCGTGCGTGAGTGTGTGTGTCTGATGTATTCCCCCAGCTCAGATATCTAACATGGCAGGAATTTAGATTGTGAACTTTTGCCTCCCACATTTGGCCACGGGCAGCCCCTTCCGCGGGACACAATACGGACAGGAACATACACACACACACACATAGGCAGAAACATACACACATGCAAAATATATATACAAAGAGCCCAGGTTTAGACGGATACATGCACAGAGTTTCAGAAGAGTAGTCTTCACGGCAAAGAGTGAGTGAGTGAGTGAGTGAGTGAGTGAGTGAGTGAGTGAGTGAGTGAGTGAGTGAGTGAGTGAGTGAGTGAGTGAGTGAGTGAGTGAAAGAAGTGCTGGCTTGCTACTGGGCAATTCCAGAGTAACAGAGTGAAACTGAGACTCCGATTTTACCCTTTAAAATGTATGTCAAACAAAAATGCATGATTGCAAAGTTAAACAAATCATAGAACTCTATGCACAAGGACTACCTTTAATAATTTCCACGGAAAATGTTACAGAAACACATTTACTTGAAGAACAGTGCATAGGCAAAGTTCGGTAACAATGAAGGTTTGTGCTGTTTGTGCCATCATTTTGTTACCAAACTTTGCATCTGTACCTCGTGCATGGATTTGTATGGTTTGTTTAACTTTGCCAATCACCTATTCTTCCATCCAGGCAGTTTACAGATGAAATACAGTGTGAACACGCACACACTCCTTTTTGTCTGTATAGTAACACATGTGGATTACATACATTGATCATTTTCGGCAGTCCCAGTTGCACAGTACCACTACACTACCCACTGGGTACACACTTGTTGAATCAACGTTGTTTCCACGTCTTGGAACCAACGAGGAATAGACATGGAATTGACGTCTGTGCCCAGTGGGTACACATTACAAGCCTGACTCAAGAAAAGGTTAATTTGTCTCTCAGAGACATATACTGTATATCATTTCATCTCTGTAGGTCATTGGTTCAAACACTTTTTTTTTCTTCGAGTCCCCCTATCATTTGAATCAAATGATTGCAGCCAGCTCTGTCATATGAATGTCTGATTGGGTTATTGTTGCTCTTCAACGCAACCATGTTGAACATCTCTGTGAAGAGTTTATTTCTCCTTTGACATCAGCAGCAGACCTGTGGTTTCACCTCTTTACAGGGATGGGAGCATAAAAGCGACAGGGCTTTCCTTCCCCTGCTTCCAGGAATTATGAGAGGGAGATGCCATAGTCATTTGGAGAGGTAGAGAGGAATAGGCCAGCCATACTTGTTTGGAAAAGGGGATCACCACACATCTGTGCGCTACTATGAAGTGTAAGAATCAAAGTACCTGTGCCAAACTATTTGGGGGAGAAAACACCCAAAACAACTGACCTTAGTGTCTGTGTCTGGGGATGATTTATTCATAAACCTAGGCTACTCCCTTTCTCCCAGGGCTCTGTTCGGTCAGTCGGTCTTATAACAAAGTTTGAGGGGGCGAGGTCCTCAGTATCAGGGCTGTCTGTCTGGCGGGGTCCCAAAACCACAGTCTCCCCCACAATCTGTCTCCCATCTCAATATAGAGCATACACTCATGGAGCAATGAGACAAGCAGTGGTCCCCTTGGCTCACACATGACCACACAGCTGTAGAGACCAGAGACAGAAAGTGGGAGAGACGGAAAGGAAATCAAGATTATTAATAAAGATAGTCAGACATATTTACAACGCTAAAAGCAGTCACTTATCTGTTCCCATCTATCTGCTTCTTTTTACAGTCATTTCAAATGCAACTTAATGCATCTTCAATGGGAGTTTGTGTTTGAGATGAAAGTTGTTTATTTTACCATAAATGCTTCCCTTTTAGTTTCACAAATGTAATCTATTCTTAATAATAAATATAAGTTCGATGAAAAACACTTTAGTTAGGTTTTAATTTTTCATGATAAAAAAAGTATCATTCATTTCAAATACACATTTCCATAGCCATACTAACAATAAAATAGACGATTGCCAAGGGAAAGTTCAAATATTTAATCAAGGCTCAGTTTCCTAGAGTTTTGGCTAAATATTTGTCCTATTCTGTTCAGTGCAGTGGCCTCTCTCAGGAGGTAACTGAGAGGTTAACACCACGCACGCATTGCTGTTTTGAAGGAACTGGAGCGGAGGCAGGCTGCGCACACTCTCTGTCTGCAGGATTGGAACGTGGTTACCCCAGTCAACTTTCTCTCAAGTCGTCGGGGCAAAGAGGAAGAAATACGAGGAATAGGATAAACGACTGGAGTGGTTACCCTCCTTCTCCTCCTCACACGGTAAATTGAATGAAGGGGCTCTTTCCGACTCGAAAAGCATGGGACAAGCTCATGTAGCCTGGGCATTGTTTTAATATACCCGTCCCGTCCTTGACTTCGTTGTTGTTTTTGACGGATACACATGTGTCGGGAATGCTACCATGGCCACGCCGAACAGCCTTCAGCAGCAGCAGGATTACTTCAGAAGCGTCAGCAACGAATCCACAACGTATATGATGGTCCCGGCCACGGCAAACACGCGTCGCGATGCCGCGCCATCCAAGATGTGGATCGCAATGGTGGTGATTGTGGTGATCGTTCTACAGATTGCCTCGACCACCGGACTTTTCGTGTACCTGAATATGTCAATATCACAGGTAAGGAATTGGTTTTTGTTCAGTGGATTGGATAAGGAAGAGGGAGAGAGGAGGGTGTTGGGTTGGCCGCAGCAGCAGTGCAGTTTTGGAGTTTAAACGAACACTTTGTGAATAAAGTTTCATGACGAGACGTGCTTGATGATATTCCAACACTGCCGTGGACGAACTTTATGCACGATTTGACAACGTTTTAGGAAATCGTGTGACCGAAAATGTTAACTGGCATGTCGCCTGTCTGACAATAGCGGCCAACCATGTTGTTTGTGTTAGATTGTGCACCAATAATCTAACAGTTGTGGAACCCTGGTGTAGCCTTACACATTATTTGTGGTTTTATTTAGACCTCACGTTTTCTGAACAAAAAAATAAAATAGTACCAGTCAAAAGTTTGGCCACACGTACTCATTCAAGGGTTATTCTTTTTTTAAATTTTATTTGTATTTTTATACAATTTTCTACATGTAGAATAATCGGTAAGACATTAAAACTATGAAATAACACATATGGAATAATGTAGCAACCAAAAAAGTGTTAAACAAAATATATTTTAGATTATTCAAAGTAGCCACCCTTTGCCTTGACTGCTTTGCACACTTAGCATTTTCTCAGCCAGCTTCATGAGGTGGAATGCATTTCAATTAACAGATGTGCCTTGTTAAAAGTTAATTTGTGGAATTTCTTTCCTTAATGCGTTTGAGTCAATCAGTTGTGCTGTGACGTGGTAGGGTTGGTATAATGAAGATAGCCCTATTTGGTAAAAGATTGAGTCCATATTTCTTCTAGTGCAGTCACAAAAACCATCAAGCGCTATGATGAAACTGAATCTCATGAGGACCGCCACAGGAAAGGAAGTGCCAGAGTTACCTCTGTTGCAGAGGATAAGTTCATTAGAGTTACCAGCCTCAGAAATCGGCAATTAACTGCAGCCCAAATAAATGCTTCACAGTTCAAGTTACAGACACATCTCAACATCAACTGTTCAGAGGAGACTGCATGAATCAGGCCTTCATGGTCAAATTGCTGCAAAGAAACCACTACTAAAGGACACAAATAAGAAAAAGAGACTTGCTTGGGCCAAAAAACACGAGCAATGGACATTACTGGTGGAAATCTGTCCTTTCGTCTGATGAGTCCACATTTTCACTTTTTTGGTTCCAACCGCTGTGTCTTTGTGAGAAGCAGAGTAGGTGAACGGATGATCTCCGCATATGTGCTTCTCACCGTGAAGCATGGAGGAGGAGGTGAGGTCAAGTTGCTTTGCTGGTGACACTGTGATTTATTTAGAACACTTAACCAGCATGGCTATCACAGCATTCTGCAGTGATATGCCATCCCATCTGGTTTGTGCTTAGTGTTTCTATAATTTGTTTTTCAACAGGACAATGGCCCAACACACCTCCAGGCTCTGTAAAGGCTATTTAACCAAGAAGGAGTGATGGAGTGGTGCATCAGATGACCTGGCCTCCACAATCACCCGACCTCAACCCAATTGAGATGGTTTGGGATGAGTTGGACTGCAGAGTGGAGGAAAGGCAGCCAACAAGACTGTTGGAAAAGCATTCCAGTTGAAGCTGGTTGAGAGAATGCCAAGAGTGTGCAAAGCTGTCACTGAGGCAAAGGGTGTCTACTTTAAAGAATTGAACACTTTTTTGGTTATTACGTGATTTCATATGTGCTATTCTACAATGTAGAAAATAGTAAAAATAAAGAAGCCCTTGAATGAGTAGGTGTTCAAACTTTTGACTGGTTCTCTAGAACCCTGTATGGTGTAATTTATGAATTAAGGCTACTACTAATAAATAGTATTTTTTTTTAGCTAAGAATATAATAGAATAAACAGTTAAATAATGGGGGAAAAGACCAGTATATTTGAGATTTTATTTTCATTATATGCAAACATAGTTTGGAAGTATGCTCGTGGCCTGGGCGGCATCCCTTTGTTTGAATGATGACCCATGTCAATCTTGGTAACAACTCTGACTGACTTCTTTATGGAACAGTACATTTTGGGTGGTTGCCTGGCTGGTTCCTGAGAATACAAAGAAAGGAGCAGAAACATGAATTAGTATGCCAAAATGAAGAAGAAATGCTACGTAAACATATTATTATGATGTAGAAGAACAATTTGCATGCAGCTGTTGTCAGCAGCAGCCAAAAGAGATCCTCTGCCTCTGATAGTTGAGTTACTGCCAGACTGAGCAAAACATAGATGGTGTGTTAAGTCTCATGATTAACTAGGCTATTGAATCACCAAGACTTATTATACCATATATAATACTTTATTAATAAATAATTTAGATACATACCTCCTCTGTCAGCCCACTGGCCATCACGTACGTTCAGAGGTCAGCAACAGTTCTTTGACTTCAAGAAAATAGTCCCCTCACTGAAATACTCATACAATGAACAATTAGATAATTTCCAATGTCAGGCTGGGTCTGTAGCTCTATTTTTCATATTCCATAATTTAAAAAGTATATTTATTTGTAAGAGTAAGCTAGCTAACTTGTAAAGTGGTTTATTAAAGTAGCCTAGCTTTTTCGTCTAGCTAGCTAGCTTACAAATGGTGCACACATTCTAATACATTATCTAACCCATAGTTCATATGACTTTGGCTTCATATATTTGAATTAAATAATCAACTTTGTTTACCTTAATAAATTGAAAATGTTTATATTTTCAAGTTCAACCACCTTCCTCTTGCTTCTTCATGGTTTAATGGCAGTTGGTTTTTGATCAGAAGGGCAGTTAAAATTTGAAATGATCAAAGGTTCTATATAGAACCCCTTTTAATTTGTATTTATTTTAAAGCAATAGGAAATCATGTGTTTATAATGTTTTTATTATACACATTATTTCCTCTTGCGTCTAGCTAGCATGTAGTTTGCAACAGTGCAGGTTTGTATGAACCTTTCTTTATGAACCTTGCTGTTTGCCACTCTGACCTCGGTAACAATTTTGTAAAATACAAATTCAATCTCCCCCTGCCATAGAGTTAAGGTGTCGGATGTCCGCTAGCCATTTCATGATATCAACAAGGTCTAACAAGGGTTAGCTTTTGTTAGCTGTTTGCAAAAATCCACATCACACTCTGGGGTAGGGGTAAAAACCTCAAGGTTCTTTGCCCTCATGGGGTATATAAATATATAACCTTTTTTTAGTAAAGTGATCTTTAATATCATCCAAAGAGCCAAAGGATTCTATATAGAGCCCCAAAATAACAATATTTTCTAAGAGTATAGGCTACATAGCCCAATAACAGCGTAAGGTTGCCTATTCATAGAGCATTTTCAGATTGACTATCTACTAACCCTAACCTTAACCCTTTTTAACTCTAAACTTAAACCTTTACCCTAATCCCTATTCTAAACCTAACACTAACCCAGGGGACCCCATTTTGATACAAGAACTTTCTTGCGAGCCCAACCACGATAAAGAAAATTATGTAATTAACAGCGAATAAAACAAGCTATGGCAGAACATTCTAACTGTACGCATGATTGTATTCTCAATTCACCATCATATACTTGTGTGGTTATGACATTCAATTGCAAATTAGTCTGACATTTCTCTTATCTCACCACCACTACTGAGATGGGTGTGCTTGATGCATGTCGCATGGTAAATTCTCAACGTCAGGAGGCGTGGTCGACAGTGCGTACCGCGAACGTGTCGTTTCTTGCTCGGGAATCGAGAGACAGAACAATATGTCTTTGTGAATAGCATGTAGCAAACTAAAGTCAGTGTATCTTGGCCCTCACAGCTAACATCCATTTGGAGAGCATAAGGTGGGGAGTTTGAGTCGTTACTCAGTTTCCTTTTGATTGCTAGCTATATCATCAATTCTTAGTTTGACAGTGTTATCGGACAAAGGTATTGATGCGAGTTTCTATGCCTCTGCCTCCCCTCACATTGTTTTCACCATATCAATTGTGGCCGGTAATATCAAAGTCTTTGCAATAGCGTGTGGTTTGTTGTGGAAATTCATACTGAGACGTTGTAATTTCTTCAAACAATCATCTTTATTTAATATCGATTTAATTATTGCAATAATGAGACTAGGCAACCCAACACTCTTGACTGTTGGGCCGAGCAGACCCCCACCTGGCTTAGTCTCCCAGATGCAAGAATGATTTTGAGACCGTTTAGGAGTAGAACAATCCCTCATTATCTCTGGTGAAACCCATTATGTAATTTTTCTATCACAGGTTTCATAGCGTAGCAGGCTTAGCCATTAAGCTATAACTAGCAATACAAATGGCTGTTTGAGATACAAATAAGATTACTACACAGATTGCTTGCTAGCTAACAGTACGCTTTAACTTACAATAAAAATGACTGACAAAATTAGAAACTTATAATATCTGAAAATAGAGTTAGTCTTACCCGTCCGTATACATGGATGAACACTTCACGGGAGCGAGTCTTTTCCATTTGGTTTGAAGTTAGCTAAAACCTGTTTGGCCGTTGTGTCAAGTCATCCCGGGTCACACTGATTGTGTGCAGAAAGTAGACCATCACAATTTGTTCCCACTGATCTTCAGCGAAGCCATATTGTTGAGAGCAGTAGCAACACTTTTGCAGTTCTCCATGGCTAACACTATATATTTAACATGTTATAGACAAGCGTGCTACATGGCAGACCAACCTGAACTCATTTCTTGGCATGTCCAGCCCATCCATTATCTCAGTCAATCACGGTTAGCGGGAAGGTTCCTGGCTTTTTCCTGTAAACTAGGCAAAAACCAATTTATGTAAAAAATAAAAAAACTTTCAAATGCCTCTCCTGTGTAGTAGTGACGTGCGACATTGGTCTAGCTTCTTGAAACGGGTCACATATGTTTTATATATACTGTTGAAGTCGGAAGTTTACATACACTTAGGTTGGCGTCATTAACACTTGTTTTTCAACCACTCCACAAATGTCTTGTTAACAAACTATAGTTTTGGCAAGTCGGTTAGGACATCTACTTCGTGCATGCCACAAGTAATTGTTGCAACAATTGTTTACAGACAGATTATTTCACTCAATCACTATTCCAGTGGGTCAGAAGTGTACATACACTAAGTTGACTGTGACTTTAAATAGCTTGTAAAATTCCAGAAAATTATGTCATGGCTTTAGAAGCTTCTGATAGGCTACAGTAAAAGTCCTATATCGACAACCTGAAAGGCAGCTCAGCAAGGAAGAAGCCTCTGCTCCAAAACCGCCATAAAAAAAGCCAGACTGCGGTTTGCAACTGCATTTTGGGACAAAAAAGAGCGTACTTTTTGGAGAAATGTCCTCTGGTCTGATGAAACAATAATAGAACTGTTTGGCCACAATAACTATTGTTATGTTTCGAGGAAAAAGGGGGAGGCTTGCAAGCCGAAGAACACCATCCCAACCGTGAAGCACGGGGGTGGCAGCATCATGTTGTGGGGGTGCTTTGCTGCAGGAAGGACTGGTGCACTTCACAAAATAGATGGCTTCATGAGTAAGGAAAATTAGGTGTATATATTGAAGCAACATCTCAAGACATCAGTCAGGAAGTTAAAGCTTGGTCGCAAATGGGTCTTCCAAATGGACAATGACCCCAAGCATACTTCCAAAGTTGCGTCAAAATGGTTTAAAGTCAAGGTATTGGAGTGGCCATCAAAGCCCTGACCTCAATCCTATGGAAAATTCGAAAAAAGCGTATGCGAGCAAGGAGGCCTACAAACCTGACTCAGTTACACCAGCGCTGTCAGGGGGATAGGGCCAACATTCACCCAACTTGTTGTGGGGAGCTTGTGGAAGGTTACCTGAAACGTTTGACCCAAGTTAAACAATTTAAAGGCAATGCTACCAAATACTAATTGATTGTATGTAAACTGACCCACTGGGAATGTGATGAAAGAAATAAAAGCTGAAATAAATCTCTACTATTATTCTGACATTACACATTCTTAATAAAGTGGTGATCCTAACTGACCTAAGACAGGGAATTTTTACTAGGATTAAATATCAGGAATTGTGAAAAACTGAGTTTAAATGTAGTTGGCTAAGGTGTATGTAAACTTCCTACTTCAACTGTATAAGCTTATGAGCAAAGTACTTGCGCAGTTTAGTGGGTACAATCAGCCCACGGAGAGAAGCACGAGATTGAACTTAACTTTCTAAATGTTCTAGAGTTCTCCCGGTTAGTTAACACTAGCAACCCCTTTCTGTGGCAATTGTGACTGAATCAATGCAACATTAGCTAGTGATGCACTGATATTACATTTTTGGCCGATACCGATATCTAATATTTTCCTTGCCCAAAAAAACTATACAGATGACCAATTTTTTACATTTTAGTGGCATTTTAAGCATTCTAGTACAGTAAATAGTTAACACACACACACAGCGGTCTAAGGCACTGCATCTCAGTGCAAGAGGCGTCACTACAGTCACATCTGGCCGTGATCGGGAGTGCCATAGTGCGGCGCACAATTGGCCCAGTGTCGTCCAGGTTTGGCTGGGGTGGGCTGTCATTGTAAATAAAAATTTGTTCTTAACTGCCTTGCCTAGTTAAATAAAGGTTACACACACACACACACACACACTGACCAAAAAGTTTAGGTTGGCATTTACGTATATCCCCATCCCCATCTGTGTATGTAACATTTCACATAATCACAGTTTCTTGTCTGCATCGAAATAGCGGTCCTTGTATCTAGCGTCGAGCATGGTGGCGACACAGTCAAGAGGCTCAGAGAGTTTGTTCACAGCCTCGAGCACTTTTGTTTTCACCCCATGGTCTGTGTTGGCCATTTTATTGAGCAGGCGTTTCGATGCCATGACAGGGTATCCCGTCTGCTGAAGATGCAGTTGAGTCAGTTGTTCGAGTGGAGTGCTCATGTTTCAAACATGTTCTCAAATGCCTTTGAAATGGCAGCAGCGGTATGAGAACCAGAACCAGACTCATAATGCTCATGGGGCTGACATCGCTGGTCCAAATGTCAGTCGTGAAGCTAATAACAGCTAAAAACGCTCATGGATGTGAGTTTCAACAATACTGTATAACTCTGGTTGGGCAACATCTGAAAAATAGTGTGTACTGGGGCTCGACCAGTCGGCGAAAGCCAACATCATCCACGACAGAGCACTTGATTGTCAAGGGCAATGAATTCCATTATCTTGGCATTAATGGATTTTGCCTTTTGAGTTGACTCGTTGAAATGTTCTTACTCTTAAAAATGACTGCTCGACTTGAACTTTGAACTTTTGGTAGTGTGTTCTTAGTATTTTTCTGCTTTTGTTCTGTGTGGCGCTGTGTTTTTTGTTACGTAATCTACTTACGTTTATATAGGTATGCACGTCAGCTTTGACATCAGTTTTGCACATGGGCGTCGAACAAGACATCGGGCCGATGCTGGCATCTTTAGCTAATATCGTCAGATTCTGATATGCTCACCGATATGTTGCGCATCCCTATTAATAACATATACAGTGGGGCAAAAAAGTATTTAGTCAGCCACCAATTGTGCAAGTTCTCCCACTTAAAAAGATGAGGCCTGTAATTTATCGTAGGTACACTTCAACTATGAGACAAAATGAGAAATCCAGAAAATCACATTGTATGATTTTTTATGAATTTATTTGCAAATTATGGTGTAAAATAAGTATTTGGTCACCTATAAAACTAATTGCAAAGACAGGCAAATCAAGCACACAGTGATACAAGCATAGCTAGTAGCTACTGAACTAGAGAAATTGTTCAAATTAACATAGTTGTGGCGCATGCTTTTTTGAAGGAAGAGGGAGAAGAAAAAATGGCAGCTTTACAGAACTCATCCAGAGCTCTTTGACTTCTGACAGAAAGCCATTGTAAGATATCAGATTGCAAACATTTTGTAGTGAATTGCGTACAATTGTAACTTCATCACCTCATGTGCGCCACACAACAGAGACTCCCTGAAAGATATAGAAGCTATGGACTCACCGGCTCTCGCTTTCTCCCATTGTGCTATTTAGAAATAAATGCGTGACAGGCTCAACTGTTCTGGGTAACTCCGGTAAGCTTCATAATGTGGCTGGTGAAATGAAGAACGCAATTGTGACGTTCGTTGTTTGAAGGAGACCAAGGCGCAGCGTAATTTGTGGTCATCATGTTTATTTAAATGAGAACCAGCATCAAAGTGAAACCAAAATGAATGTACCATTCTGTAGGCTACAAGAACAAAAACAAGATCCCACAACATAGGTGGGAAAAAGGCTACCTAAGTATGATTCCCAATCAGAGACAATGATAGACAGCTGCCTCTGATTGGGAACCACACTCGGCTAAACACAAAGAAATACAAAACAGAATTCCCACCCCACATCACATCCTGACCTCACGAAATAGAGAAATAAAATGTCTCTCTAAGGTCAGGGCGTGACAGCAATCTGCTTCATCTCCTAACATATTGCACAAGTTGACTGCAGGTATTAACTTAAAAGGTAGCTACAAATATTCAAATTTATTGAACAAATTCAAAGAAATAGTTTTGAAATTGACGGTATTGAATAACCATCCTGTGTCTTTTTCCAAATACCCTCGGTTTATGACATAGTTATTTTCCCTCTTGTCCAGGTGGGATAGGGCAGTGCGAAGTACAATTAAGATTTCACCGTCTGTTGGGGCAGTATGCAAATTGGAGTAGGTCCAGGGTGTCTGAGATGATGGTGGTATTGTGTGTCATGACCAGTTTTTTTTAAAGCACTTCATAATTACAGATGTGAGTGCTACAGGGCGATATAGGCATGTTACCTTGGAGTTCTTGGGAACAGAGACAATGGTGGTCACCTTGAAACATGTTGGGATTATAGACTGGGACAAGGAAAGATTGAAAATGTCTGTGAAGACACTTGCCAGTTGGTCGTTGCATGCTCTGTGAATGGGCCGGTCCTTGTATTCCATCTAGCCCGGAGGCCTTGCAAGTGTTAACATGATTTAAAAGTTTTGCTCATATCCAATGGAGAGTGAGATTACACAGTCATCCAGAACAACAGGGGCTTTCATGTTTTCATCAAGTGAGCATGAAAGGGATATAACCTACACTAGTCAAAAGTTGTAGAACACCTACTCATTCAAGGTTTTTCTTTATCTTTACTATTTTCTACATTGGAGAATAATAGTGAAGACATCAAAACTATGAAATAACACATATGGAATCATGTAGTAACCAAAAAAGTGTTAACCTTCCACTCGCGGAACCCCTCGACAACATTCCGCTGAAAAGGCAGTGCACGAAATTCAAAAATATTTTTTTGAAATATGTAACTTTCACACATGAACAAGTCCAATACAGCGAATGAAAGATAAACTTGTTGTTAATCTACCCATCGTGTCCGATTTTCAAAAAGGCTTTACAGCGAAAGCACAACATACAGTGGGGCAAAAAATGATTAAGTTCTCCCACTTAGAAAGATGAGAGAGGTCTGTAATTTTCATCATAGGTACACTTCAACCATGACAGACGAAATGAGGGGAATAAATCCAGAAAATCACATTGTAGGATTTGAAATGAATTTATTTGCAAATTATGGTAGAAAATAAGTATTTGGTCACCTACAAACAAGCAAGATTTCTGGCTCTCACAGACCTGTAACTTCTTCTTTAAGAGGCTCCTCTGTCCTCCACTCATTACCTGTATTAATGGCACCTGTTTGAACTTGTTATCAGTATAAAAGACACCTGTCCACAACCTCAAACTGTCACACTCCAAACTCCACTATGGCCAAGACCAAAGAGCTGTCAAAGGACATCAGAAACAAAATTGTAGACCTGCACCAGGCTGGGAAGACTGCATCTGCAATAGGTAAGCAGCTTGGTTTGAAGAAATCAACGGTGGGAGCAATTATTAGGAAATGGAAGACATACAAGACCACTGATAATCTTCCTCGATCTGGGGCTCCACGCAAGATCTCACCCCGTGGGGTCAAAAGGATCACAAGAACGGTGAGCAAAAATCCCAGAACCACACGGGGGGACCTAGTGAATGACCTGCAGAGAGCTGGGATCAAAGTAACAAAGCCTATCATCAGTAACACACTACGCCACTAGGGACTCAAATCCTGCAGTGCCAGACTTGTCCCCCTGCTTAAGCCAGTACATGTCCAGGCACGTCTGTAGTTTGCTAGAGAGCATTTGTATGATCCAGAAGAAGACTGGGAGAATGACATATGGTCAGATGAAACCAAAATATAACTTTTTGGTAAAAACTCAACTCGTCGTGTTTGGAGGACAAAGAATGCTGAGTTGCATCCAAAGAACATCATACCTACTGTGAAGCATGGGGGTGGAAACATCATGCTTTGGGGCTGTTTTTCTGCAAAGGGACCAGGACGACTGATCCGTGTAAAGGAAAGAATGAATGGGGCCATGTATCATGAGATTTTGAGTGAAAATCTCCTTCCATCAGCAAGGGCATTGAAGATGAAACGTGGCTGGGTCTTTCAGCATGACAATGATCCCAAACACACCGCCCAGGCAAAGAAGGAGCATTTCAAGGTCCTGGAGTAGCCTAGCCAGTCTCCAGATCTCAACCCCATAGAAAATCTTTGGAGGGAGTTGAAAGTCTGTGTTGCCCAGCAACAGCCCCAAAACATCACTGCTCTAGAGGATATCTGCATGGAGGAATGGGCCAAAAAACCAGCAACAGTGTGTGAGAACCTTGTGAAGACTTACAGAAAACGTTTGACCTCTGTCATTGCCACAAGGGTATATAACAAAGTATTGAGAAACTTTTGTTATTGACCAAATACTTATTTTCCACCAAAATTTGCAAATCAATTCATTAAAAATCCTACAATGTGATTTTCTGGATTATTTCCTTCTACTTTTGTCTGTCATAGTTGAAGTGTACCTATGATGAAAATTACAGGCCTCTCATCTTTTTAAGTGGGAGAACTTGCACAATTGGTGGCTGACTAAATACTTTTTTGCCCCACTGTATGATTTATGTTAGGTCAGAGCCAAGTAAAAAAAACACCAGCCAGAGATAGGAGTCACAAAAAGCATAAATATATAAACCTTTGAGCTTCATCAGATGACACTCATAGGACATCATGTTACACAATATATGTATGTTTTGTTCGATAATGTGCATATTTATATCCAAAAATCTCCGTTTACATTGGCGCGTTACCTGCAGTAATGTTTTGATTCCAAAATATCCGGTGATTTTGCAGAAATACTCATAATAAACATTGATAATAGATACAACTGTTATTCACATAATTAAAGATAGCGATTGCATTAAGGAGAAGTCTGTGTCAGATTTTTTTTTTACTTTACGGAAAAAGCATAATCTGAGTACGGCGCTCAGAGGCCAATCCAGCCAACGAATATCCGCCATGTTGGAGTCAACAGAAGTTAGAAATAACATTATAAATATTCACTTACCTTTTGATCTTCATCAGAATGCACTCCCAGGAATCACAGTTCGACAATAAATGACAGATTTTTTTTTTCTATAAAGATCCATAAAGTCCATAATATATGTCCAAATAGCCACTTGTTGTTAGCACTACGTCCAGACAAAAACTCAAAGTTCCGTTACAGGTCGTAGAAACAAGTCAAACGATGTATGGAATCAATCTTTATGATGTTTTTAACATAAATCATCAATAAGGTTCCAACCGGAGAATTCCATTGTCTTAAGAAAAGCCCTGGAACGAGAGCTAACTCTGTCGGGACCGCGCTTCACAAGCCTGAGACACTCTGCCAGACCCATGACTCATTCAGCTCCCATTTCCCCCTCCTTTATACCAGAAGCCTGAAACAAGTTTCTAAAGACAGTTGACATTTAGTGGAAGCCTTAGGACGTGCAAATTGACCCCATAGACACTGTGTATTCGGTAGGCCAAGCTTTTAAAAACTACAAACCTCAGATTTCCCACTTCCTGGTTGGATTTTTCTCAGGTTTTCGCCTGCCATATGAGTTCTGTTATACTCACAGACATCATTCAAACAGTTTTAGAAATTTCAGAGTGTTTTATATCCAATGCTGCTAATAATATACATATATTAGCATCTGGGACAGAGTAGGAGGCAGTTCACTCTGGGCACGCTATTCATCCAAAAGTGAAAATGCTGCCCCCTATCCCAAAAAGGTTAAACACATCCAAATATATTTGAGATTCTTCAAATAGCCACCCTTTGCCTTGATGACAGCTTTGCACACTCCTGGAATTCTCTCAACCAACTTCACCTGGAATGCTTTTCCAACAGTTTTGAAGGCGTTCCCACATATGCTGAGCACTTGTTGGCTGCTTTTCCTTCACTCTGTGGTCCGACTCATCCCAAACCATCTCCATTTGGTTGAGGTCTGGATTGTGCAGGCCAGGTCATCTGATGCAGCACTCCATCACTCTCCTTCTTTGAAAAATAGCCCGTACACAGCATGGAGGTGTGTTAGTTCATTGTCCTGTTGGAAAACCAAATGATAGTTCCACTAAGCCCAAACCAGGTGTGATGGCGTATCGCTGCAGAATGCTGTGGTAGCCATGCTGGTTAAGTGTGCATGGAATTCTAAATCAATCACTGACCGTGTAATCTGCAAAGCACCCCCTCCTCCATGCTTTACGGTGGGAAATACAAATGCAAGAAATCATCCGTTCACCCACACAGCATCTCACAAGGACAACTTTCCACCGGTCTAATGTGCATTGCTCATGTTTCTTGGTCAAAGCAAGTCTCTTCTTCTTATTGGTGTCCTTTAGTAGTGGTTTCTTTGCAGCAATTCGACCATGAAGGCCTGATTCACACATTCTCCTTTGAACAGTTGATGTTGAGATGTGTCTGTTACTTGAACTCTATGAAGCATTTATTTGGGCTGCCATTTCTGAGGCTGTAACTCTAATGTACTTATCTTTCACATAGGTAACTCTGGGTCTTCCATTCCTGTGTCGGTCGTCATGAAAGCCAGTTTCATCGTAGCGCTTGATGGTTTTTGAGACTGCACTTGAAGAAACCTGTTATTTGAAATGCATTCCAGGTGACTACCTCATGAAGCTGGTTGAGAGAATGCAAAGAGTAAGCCAACCTTCGCCTTGATGACAGCTTTGCAATTTGAAGACTCTCAAAATATATTTTGATTTAACACTTTTTTATTTCATAGTTTTGATTTCTTCACTATTATTCTACAATGTAGAAAATAGTACAAATAAAGAAAAACCCTTGAATGAGTAGGTGTTCTTTAGGCCGGTAGTGTAATTGATTTTGCGTATTGATTTAAACAGAGTAAACGTTAACACTAGACAGGTCAATTAGACAGGTCAATACCATGCTGATACAGAGATACCATGCTGAAGCCTTTATAATGTAGTGTCTAACTGACGATGCAAGGCTATGCTCGTTCCAGCAGAAAGAGAGAGGGAGTTGGAGAACGAGAGACACAGCGGTTTATCTTAATAGCACAATGCATGAATTTTCCCTCAACGCTACTAACATAAACCTCACACACATTCCCTTCTGCCAAAGTACACACACTATCTCTTTGTTTCTCTCTTTCCTCCTCACTTATTTCCTATTTCTCCTGTCTCTCTCCATCCATCTTTCCGCCCCTTCTCGCTCTCTCTCACCCCTCTCTCTTTCTTCCCTCTCTCTCTCAATTCATTCTCTCCTGCCAATGAGGGTTGTGCAACTGACTTGCATAACGCAAACCTTTTTTATATACAGATTTTGTCCGTTATAAATAGAACGGATCTTCTAGGAATGGTTATAGGCATTTTTTGGGACCATAGAGCTAATTTTCTCTATCAGAAGAGAGGGGGGAGAGGAGAGATGCAAAAAGGTTGTTACAGCCTGGAATCAAACCAGGGTCAGTAGTGACACCTCTAGCAATGAGATGCTACGCCTTAGACCGCTGTGTCACTCGGGAGAGTGGGAGAGACTGGGGGAGGGAGAGTGGGAGAGACTGGGGAGGGAGAGAGAGAGAGACACTGGGGGAGGGAGAGACTGGGGGAGGGAGAGGTGGGGGGAAGAGACAGAGAAAGACTGTGGTAGAGAGAGCTGGAGGGAGAGAGAGAGACTGGGGGAGAGAGACATGGGTGGGTGGGAGGGAGACGGAGGGAGTGAGAGACATGGGGAGGGACAGAGCGACACGGGGGAGGGAGAGACAGAGATGATGGGGAAGAGAGAGAGACGTGGGATGGAGAGAGAGAAACAGAGGGGGGAAGGGAGAGAAAGATGGAGAAGGGAGAGTGAGAGATGGGAGGGTGAGAGACTGAGGCGGGGAGGGTGAGAGACGGAGGCGGGGGGAGAGAGAGACGTGGGAGAGACAGGGAAGAGAGAGACTTGGGGTGGAGGGGGAGGGGGAGAGCGAGAGATGGGAGGGAGGGTGAGAGAGAGAGACGGAGAGCGGGAGGGAGAGCAAGAGAGAGAGACAGGACGAGGGACAGAGTTGCAAGGGGAGGGCGGGAGAGAGAGACGGGACGAGGGACAGAGTTGCTGGGGGCAGGGAGGGAGAGATGAGGGAGAGAGACGGTGGAAGGGAGAAAGACGGTGGAAGGGAGAGACTGGGGAAGGGAGGGACAGAGTGATGGGGAGAGACCGAGAGAGACGAGACGGGATGGAGAGCGAGAGACAGAAAGAGACGGGGGGAGAGGGAGAGACTGGGGGATGGATAGACTGGGAATGGTGAGAGGGAGACGGATAGAGAGACGAGGGGGAGAGAGAGATGTAACCTTTAATTTGAGTTGACCTTGAGATTGACACACTTCAATGCGAAATAAATGTAGAAATTGGGCCCTCCTGTCCCATAGTCAACGCTCATTTCTATAGCTATTAATTAAAGCTACTGGAAGAACATTCCCCTCTTTTTCTCCTCTCTCGCATTCTCTTCTCTCTCCCCGACTCGAGGCCTCTATTTCTCTTTGCCCTCCTTTTCCCCCTTCTTCGTTCTCCTTTCTGTACGCTATCCCTTCTACTCCCCTCTCCGCTGTCCTCTACCCTCTTTCCTAATCTATTTATCACCTCTTCCTTCTCCTTTCTCTGCTCTCACTCCCTTCTGTCTTCTCTCCCCTTTCCCTAACCCCTCACACACCTCTTCCCTATTTTATTTAACTTCCCAATCTCCCTTTACCCCCTTTTGCCTCATTTCACTAAAACATATGTTCCCTTTCACTCCTCCATGACAGAGAATCCAGTGGCTTCAGGCTGCTCTATGAAAATTATCCTAGCCCTTGTGTTCCTTAGCAGGAGGTTCAGATGAGAGGTCAGAGGTTAGCGACAACGTTAGCGTCTTGGACGCGCTAGGCGTTTGAAGGTGGTAGCCACTTGGATGCATGAGCGATTTTGGACACAGTAGAATGCGTTGAGTCATAGATGGAAGTGGAGTGGAACCCTGGGACGGAACCCAGGAAGCAGCGGGTTCTGTCTGTTAGTTGGCTGAACTGAAGCCCCATGTTGTTCTGATATGTAGGATCAGATTACCATAACTGCTGACCTTAACATTTGTGGCAACGCCAAACTGACCGTGAGATCAGCAAGGGAATCATTGAAATAGTACACATAGAACAGGTCTGCCGCTTCATAGACTTGCTTTAAATGAGAATGACCGATCTGTAACTCACACTTCTATGTGAATTTGGTCAAGTCGACCAAAAAGCTACAAATTGCTGCTTTAAATTAACCCTGGTTTAAAGTGAGTGAAAATCTGTAATCACCTGTTCTACTTAATGTGTGTGCGCTTCATTGTGTTATCGTAGCTAATCATTACAGCATGCGTTTAAAAGAACAAGAACAATGTTCTCAAGGACATGAGCAGGGGACCAGGGGAATGGAGGGAGAAGACAGGGAGGGAGAGAAAAAAATTACTCTAGGCTGGTTGGTTACCATTCTGTTTCTGATTTATACAATGACTGTGTCCCAAATGGCACCCTATTCCATACATAGGCCAGTTTTATTGCTTCTTTAATCAGGACAACAGTTTTCACTTGCAAAAGGGTTTTGTAATGGTCAATTATCCTTTTAAAATTATAAACTTGGATTAGCTAACACAATGTGCCATTGGAACACAGCAATGATGGTTGCTGATAATGGGCGTCTGTACGCCCATATTGCATTTTTAAAATCATCCGTTTCCAGCTACAATAGTCGATTACAACATTAACAATGTCTACACTGTATTTCTGATCAATTTGATGTTTGTTTTTTATGGACAAAAAATGTACTTTTCTTTAAAAAACAAGGACATTTCTAAGTGACCCCAAACTTTTGAATGGTAGTGTATATCACACACAGACCCACTCCACCCACACACACAATCCAGGTCTCTGGGCCCGGCTTTGAGTTACATGGCTGGCTTCTCTTCCATAATCACCTTTAATAAGACTTGGTAAAATCCTGCGTTGTGAACACACACACACACTCCCTGGGCCATGGCCGGTGCTTGGTGTCCAGAGGTAACACTACTACATTGTTCCCTACTTCCTTGATGGCGTTCCTGAGATCTGTGGGGCTTTGTCGATTTGTGTGTGTTCCTGTCCTCTCTGACCCCTCCACCTGGCTATGGGTAGAGTTAATGACATTAATCCTGTAATAGGGTTTTTTCTAATGGGAGGGAAGGATTCCACACACACACTTGCACACACTGCAGTCTCCACTCCCCTGCTGTAAACATCTGTTAACTTCTTGACGCTACCCATCCCTTTAGCGGGATAATTGTCATCAACAACCGCTGAATTGGATAGTGCCACATTCAAATAATATTACAAAAAATATTTTGATTCATTAAATCACAAGTGCAATATAGCAAAACACAGTTTAGCATTTTGTTAATCCAACTGTCGTGTCAGATTTTGAAAATATGCTTTACAGCGAAAGCAATCCAAGTGTTTGTAAGTTTATCGATCGCTCGACAAAACATTATGAACACCTAGCATCAAGTAGCTTGGTCACGAAAATCAGAAAAGCAATTATTTTTATATCCAAAATACCTCCATTTGTTTGGCGCGTTATGTTCAGAAATCCACAGGAAAGAGCGGTCACGACAATGCAGACAAATTCCAAATAGTATCCATAATGTCCACAGAAACATATCAAATGTTTTTTTATAATCAATCCTCAGGTTGTTTTTAAAATATATAATTGATAATATATCAACCGCAACTGTCTTTTGCAGTAGGAGAGGGAAAGGCAATGGCTGCCCATACTCTGTTGCGCCAAACAAAACGCTGCTGGCACCCGGCCATACAATGACGCAATGTTATCTTTCTCGCTAATTTTTCAAAATAAAAGCCTGAAACTATGTCTAAAGACTGTTGACACCTCGAGGAAGCGATAGGAAAGGAATCTGGTTGATATCCCTTTAAATGGAGCAAAGGCAGGCTATGGAACATAGTTTTCAAAATAGAAGCCACTTCCTGGTTAGATTTTCCTCAGGGTTTCGCTTGCAATATCAGTTCTGTTATACTCAGACAATATTTTGACAGTTTTGGAAACTTGTGAGTGTTGTCTATCCTAATCTGTCAATTATATTCATATTCTAGCATCTGGTCTTGAGAAATAGGCCGTTTACTTTGGGAACGTTATTTTTCCAAACATAAAAATTGTGCCCCCTAGCTTCAAAAGGTTAATAACAAATAATCTGGCGATGGCCTACAGACACCAATAGCCCACTTTTACGTTCTCTTTCATGCCATGCACACTCATGCACAAAACATCAACTCTCACTGATATCACAAAGACAATGCAAAGTCAGAAGTCCAGCCAGACATAGGGTGCATCTCAAAAGTCTAACATGGCTTCCTTTTCCTTATTTTCCTCGTCTCCTCTTCCACATTAGCACTCATCTGAAAACACAGCAATACGGTGAAAATATTTGTAAAAACAGTCACTTTTGTATTTTTATAAATTAGTCATGCACTTTAACAATGTTTTAGACTAGGGAAAGGAGATGAGAGGATGCTACTGTCAAGAGTATGGAGACGCACTCCGTCTGGCTATATTAGATTGAGGCCCAGCCAGCCACTGTTTTGGAGAACCCAGACACTTCCCGTAAGTAGAATGTGGCAGAATCTTGTTTTATGCTAGTGATTCCTCATGAAACACAGACAAATAAGACCATGATTTTGAGGATTTTCACTAAATGTAATCCATAGAATAGCCCATTGGAGAAAGCACTGTTGACAGATATTTGACATTTGTATCTAAAAGCATAATTGAGAAATAATTGATCAAAGTTGGCATATTTATGACATTTTGGCCTTACCCGGGCCTCTTTTAAGACTCCATAGTGTTTAGTCTGTAAGTGCTGCATAGCAAACATTTGTGTCATATGAAAATGTAAGTAAGCATTACCGAGTGAATGTGAATGTGAAAATGGATTCAAAATGGCCACCGTCTGCTGGTGATTTACAGAATTTGCAATGATGCAAGTAAAAGGAGGGCTGTGATTGGATACATTGCCTAATATACCAATTTCTGTATATAAAATGGGCGATAACTTTAAAACTAGCAGGGATCCCACTCGGGAACATTGATATACCCGTAGAGTATATTATGTTAAACAATATATTGATAATTTTGCCAAATCCAAATGGTATATTTTCTATATTCATGTTTATATATTTCATTCTTCATAAATTAACTTTTTCACGTGTGAGTTCCAAATATCTCTAATGTGATGTCAGAATGCACTCAACTGTTCCAAAATGTGATTGTTACACAACGTTAACGTTAACCCACCCTGCCCTCAAACTAAGCCACACGCTGCCTGAAAATTATCTATAGGCTATATTTAAACTCGTCAATTTGAAATTATTTTACAACAAGTTTTATTTTCTAACAACAGTTTGAATTTAGGTATGTTCCGCCTCCTCATTTCACTGTTGTGGACAATTTGTTTGAGGCTTGACTCTTTTCGATGGCAGTGCAAGCAACACCCTAGTCTTTCCCCAGATCAAGTATGCAGACATTTACACAGTCTAGTACAAACTTTTTCCCCTTGGCACATTTTCTGGCTGGCGCTCGCATCTAATAACTTTGGATGTGGACTTTGGACACGTGTGCATTCCAATCAAAGTAAGTCCTTTATTTTCTGTATATCGTCTTGTCAGTTCGATTGTAGCATACAGTATATATGTGTGGATCATAATGTACAGTTGAAGTCGGACGTTTACATACACCTTAACCAAATACATTTAAAAACTCAGTTTTTCACAATTCCTGACATTTAATCCAAATAAAAATTCCCAGTCTTAGGTCTGTTAGGATCATCACTTTGTTTTTAAGAATGTGGAATGTCAGAATAATAGTAGAGAGTGGTTTATTTCAGCTTTTATTACTTTCATCACATTCCCAGTGGGTCAGACGTTTACATACACTCAATTAGTATTTGGTAGCATTGCCTTTAAATTGTTTAACTTGGGTGAAACGTTTCGGGTAGCCTTCCACAAGCTTCACATAATAGGTTGGGTGAATTTTGGCCCATTCCTCCTGACAGAGCTGGTGTAACGGGAGTTAGGTTTGTAGAACTCCTTGCTCGCACACACTTTTTCTGTTCTGCCCACAAATGTTCTGTAGGATTGAGGTCAGGGCTTTCTGATGGCCTCTCCAATACCTTGACTTTGTTGTCCTTAAGCCATTTTGCCACAACTTTGGAAGTATGCTTAGGGTCATTGTCCATTTGGAAGATCCATTTGCGACCAAGCTTTAACTTCCTGACTGATGTCTTGAGATGTTGCTTCAATATATCCACATAATGTTCCTACTCATGATGCCATCTATTTTGTGAAGTACACCAGTCCCTCCTGCAGCAAAGCACCCCCACAACATGATGCTTCCACCCCCGTGCTTCACGGTAGGTATGGTGTTCTTTGGATGCAACTCAGCATTCTTTGTCCTCCAAACACGACGAGTAGAGTTTTTACCAAAAAGTTCCATTTTGGTTTCATCTGACCATATGACATTCTCCCAATCTTCTTCTGGATCATCCAAGTGTGCACTGTATGCTCGCATGCGCACACACCGCAGTCATACCCCTGTTGGGCCTTGTTAAAGGGTCAATAGTACAACCCCCCCCCCCCCCCCCCCCCCCCAAACGTGATGCTGAGCAGTTCCGTACCCCTGGCCACAAATTACACACACACTCAATTACACACAGACTCAAACATAATACAGAAATTAAATGCAGGGATCTGAGTGGGGTATAGAAAGAGTCTGAGTCTCAGATGGCGAGAAAGACCAAAAGAGAGGAAGAAAGGAGAGAAATTTAAGTATTTCCTGTTTGCCCTGGAGGAGTGGGTGGTTTATTGGCCTATTAGATTTCTGGGATCTGGGTGTATGTTCGAGTTCATTCCAGGAGAATCAAACCGCTAGTTAAGCAGTCTGTGAATGACATTGAAACTGTTGTTAAGGATGACACATTCCAGACATAATGAAAGCACTAACATTCATAAAATGACCGATCCTTTATTACAATCTTGTTCTTATCTTGCTGTTGGTCTGCCATCATCGATGCAATCTCTCATTGATTGTGACATTCAAAGTACCTATGAATGCCATATGTCACACTTATAACACTTACACTACCTCTCCTAAAATATGTTTTCTTTGTTCCTTCCCTGTAGGTGCGTAGTCAGGGCTTAACAGAGGAGCTAAAGTTTCTGCCTGTTGAATGCTTTATATCACTCTATGCATTGCTTATATGGCTTTATGTCGCTAAGTCTTTTCTATTCTCTCCTCCCTGTAGATGCATCGCATTCCAGGTCAAATAGCCCTTACACAGCCTGAATGTGTGATGGTTCATTATCCTGTTGAAAAGCAAATGAGTCCCACTAAGCGCAAACCAGATGTGATGCCGTATCGCTGCAGAATGCTGTGGTAGCCATGCTGCTAAAGTTTGCCTTGAATTGTAAATAAATCACAGACAGTGTCACCAGCAAAGCACCATCACACCTCCTCCATGCTTCACGGTGGGAACCACATATGTGGAGATTATCTGTTCATCTACTCTGCGTCTCACAAAGACATGGCGTTTGGAACCAAAAATCTCAAATTTGGACTCATCAGACCAAAGGACATATTTCCACTGGTCCAATGTCCATTGCTCGAGTTTCTTGGCCCAAGCAAGTCTCTTCTTATTGGTGTCGTTTAGTAGTGGTTTCTTTTCAGCAATTCGACCATGAAGGCTTGATTCACGGATTTGAGGTCAGGTGATTTTGGGGCGGCAGGTAGCCTAGTGGTTAGAGCGTTGGGCCAGTAACCGAAAGGTTACTAGATCGAATCCCTGAGCTGACAAGCTAAAAATCTGTCTTTCTGCCTCTGAACAAGGCAACAACCCACTGTTCCTAGATAAGAATGTGTTCTTAACTGACTTGCCAGGTTAAATAAACTTCTTTTTTTTATCGCCAGGGCGTTACAGAGCAGTTGAAGTGTATCAGTCTGCCGAATGCTTTGTTACTGCTACGTACGCTTATAACACTATAACACTATCTCTCGTAACCCAAGTTTTTATATTATTTCCTCCCTGTAGGTGCGTAGCCAGGGTGTAACAGAGGAGCTGAAGTGTCTCAGTCTGTTAAATGCTCTGGATAAAGACCAAGACATCCCAGAGAACCTGGCTCAGCTGTTTGGAGAGCCCTGCATCAAACTGGCCGAGGGCATCAAGGCCTACATCTCTAAGGTAAGAAGAACACAAATGTAGTGCTCAATGGCAACATATTCCCTAGATAGTGCACTACAGTAGGACCCTTTCATCAAACTGGCCAAGGGCATCAAGACCTACAGTACCAGTCAAAAGTTTGGACACACCTACTCATTCAAGGATTTTTCTTTATTTTTTACTATTTTCTACATTGTAGAATAATAGTGACAACATCAAAACTATGAAATAACATATATGGAATCAAGTAGTAACCAAAAAAGTGTTAAATACATCAAAATATATTTGAGATTCTTCAAATAGCTACCCTTTGCCTTGATGACAGCTTTGCACACGCTCTGCATTCTCTAAACCAGCTTCACCTGGAATGCTTTTCCAACATTCTTGAAGGAATTCCCACATATGCTGATCACTTGTTGGCTGCTTTTCCTTAACAGTCCAACTCATCCCAAACCATCTCAATTGGGTTGAGGTCGGGTGATTGTGGAGACCAGCACTCAATCACTCTCCTTCCAGGTCAGATAGCCCTTATACATCCTGGATGTGTGATGGGTCATTGTCCTGTTGAAAGCAAAGGATAGTCCCACTAAGCACACATCAGATGGGATGGCGTATCACTGCAGAAATCTGTGGTAGCCATACTGCTAAGGTTTGCCTTGAATTCTAAATAAATCACAGACCGTGTCACCAGCAAAGCACACCCACACCATCACACCACCTCCTCCATGCTTCACGGTGGGAACCACACATGCAGAGCTAATCTGTTCACCTACTCTGCTTCTCACAAAGACATGGCTGTTGGATCCCCCAAAAAATTCAATGTTTTTGTTAATTACCCAATGTTTGCGTGTCTGATGGACACACAACATTATTGGGTTTTTAAAACAATACAGCCATAACGATTTACGTAAAATTACTGAGATGTTGACTGATATCAATTACAAGGAATTTAGACAGCATACATGGTTAATATTTGCCATTTACCTCTGCTAGATCAAATTTATCAATAAAAGCACTATTCGTTTATTTAAAATTAAAAAACTTATCAAGACAATGGTAGAATAAGTCATGTTTATCTTGAACAAATATAAATGAAACAAGTCACTATTGATGTTTATTCCTTGGAACTGAACTAACTGGAAGGACCCATTTTACATACAGTATTTTATGGAAATGATAAATGAGCCCCAATGAACAGAAATTAAGGCCTGTCTACACACCACATGAGGGACAGATTTTTTTTTTTTTGCTGTGTGTGTGTTACAAATGTATTTCTTGCACTTGATGCATGTGTACTGTCTTCCTGTCCTTCTTGGGTCCACACACATCACAGTGCTTCTTCTTGTTGCTACAATCTAGAATGATGAAAACACTTCAGGAATTTTAGTAACATCTCACTCACATGTATAGTTACTGCAGGCCAAGGTAAGAGAGTCAGACACACACACATGCAACAACATCACCCACACTTTCTTCCGGTATTGGAGGTGTTATTTCTGTGGGTCGGGCGGATGGGGCCCCAGCATCCTCCTCCTGAATCCTCCTCACGATGGCTGCAGATGCTGGGGTCCTTGGGATATGTTGCCTCTGGATTTGAGGTCTTACCAATGCCTTGCCCAGCTCATCGAGAAAGAGCCATACTGATTGATTGTGGTAAGGAGCCACACATGCAAAGTATTTATTTGTTATGTCCCTCCCCCAATTTGCACCTGGCTCTGGTAGTGTGGGAAATACCGAATTGTTTACAATGTATCGAAATAATGTATTATAATAAGTGTGCAGGTTCTCGCAAGACGTGTGTAATTTCACACACTACAAAGGGCAAAGAGTGCGAGAAAAGCGGGAGACAGGCAGGGAGTGAGACAGGTTATTGGTGCTATGTTGAAACAGCAGGCCCCAGAGAGGAGGAATACAGAAAACCTTTTTGTTTAATTTTTACTTGTTTTCATCTACACACACACTTTTATTACTTTTATTTCCCTCCAGTGGACCCGAACACCACATTTGTAATGTAAATATGTAGGGGTGTGCACTAAATGACGATGTGTTATTTTACATATTATTCAATGAAAATGAGCCAAGGCGTCTCAGGTTGAAAAAAAACGTTTTACTTTAGTGAAAATTGGTCCCACAGACCTGAACAACACACAAGGGTTAATTGAAATGCATTCCAGGTAACTACCTCATGAAGCTGGTTGAGAGAATGCCAAGAGTGTGCAAAGCTGGCAAAGGGTGTCTACTTTGAAGAATCTCAAATATATCTTCATTTGTTTAACACTTTTTTTAAATTACTACATGATTTCATGACATTGTAGAAAATAGTAAAAATAAAGAAAACCCTTGAATGAGTAGGTGTGTCCAAACTTTTGACTGGTACTGTACATCTCTAAGGTAATAGGGCCCTGCGACAAACTGGCCAAGGGTATCAAGGCATACATCTAAGGTAAGACCTCACAGATATAGGCTATGCCCCCTATCCCTACAGATGTTTAATTTTTTTTAATTTTTTTTTTATTTAACCTTTATTTAACCAGGTAGGCTAGTTGAGAACAAGTTCTCATTTGCAACTGCGACCTGGCCAAGATAAAGCATAGCAGTGTGAGCAGACAACAAAGAGTTACACATGGAGTAAACAATGAACAAGTCAATAACACAGTAGAAAACAAAGGGGGAGTCTATATACAATGTGTGCAGAAGGCATGAGGAGGTAGGCAAATAATTACAATTTTGCAGATTAACACGAGTGATGAATGATCAGATGGTCATGTACAGGTAGAGATATTGGTGTGCAAAAGAGCAGAAAAGTAAATAAATAAAAACAGTATGGGGATGAGGTAGGTGAAAAAGGGTGGGCTATTTACCAATAGACTATGTACAGCTGCAGCGATCGGTTAGCTGCTCAGATAGCTGATGTTTGAAGTTGGTGAGGGAGATAAAAGTCTCCAACTTCAGCGATTTTTGCAATTCGTTCCAGTCACAGGCAGCAGAGTACTGGAACGAAAGGCGGCCAAATGAGGTGTTGGCTTTAGGGATGATCAGTGAGATACACCTGCTGGAGCTCATCGTGACCAGTGAGCTGAGATAAGGCGGAGCTTTACCTAGCATGGACTTGTAGATGACCTGGAGCCAGTGGGTCTGGCGACGAATATGTAGCGAGGGCCAGCCGACTAGAGCATACAAGTCGCAGTGGTGGGTGGTATAAGGTGCTTTAGTGTCAAAACGGATGGCACTGTGATAAACTGCATCCAGTTTGCTGAGTAGAGTGTTGGAAGCCATTTTGTAGATGACATCGCCGAAGTCGAGGATCGGTAGGATAGTCAGTTTTACTAGGGTAAGCTTGGAGGCGTGAGTGAAGGAGGCTTTGTTGCGGAATAGAAAGCCGACTCTTGATTTGATTTTCGATTGGAGATGTTTGATATGAGTCTGGAAGGAGAGTTTGCAGTCTAGCCAGACACCTAGGTACTTATAGACATCCACATATTCTAGGGTGGTGATGCTAGTCGGGCATGCGGGTGCAGGCAGCGACCGGTTGAAAAGCATGCATTTGGTTTTACTAGCGTTTAAGAGCAGTTGGAGGCCACGGAAGGAGTGTTGTATGGCATTGAAGCTTGTTTGGAGGTTAGATAGCACAGTGTCCAAAGACGGGCTGAAAGTATATAGAATGGTGTCGTCTGCGTAGAGGTGGATCAGAGAATCGCCCGCAGCAAGAGCAACATCATTGATATACACAGAGAAAAGAGTCGGCCCGAGAATTGAACCCTGTGGCACCCCCATAGAGACTGCCAGAGGACCAGACAGCATGCCCTCCGATTTGACGCACTGAACTCTGTCTGCAAAGTAATTGGTGAACCAGGCAAGGCAGTCATCCGAAAAACCGAGGCTCCTGAGTCTGCCGATAAGAATATGGTGATTGACAGAGTCGAAAGCCTTGGCAAGGTCGATAAAGACGGCTGCACAGTACTGTCTTTTATCGATGGCGGTTATGATATCGTTGAGTACCTTGAGTGTGGCTGAGGTGCACCCATGACCGGCTCGGAAACCAGATTGCACAGCGGAGAAGGTACGGTGGGATTCGAGATGGTCAGTGACCTGTTTGTTGACTTGGCTTTCGAAGACCTTAGATAGGCAGGATGGATATAGGTCTGTAACAGTTTGGGTCCAGGGTGTCTCCCCCTTTGAAGAGGGGGATGACTGCGGCAGCTTTCCAATCCTTGGGGATCTCAGACGATATGAAAGAGAGGTTGAACAGGCTGGTAATAGGGGTTGCGACAATGGTGGCAGATAGTTTCAGAAATAGAGGGTCCAGATTGTCAAGCCCAGCTGATTTGTACGGGTCCAGGTTTTGCAGCTCTTTCAGAACATCTGCTATCTGGATTTGGTTAAAGGAGAACCTGGAGAGGCTTGGGCGAGTAGCTGCGGGGGGGGGGCGGAGCTGTTGGCCGAGGTTGAAGTAGCCAGGCGGAAGGCATGGCCAGCCGTTGAGAAATGCTTATTGAAGTTTTCGATAATCATGGATTTATCAGTGGTGACCGTGTTACCTAGCCTCAGTGCAGTGGGCAGCTGGGAGGAGGTGCTCTTGTTCTCCATGGACTTCACGGTGTCCCAGAACTTTTTGGAGTTGGAGCTACAGGATGCAAACTTCTGCCTGAAGAAGCTGGCCTTAGCTTTCCTGACTGACTGCGTGTATTGGTTCTGGACTTCCCTGAACAGTTGCATATCACGGGGACTATTCGATGCTATTGCAGTCCGCCACAGGATGTTTTTGTGCTGGTCGAGGGCAGTCAGGTCTGGGGTGAACCAAGGGCTGTATCTGTTCTTAGTTCTGCATTTTTTGAACGGAGCATGCTTATCTAAAATGGTGAGGAAGTTGCTTTTAAAGAATGACCAGGCATCCTCAACTGACGGGATGAGGTCAATGTCCTTCCAGGATACCCGGGCCAGGTCGATTAGAAAGGCCTGCTCACAGAAGTGTTTTAGGGAGCGTTTGACAGTGATGAGGGGTGGTCGTTTGACTGCGGCTCCGTAGAGGATACAGGCAATGAGGCAGTGATCGCTGAGATCCTGGTTGAAGACAGCGGAGGTGTATTTGGAGGGCCAGTTGGTCAGGATGACGTCTATGAGGGTGCCCTTGTTTACAGAGTTAGGGTTGTACCTGGTGGGTTCCTTGATGATTTGTGTGAGATTGAGGGCATCTAGCTTAGATTGTAGGACTGGCGGGGTGTTAAGCATATCCCAGTTTAGGTCACCTAACAGAACAAACTCTGAAGCTAGATGGGGGGCGATCAATTCACAAATGGTGTCCAGGGCACAGCTGGGAGCTGAGGGGGGTCGGTAGCAGGCGGCAACCGTGAGAGACTTATTTCTGGAGAGAGTAATTTTCAAAATTAGTAGTTCGAACTGTTTGGGTATGGACCTGGAAAGTATGACATTACTTTGCAGGCTCTCTCTGCAGTAAACTGCAACTCCTCCCCCTTTGGCAGTTCTATCTTGACGGAAGATGTTATAGTTGGGTATGGAAATCTCTGAATTTTTGGTGGCCTTCCTGAGCCAGGATTCAGACACAACAAGGACATCCGGGTTAGCAGAGTGTGCTAAAGCAGTGAGTAAAACAAACTTAGGGAGGAGGCTTCTGATGTTGACATGCATGAAACCAAGGCTTTTTCGATCACAGAAGTCAACAAATGAGGGTGCCTGGGGACATGCAGGGCCTGGGTTTACCTCCACATCACCCGCGGAACAGAGAAGGAGTAGTATGAGGGTGCGGCTAAAGGCTATCAAAACTGGTCGCCTAGAGCGTTGGGGACAGAGAATAAGAGGAGCAGGTTTCTGGGCATGGTAGAATATATTCAGGGCATAATGTGCAGACAGGGGTATGGTGGGGTGCGGGTACAGCGGAGGTAAGCCCAGGCACTGGGGGATGATGAGAGAGGTTGTATCTCTGGACATGCTGGTAGTAATGGGTGAGGTCACCGCATGTGTGGGAGGTGGGACAAAGGAGTTATCAGGGGCATGAAGAGTGGAACTAGGGGCTCCATTGTGAACTAAAACAATGATAACTAACCTGAACAACAGTATACAAGGCATATTGACATTTGAGAGAAACAGCGAGGCATGCAGTAATCACAGGTGTTGAATTGGGAAAGCTAGCTAAAACAGTAGGTGAGACAACAGCTAATCAGCTAGCACAACAACAGCAGGTAAAATGGCGTAGACTAGGCAACGGGGCCAACAGATAAAACAAACAAGCAGAATGGAGTACCGTGATTAATGGACAGTCCAGCGTGCATCAGCTATGTAGCCAAGAGATCAGTGTCCAGGGGGCAGCGGTGGATGGGGCAGGGAAGCTGGACTGGCGAGTGTTATCCAGGTTAAAAAAAACTAACAATGACTAAATAGCTTGTAGCTAGTTAGCTGGTTAGCTTCTGGAGGTTCTTGAGTGTGTTCTAAAAATAAAAAAAATAATAGCGATTCCGTATCACATTGGGTGAGGCAGGTTTCCGGAAGGTATAAACAAATTAAAAGTCAAAAGAGAGAAAGTAAATATGGGTCCGGTGAGCGTTTGGGACGCGGCGATTCAGGCGGTTAGCAGGCCTGTGTTAACAAGCTAACAGTTTGTAGGCCCGGGCTAGACAAGGTAGCAGTTAGCGGACCGGAGCTGGACAAGCTAGCAGTTAGCAGGCCGAATTAGCAAGCAGGGAGATAGCGAGGGCTAGAGAGTTAGCCTTTGGGGGACGTCGCGATGGGGTGAGTCTGTTTATTCCTCTTCATGCGATGACATCGATAGACCGGTCGTGGGCCCGGGTATTGTAGCTCAGGAGTATGCTACGGTGGTAGCACAGGTGCTACGGCCAGGCTAGCTTCAAGCTAAGTGGGTGGAAACGCTAGCCAGGAGTAATCCGGGGTTGCGGTTTAGCTAGATAGCTAGTTGCTGAAAAATCCAGCTGAAAGATGTTCCGTTTGCGGTGGGAATCCGGGGATGAATCCGGGGATGAAAAATAAATAGGTCCGTTATGCTCTGGTTAGAGTCGCGTTGTACGAACAGGCGAGAGCTTTCCGAACTACAGGTTAGCTGATGACCGGTTAGCTGAAGACCGCTAGCATACTCGCTGGACAGCTGGCTTGCTTCAGTTGAGGGGTCCCGAAGTAAATATAAATACTTTAGGAATTTAGGAAAAATAGCTACATTGGGTGAGTCGGGTTGCAGGAGAGTATTTGGAAGCTTAGGGTTTAGCAAAATGTTTTCAAAGAGATATGTGGAGAAAATATGTAAAAATATGTAAAAAACGAAAAAGAAACGATAAATACAGGGACACGACAGGACAGGACGACTTACTGCTACGCCATCTTGGAACGATAATGTCCCCTATCCCTACAGTAGATAGTTAAGCAATAAGGCCCAAGGGGCTGAGGTGCCTTATTGCCATTATAAACTGGTTATCAATGTAATTAGAAGAGTAAAAAGTAATATTTTGTCATACCCAATCAGCATTCAGGGCTCGAATCACCCAGTTTATAATAAATCATGTACTACTTTTGCCTAAAGGCTTGTGTATGGACATCCCAATAGCTAGTTTTCTACTGTGTTATTGACTTGTTAATTGTTTACTCCATGTGTAACTCTTTGTTGTCTGCTCACACTGCTATGCTTTATCTTGGCCAGGTCGCAGTTGCAAATGAGAACTTGTTCTCAACTAGCCTACCTGGTTAAATAAAGGTTAAATAAAAAAATAAAAAAATAGAATGGTTAGCTGAGAGGAGATTCCATATTCAAAGCAGTATACCTTGGTACAGTGCATTTGGAAAGTATGAGTATGACCCCTTGACTTTTTCCACATTTTGTTAGTTTACAGACTTGTTCTAAAATGAAACTTAAATGTTTTTTCTTATCAGACTCCACACCATACCCCATAATAACAAAGCAAAAACAGGGTTAAGAAATGTTTTTGAGAAAGAAAAAAAAAGAAATAACACAAGTATTCAGACTCTTTACTCAGTACTTTGTTGAAGAACCTTTGGCAGCGATTACAGCCTCAAGTTTTCTTAGGTATGACGCTACAAGCTTGGCACACCTGTATTTGGGGAGTTTCTCTCATTCTTCTCTGCAGATCCTCTTAAGCGCTGTCAGGCTGGATGGGGAGTGTCGCTGCACAGATATTTTCAGGTCTCTCCAGAGATGTTCAATCGGGTTCAAGTCTGGGCTTTGGCTGTGTGACTCAAAGATATTCAGAGACTTGTCCCGAAGCCACTCCTGCGTTGTCTTGGCTATGTGCTTAGGCTAGTTGTACTGTTAGACTAGGGCAAATGTTCACCTTCTGAGGTCCCGAGCGCTCTGGAGCAGGATTTCATCAAGGATCTCTCTGTACTTTTCTCCCTTGATCCTGACTAGTCTCCCAGTCCCTGCCGTTGAAAATATCCCCACAGCATGATGCTGCCACCACCATGCTTCACCGTAGGGATGGTGCCAGGTTTCCTTCAGACCTGATGCTTGGCATTCATTTTATGCCTTTGTCATCACCTGTAAAAAAATATATATTTTTGAATTCTATCACGCCAGAGTTCTATTGTGCGGCCAAGTCGAATGACTGTAAATAATCATAGATTCACACCTGTGTTCTACAAATAAATAGTGGATTGGTCTGAGGACGCTTGGCCCGTGTGTGTGTGTGTGTGTGACATTGAAACGGTAAATAGTTTTAAAAAATTATACATTGTACAACTGACGAGCCAAATACTAGGTGCAGATTGGCTGACCAATCCACTATTTATTTGAAGAACACTGGTGTTCAGGGAACATTCCACTGGCTGTCAGCATGAAGGTTCTCTACATACATTCCATTCTGTGTGAGTGCACAGCAAATTTACGGGTGTTAAGTCTAAGTGTTAGGGTCAAAAGGGTTTTGAGTGTTGATTCTAGTGGGGTTTCCACCAGTGGGATTGAAATCGACACCACCTACAGTGAATAAATTAAGTGTTATTTGAATCACCACTAACTTGACTGAGTTGAGTTAATTTACTTTAACTCTTTGATTTTGAAAAAGAAATGAGGGACCTCATTAACACATAAATCAACTGTTATTGGTTGCATACACATGCTTTGTATTTTGCAGATGTTACTGCTGGTGTGGTGAAATGCTTGTTTTTCTATCTAACATTACACAACAGTACACACATCTATAAGTAAAATAATCGAATTAAGAAATATAGAAATGTTAGGACAGAGTCTGTGTAAATAGTGCCTTGCGAAAGTATTCGGCCCCCTTGAACTTTGCGACCTTTTGCCACATTTCAGGCTTCAAACATAAAGATATAAAACTGTATTTTTTTGTGAAGAATCAACAACAAGTGGGACACAATCATGAAGTGGAACGACATTTATTGGATATTTCAAACTTTTTAAACAAATCAAAAACTGAAAAATTGGGCGTGCAAAATTATTCAGCCCCCTTAAGTTAATACTTTGTAGCGCCACCTTTTGCTGCGATTACAGCTGTAAGTCGCTTGGGGTATGTCTCTATCAGTTTTGCACATCGAGAGACTGACATTTTTTCCCATTCCTCCTTGCAAAACAGCTCGAGCTCAGTGAGGTTGGATGGAGAGCATTTGTGAACAGCAGTTTTCAGTTCTTTCCACAGATTCTCGATTGGATTCAGGTCTGGACTTTGACTTGGCCATTCTAACACCTGGATATGTTTATTTTTGAACCATTCCATTGTAGATTTTGCTTTATGTTTTGGATCATTGTCTTGTTGGAAGGCAAATCTCCGTCCCAGTCTCAGGTCTTTTGCAGACTCCATCAGGTTTTCTTCCAGAATGGTCCTGTATTTGGCTCCATCCATCTTCCCATCAATTTTAACCATCTTCCCTGTCCCTGCTGAAGAAAAGCAGGCCCAAACCATGATGCTGCCACCACCATGTTTGACAGTGGGGATGGTGTGTTCAGGGTGATGAGCTGTGTTGCTTTTACGCCAAACTGTTGCTTTTACGTTTTGCATTGTTGCCAAAAAGTTCAATTTTGGTTTCATCTGACCAGAGCACCTTCTTCCACATGTTTGGTGTGTCTCCCAGGTGGCTTGTGGCAAACTTTAAACAACACTTTTTATGGATATCTTTAAGAGATGGCTTTCTTCTTGCCACTCTTCCATAAAGGCCAGATTTGTGCAATATACGACTGATTGTTGTCCTATGGACAGAGTCTCCCACCTCAGCTGTAGATCTCTGCAGTTCATCCAGAGTGATCATGGGCCTCTTGGCTGCATCTCTGGTCAGTCTTCTCCTCGTATGAGCTGAAAGTTTAGAGGGACGGCCAGGTCTTGGTAGATTTGCAGTGGTCTGATACTCCTTCCATTTCAATATTATCGCTTGCACAGTTCTCCTTGGGATGTTTAAAGCTTGGGAAATCTTTTTGTATCCAAATCCGGCTTTAAACTTCTTCACAACAGTATCTCGGACCTGCCTGGTGTGTTCCTTGTTCTTCATGATGCTCTCTGAGCTTTTAACGGACCTCTGAGCCTATCACAGTGCAGGTGCATTTATACGGAGACTTGATTACACACAGGTGGATTGTATTTATCATCATTAGTCATTTAGGTCAACATTGGATCATTCAGAGATCCTCACTGAACTTCTGGAGAGAGTTTGCTGCACTGAAAGTAAAGGGGCTGAATAATTTTGCACGCCCAATTTTTCAGTTTTTGATTTGTTAAAAAAGTTTGAAATATCCAATAAATGTCGTTCCACGTCATGATTGTGTCCCACTTGTTGTTGATTCTTCACAAAAAAATACAGTTTTATATCTTTATGTTTGAAGCCTGAAATGTGGCAAAAGGTCGCAAAGTTCAAGGGAGCCGAATACTTTCGCAAGGCACTGTATATACAGTGCATTCAGAAACTATTACGAAAGTATATACGGTATACCGGGGTATTTGGAAAAAGCCACGGATGTTTTTTCATACCATTGAAACGATTTCTTTGACGTTTTTTAATAAAATAAATTTGAATATTTGTAGGTACTTTTTAACCTGTAGTGCCACCCCATCCCGTGCACGGGACCGTTGTCATCATCTGACACTAATTAGCATAGCGCAATGGACATAAATCTTCCTAGAAAATATTCCTATTCATGAAAATCACAAGTGAAATATAGTGAAACACAGTTTAGCCTTTTGTTAATCTCCCTGTCATCTCAGATTTTGAAATTATGCTTTACAGCCAAAGCAAGACAAGCATTTGTGTAAGTTTATCGATCGCTCGACAAAACATTATGTACATCTAGCATCAAGTAGCTTGGTCACGAAAATCAGAAAAGCAATCAAATTAATAATTTACCTTTGATGATCTTGAGATCTTTTCACTCACGAGACTCCCAGTTACACAATAAATGTTCTTTTTGTTCCATAAAGATTATTTTTATATCCAAAATACCTCCGTTTGTTTGGCGCGTTATGTTCAGAAATCCACAGGAAAGAGCAGTCACGACAACGCAGATGAAAGTTCCAAATAATATCCGTAATGTCCTTAGAAACATGTCAAACGTTTTTTATAATCAATCCTCAGTTTGTTTTTAAAATATATAATCGATAATATATCAACCACAACTGTTCTTTTCAGTAGGAGAGGGAAAGGCAATGGCTGCCCAAACTCTGTTGCGCCAAACAAAACGTTGCTGGCACCCGGCCATACAATGACGCGATGTTATCTTTCTCGCTTATTTTTCAAAATAAAAGCCTGAAACTATGTCTAAAGACTTGACACCTTGAGGAAGCGATAGGAAAAGGAATCTGGTTGATATCCCTTTAAATGAAGTAAAGGCAGGCTATGGAACATGGAGTTTTCAAAATAGAAGCCACTTCCTGGTTTGATTTTCCTCAGGGTTTCGCCTGCAATATCAGTTCTGTTATACTCACAGACAATATTTTGACAGTTTTGGAAACTTTTGAGTTTTCTATCCTAATCTGTCAATTATATGCATCTGGTCCTGAGAAATAGGCCGATTTACTTTGGGAACGTTGTTTTTGCATACATACAAATAATGCCCCCTAGCTTCAAGAGATCAACACTGTTTCCCATGCTTGTTCAATGAACCATAAACAATTAATGAACATGTACCTGCGGAACGGTCGTTAAGACACTAACAGCTTACAGACGGTAGGCAATTAAGGTCACAGTTCGGGAAACTAAGGACACTAAAGAGACCTTTCTACTGACTCATCTGCGTGAACGTACCTTAGGCATGCTGCAAGAAGGCATGAGGACTGCAGATGTGGCCAGGGTAAAAAATTGCAATGTGAGATGCCTAAGACAGCGTTACAGGGAAACAGGATGGACAGCTGAACGTCCTCGCAGTGGTAGATCACGTGTAACAACACCAGCACAGGATCAGTACATCCGAAAATCACACCTGTGGGACAGGTACAGGATGGCAACAACAACTGCCCGAGTTACACCAGGAACGCACAATCCCTCCATCAGTGCTCAGACTGTCCACAATAGGCTGAGAGAGATTGGACTGAGTGCTTGTAGGCCTATTGTAAGGCAGCTCCTCACCAGACATCCCCGGCAACAACGTTGCCTATGGGCACAAACCCACCATTGCTGGACCAGACAGAGCTGGCAAAAAGTGCTCTTCACTGACCAAATCAAATGTATTTATATAGCCCTTCGTACATCAGCTGATATCTCAATGTGCTGTACAGAAGCCCAGCCTAAAACCCCAAACAGCAAGCAATGCAGGTGTAGAAGCACAGTGGCTAGGAAAAACTCCCTAGAAAGGGCAAAATCTAGGAAGAAACCTAGAGAGGACCTAGGCAATGTGGGGTGGCCAGTCCTCTTCTGGCTGTGACGGGTGGAGATTATAACAGAACATGGCCAAGATGTTCAAATGTTCATAAATGACCAGCATGGTCAAATAATAATGAGGCAGAACAGTTGAAACTGGAGCAGCAGCACGGCCAGGTGGACTGGGGACAGCAAGGAGTCATCATGTCAGGTAGTCCTGAGGCATGGTCCTAGGGCTCAGGTCCTCCGAGAGAAAGAAAGAGAGGAGGAGAGAATTAGAGAGAGCACACTTAAATTCACACAGGACACCGAATAGGACAGGAGAAGTACTCCAGATATAACAAACTGACAGGAACAGTTTCAGGAAGGACGAGTCGCGGTTTAGTCTTACCAGGGGTGATGGTCGGATTCGCGTTTATCGTTGAAGGAATGAGCGTTACACCTAGGCCTGTACTCTGGAACGGGATCGATTTTGGAGGTTGAGGTTCTGTCATGGTGTGGGGCGGTGTGTCACAGCATCATCGGATTGAGCTTGTTGTCATTGCAGGCAATCTCAATGCTGTGCGTTACAGGGAAGACATCCTCCTCCTTCATGTGGAACCCTTCCTGCAGGCTCATCCTGATATGACCCTCCAGCATGATTATGTCCAAGATGGCGTAGCAGTGTAGTCGTGTTTTGTTCATCCTCTCATGTACTTTTGTATTTTTTGTATATATATTTTTTTTTTTATCAAATCGCTTTTTCGCTTTTTAATTCGACTATACCTTCCGGTAACCTGCCTCACCCAAATGTGATACAGAATCGCTATTATTTTTTAACTTTAGAACACATTCAAGAACCTCCAGAAGTTAGCTACAAGCTATTTAGTCATTGTTAGCCACTGCTAGCGGCTTTTACCTTCTGCACAGATACCAGCCCTGTTCTTAGCCTGGATATTCACTTGCCAATCTACCAGTATCGGACTGTCTCTCCACAACAACGCCGGATTCCTGCCGTAATCCCTGGGCCACTACTTCTAATCTTCACAGCTAGCTTGCACCCTCCGTGGCACCCAGTACCGAAGCTATCCCTGAGGCCCACCCCCCGGCCTACTCAGCTGTTCACCCGAACCCCACCCATACACTTGCTAGAGCCCAATACTCCACCGGATCCTTGCTGTAAACTCTGGACCTTGGCACCGGATCACCGCTGCTACCGACTGGCTATATTGGCTAACGCCACTGCCACGAAGCTAGCACCAGTTAGCCGTGAGCCAGACACATCTCTCGGCTAGCAAACAAAATTCTACAATACCTCTTTTGCCATCTGGCTTGGATTCTCTGTCGACGCGGCGCCCCGCCGCACCACCACGTCTGGTCTGCCGACGAATACTCCATCCGCTGTGCCTTCAACCGGCCTCCGTCTGAGCAGACCCCCCTACCACCACCGGGCTACTAACTTTAAACGCTGTGTCGCCCGCGTGCTAGCGTAATGGCGGCTTCCCTGTTCCATCTACTGCTGCCCCCTGGACACTATGATCACTTGGCTACATAGCTGATGCCTGCTGGACTGTCCATTAATCACGGTACTCCATTCTGTTTATTTTTGTTATTATTGTCTCCAGAAACATCATTGAAACCAGGAGATGTCATCGCATGTGTGGGTGGTGGAACTAATAGGTTGGATAAGGTATAGTGAGCAGGACTAAAGGCTCTACAGTGAAATAAGCCAATAAACACTAACCAGAACAGCAATGGACAAGGCATATTGACATTAAGGAGAGGCATGCTTAGTCAAGTGATCAAAAGGGTCCAGTGGGTAGTGAGGTTGGTTGGGGTCACGGCGATTCAGACATCTAGCCGGGCCATCGGTAGCAAGCTAGCATAGGATGGAGGTCTGTTTTTAGCCACCTCGTGCGTTTCCGTCGGTAGGATTCCGTGTGGTAGAGGGGATCAATCCAATTCGCAAAAAAAAATCGATATAGTTATAGAGGCCCAAGAGAAAAAAAAGAAAAAAAGTCTGATAGATCTATTCAGATAGCAGCCGAGAAGACAGCTAACGATTAGCGGACCGCAGATGGGCGTTCAGGTAACGTCGCAACGGAGGAGCCAGCAGGATAACTCCATCAGGCAGATAACGTCGGTATTCCAGTTGTGAAGGCCCAGTGGGGCTCCGCGTTGGCAATAAAACGGGTCCGGATAAGTGATTGTAGCACAGGAGTGGCTGATGGAACTCTTCAGCTGGCTAGCTCCGGAATAATTTATGTTTGCTCCGGGATCGACGTAAGCCGATAGTCACACGGATAGCAGCTAGCTAGATGTGAGATCCAGGTATAAATGTCCAGAGCTTGCAGTTGAAATCCGGGGACATGGAGAGGAAAAATAGGTCCGGTATGTTCCGGTCCGAGCCGCGCCGCACAAAACTGGCGATAGATTTTTGAGCTGAAGGATAGCTGATGACCACAAACCGTGGTTAGCTGAATACTAACGATTAGCAAGTAAAGAAGCTAACTAGCTTCTGGCTAGCTTCTGGCTAGCTTCTGGCTAGCTTCTGGTTAGCTTCTGGTTAGCTTCTGGCCTGCTTCTGGTTAGCTTCTATGGAGGATTACAGATTTGAGGTAAATAATACTTTCTTTTTTTATAAATTGGTGGGTTGCAGGAGAGTGTTTTGAAGTTGAGTTTATGGAATAAAAAAAATATTAATAAAAAGGTATGCGAAGAAATGTTAATATATATATATATATATGGGACACGACAAGACGAGGACAAAAGACGTCTCACTGCTATGCCATCTTGGTGACAAAAGGATAAATAAAAATGGACGACTGTAACTAAGGCTGGGAATGTCAATACAATCAAACTAGCAAGGGCAATGATCACAAGTCAGTAATAACATGGCTAATAGGCTGGCACACGTGTCAAACACAAGGCCCTGCAGGCCGAATAGAACACACAAGCGAGCATAAATGAGTCAACAGTTGAGTCATCTACTATATGAAATTACAGCCTGATGCGCACGCATCTGTGAATTGAACTAAAATTACGCTGCTTTCGTTTGTCCCATTTACAGCATGCAGCGGGGGAAAGTGTACATGCGATAGTCCTAGCTAGGCTATGAAAATGTTGCAGTCTGGCTTCGGTTTAAAACGTTTGAGTGGGTTTATCTAATGTTCCCTGGTTAGATTTTAGCTTATCTCTCTCTGTCTAGCATTAGTTGGTGATCTCGTAGTTGATGTTTATAGGTAGCTGAGGGGGAGAGAGCCTACCTTTTCATTGTTGTTTGATCAATAGAACTATGAAGTTCCCAAACGTAAGAGGACTCCCGTGGTATTCCCATATTTGCTGATATCCATGCAGGTGGCAAATGCGTTCTAATGAGCTGAAGTCGAACTGTTGCTACTGCCTGTAAACACACATTCCAGTTCAAATGAGTGATTTCAGGCCCTTGTGGCAAATGACTTATTTGCATATAGGCCTACTGTAGCTCTGATTGGCTATGGCGCACCGCTCTGCGTAGACTCCGGTCCTGGACAAGACGGATGTTAATGTTAAGTTTTATTTGCTGCAGTGTCTATTAATTGTCCAAACGCATGGCCGCTTTTCCACTCTACTTTCCACTCTTGAATTTTCACAAATGCTTACTATAAGTAATTCCCAAACATTCTATGAATTTATGAAAACTTGAAAATGACCATCTAAGTGTTCGCTTGTCCATTTAAAAAAAATTAAAAGTGTCCTATTCTTCCTGTGTGTATATGAACAGATTTTATGTTGCTTAAACTCTGTCAGTTCCACTTTAAACAATTCCCTTAGGTATGGGAAAATGTTTCCTTAATCCTTAAGGGAAACACTTAATGTTCTATGCAACTGGGGCAATTTTTTAAAATTAGGGTTAACAAGTGTTATGCTAGGCTATATGGCTAACATTAGGTTAGCGTAAGCCAAACCCAGCACTTGGCTTGCTCTTTCTGCTCAGTGTTCTAGCATGAAAATACTCAGGCTAATGAGTGCCGATGGTTTTCTGTGGGGCTTTGGCTGGTCTGTGTTAGATTCTGTCTCTGTTCAAAAAATGTAAAACTGGCCTAGCTTTAACCAAACCGTTTTGCTAGAGCCCTCACATAGCCACTGTTATTATGGAATATATTATATCTCCCTATCCAAGATACACATTTGAGCGATTGAGCGAGCGGATGCACACAATCACACAATCACACTTTAGCTTGCACTCTCGATAGCTGTCATTAAGACACAGTGTAATGCATTGCCTCTCCTATAGGCACACTCTCTCTGTCTGTCTGTAAGAAAGTATTTTGGGGTTCTCCCACATACACCCACACACACACTCCCAGTGGGTCATCAAATCTGTGTGCTAATTGAGAGCGGCTGTAGTCCATTATCTGTCAGCAGAGACAGAGGCATTCTAGATCCTAATGTAAAACACATGGACCAGAACACACACACACAAATACTATACACACATACATATACACGCATAAATACACTCACGCACACACACACACACTGTGGGCGCACACAATCACACTCGGAGACATGAAGTGTATTAACATAGACCCACGGATTGCTGGGATTGGTTAGGCCTATTGCCACAACGATGAATTATGCGATTATAAATCTCTCCGCGTACTTGGTGATGAAGAGGGAGGGTAGAGAAAAAGAAAAGTGAGTGATAGATGAAGAAAAGTGGTAGAGAATGGAGGGAGGTTAATCAATGGAGAGAAGTAAAATAAGAGACGGATGGATTGATGGATGAAAAGAGGAGAGGAGAGACAAATGGAAGAGTCTGGGAATGATTGAAGAGAGGGAGAGGAACAGAGGAGGGAAATTGAAAAGGGAAAAAAAAGAAAGAAAGAAAAGACTCGTAACCTACTTTTCACGAAGTCATTCCATTCTTTAGAACATGTAGCTGACACACCTGGTAGTTATTATCACAGGGAGAGAGAATAAGTTTCTATGACGTAGTCGAATTCCTGACCGTGGAACACACTTATTTACTGTTATGGAGAGGAACAGAGGGGAATGGAGGGAAGGAGAGAGAGTGGAATGGAGGGGAAAGAGAGTAAGACTAAGGAATGGAGAGAAATAGAGGAATGGAGACAACAAAAGAAAAGGGACGGTGTTTTTCCTGTCCGCTGGACCCCCTGTGTGTGTTAGGTATTCTCTCTCTCTTTTTACATCTATCTCCTTGTCTCTTTCATGTATTGGCCTTACGATGTGGTTCCAGATGTGGGGTATGTAGCGAAGCCTGAAGCAGAGGGAGAGAACCAGAGATATTAGATTATAATTTTAATAGTCACATGTACAGGGTTGCTGGTGTAATTACAGGGTACATCTTAAGGTTCGAGCTCCAACAATGAAGGTCAAAATGAAATAAAAGCAATACATGTAATATTAAATAAATAATTCTATAAATAAAATATTGGTGGTGTCCTGGAGGACAATGGTGCGTTCGGCTGAACACCCACTGTAGTGCCTTGCGATCCGCGGCGATGGAGTTGCTGTACCAGCCTGTGATGCAGCCCGCCCGTATGCTCTTAATGTTGCTCCTGTAGAACACTGAGGACCCTCTTGGGCAGGCAGAATTTCTTCAGCATCCTGAGGTTGAAGAGTCGCTGTCATGCCTTCTTCACCACAGTGTCCTTGTAATTTGACCAATTCAGCTACTTGGAGTTGCGCCGAGAAACTTGACGTTTTTGACTCTCTCCCTGTTGATGAGGATGGCGCGTGCCCAGCCTGGTTCCACCTGAAGTCCACAATCCACTACTTTGTTTTGTTGACGTTGAGGAAGAGGTTGTTTACCTGGCACCATGACGTCAGCGTGCGTACCACCTCCCTGTAGGCCGCCTCGTCGTTGTTGGTAATCAGGCCTACTACTGTCATGTCATCAGCTAATTTGATGGAGTTGGAACTCTGAATTTGATGGAGTTGGAACTGTATGAGGCCACACAGTCGTGGGTATACAGGAGTGGACTGAGGACGCACCCTTGTGGGGCCCTGGGTTAAGAATCAGTGTCGAGGAGATAATGTTGCCTACCTTCACCACCTGGTGGCAGCCTGTCAGGAAGTTCAGGACCCAGTTGCATAGGGAGGAGTTCAGACCCAGGGCCGTGAGCTTTGTGGTGAGCTTAGAGGGCACTGTGTTATTGAAGGCTGAGCTGTAGTAAATGAACAGCATCCTCACATATGCATTCCTTTTTTCCAGATGGGTGAGGGCATTGTGCAATGGCGATTGCGTCGTCAGTTGGTCTGTCAGGGCGATGGGCAAATTGGAGAGGGTCAATTGTGTCAGGGAGGGAGGAGGTGATGTGATCTTTGACTAGCCTCTCGAAGCACTTCATGATGAGAGGTGAGTGCTATGGGTTAGTAGTGGGTTACTTTCCCTTTCTTGGGCACTGGGATGATAGTGGAAATATTGCAGCAGGTGGGGATAGTGGCTTGAACTAGAGAGAGATTGCACATTTCTGAAAAGAGATGGCTGAAACAGAGGGAGGAGAGAGTGTATGGAGAAGGGGTGGGAGAGAGAGGGGAGGGAAACTTAGAGAAGGCAGGAGAGGGATTAGTGATGACATGTATGCATTAGTGCTTAGGAATGTAAACAGAAGTCCTATAGCCTAAGATAAGACCAAAAGTGTTTGTGCTCCTGACGATTAGTTGTTTAGCTGAATCAGATGTGCCAGTGTAAGCCTGCATACAGGATCTCTCCTGTACCAGGGTTGGAGATCATTAAAGACCAATGCTCCATTGCTAGACACCCTCCATGGGAGCTACTAAAGGGCGGTGATACTGACGCTTCATTGTAGAGTACAGTAATGTCAACTAGAAGGGAACAAGTTAGGTCAACTTGAAGATAAACAAATCGTCAAATTCCCCCTCTTCAAAGGGGGAGACACTCTAGACCCAAACTGTTACAGACATATATCTATCCTACCCTGCCTTCCTAAGGTATTCGAAAGCCAACTTAACAAACAGATCACCGACCATTTCGAATCCCACCGTACCTTCTCCGCTATGCAATCTGGCTTCCGAGCTGGCCACGGGTGCACCTCAGCCACGTTAAAGGTCCTAAAAGGTAACATAACCAGCATCGATAAAAGACAGTACTGTGCAGCTGTCTTCATCAACCTGGCAAAGGCTTTCGACTCTTATCAATCACCACATTCATATCGGCAGACTCAACAGTCTTGGTTTCTCAAATGACTACCTCACCTGGTTCACTAACTACTTCTCAGATAGAGTTCAGTGTGTCAAATCGGAGGGCCTGTTGTCCAGACCTGTGGCAGTCTCTATGGGGGTGCCACAGGGTTCAATTCTCGGGCCGACTCTTTTCTCTGTTTACATCAATGATGTCGCTCTTGCTGCTGGTGATTCTCTGATCCACCTCTACGCAGATGACACTTCTGTATACTTCTGTTCCTTTGGACACTGTGTTAACAAACCTCCAGACGAGCTTCAATGCCATATAACTCTCCTGCCGTGGCCTCCAACTGCTCTTAAATGAAAGTAAAACTAAATGCATGCTCTTCAACCGAACGCTACCCGCACCTGCGCGCCCGTGCAGCATCATAACTCTGGATGGTTCTGACTTAGAAAATGTGGACAATTACAAATACCTAGGTGTCTGGTTAGACTAAACTCTCCTGACAGACTCACATCATGCATCTCCAATCTAGAATCGGCTTCCTATTTCGCAAACAAAGCATCCTTCACTCATGCTGCCAAACATACCGTCGTAAAACTGACTATCCTACTGATCCTTGACTTCGGCGATGTACAGTGCCTTGCGAAAGTATTCGCCCCCCTTGAACTTTGCGACCTTTTGCCACATTTCAGGCTTCAAACATAAAGATATAAAACTGTATTTTTTTTGTGAAGAATCAACAACAAGTGGGACACAATCATGAAGTGGAATGACATTTATTGGATATTTCAAACTTTTTTAACATCAAAAACTGAAAAATTGGGCGTGCAAAATTATTCAGCCCCTTTACTTTCAGTGCAGCAAACTCTCTCCAGAAGTTCAGTGAGGATCTCTGAATGATCCAATGTTGACCTAAATGACTAATGATGATAAATACAATCCACCTGTGTGTAATCAAGTCTCCATATAAATGCACCTGCACTGAGATAGTCTCAGAGGTCCGTTAAAAGCGCAGAGAGCATCATTAAGAACAAGGAACACACCAGGCAGGTCCGAGATACTGTTGTGAAGAAGTTTAAAGCCGGATTTGGATACAAAATGATATCCCAAGCTTTAAACATCCCAAGGAGCACTGTGCAAGCGATAATATTGAAATGGAAGGAGTATCAGACCACTGCAAATCTACCAAGACCTGGCCGTCCCTCTAAACTTTCAGCTCATACAAGGAGAAGACTGATCAGAGATGCAGCCAAGAGGCCCATGATCACTCTGGATGAACTGCAGAGAGGTGGGAGACTCTGTCCATAGGACAACAATCAGTCGTATATTGCACAAATCTGGCCTTTATGGAAGAGTGGCAAGAAGAAAGCCATTTCTTAAAGATATCCATAAAAAGTGTTGTTTAAAGTTTGCCACAAGCCACCTGGGAGACACACCAAACATGTGGAAGAAGGTGCTCTGGTCAGATGAAACCAAAATTGAACTTTTTGGCAACAATGCAAAACGTTATGTTTGGTGTAAAAGCAACACAGCTCATCACCCTGAACACAACATCCCCACTGTCAAACATGGTGGCAGCATCATGGTTTGGGCCTGCTTTTCTTCAGCAGGGACAGGGAAGATGGTTAAAATTGATGGGAAGATGGATGGAGCCAAATACAGGACCATTCTGGAAAAAACCTGATGGAGTCTGCAAAAGACCTGAGACTGGGACGGAGATTTGTCTTCCAACAAGACAATGATCCAAAACATAAAGCAAAATCTACAATGGAATGGTTCAAAAATAAACAAATCCATGTGTTAGAATGGCCAAGTCAAAGTCCAGACCTGAATCCAATCGAGAATCTGTGGAAAGAACTGAAAACTGCTGTTCACAAATGCTCTCCATCCAACCTCACTGAGCTCGAGCTGTTTTGCAAGGAGGAATGGGAAGAAAAAAAATTCGGTCTCTCGATGTGCAAACCTGATAGAGAAGCGACTTACAGCTGTAATCGCAGCAAAAGGTGGCGCTACAAAGTATTAACTTAAGGGGGCTGAATAATTTTGCACGCCCAATTTTTCAGTTTTTGATTTGTTAAAAAAGTTTGAAATATCCAATAAATGTCGTTCCACTTCATGATTGTGTCCCACTTGTTGTTGATTCTTCACAAAAAAATACAGTTTTATATCTTTATGTTTGAAGCCTGAAATGTGGCAAAAGGTCGCAAAGTTCAAGGGGGCCGAATACTTTCGCAAGGCAGTGTAATTTATAAAATAGCTTCCAACACTCTACTCAGAAAATTGGATGCAGTCTATCACAGTGCCATCTGTTTTGTCACCAAATCCCCATATACTATCCACCACTGCGACCTGTATTCTCTCGTTGGCTGGTCCTCACTTCATATTCATCGCCAAACCCACTGTCTCCAGGTCATCTAAGTATTTGCTAGGTAAAGCCCCTCCTTCTCAGCTCACTGGTCACCATAGCAGCACCCACCCATAGCATGCGCTCCAGCGGGTATATTTCACTAGTCACCCCCAAATCCTATTCCTCCTTTGGCTGCCTTTCCTTACAGTTCTCTGCTGCCAATGACTGGAACGAACTGCAAAAATCGCAGAAGCTGGAGACTCATATCTCCCTCACTAACTTTAAGCATCAGCTGTCAGAGCAGCTCACAGATCACTGCACCTGTACATAGCCCATCTGTAAATAGCCCATCCAACTACCCATCCCCATATTGTTATTATTATTTATTTTTTGCTCCTTTGCACCCCAGTATCTCTACTTGCACATTCATCTTCTGCACATCTATCACTCCAGTGTTTAATTGTTCAATTGTAATTACTTTGCCACTACGGCCTATTTATTGCCTTAACTCATTTGCACACACTGTATATTGAATTTCTTCTATTGTGTTATTGCCTGTAAGTTTGTTTATTCCATGTGTAACTCTGTGTTTGTGTCGCACTGCTTTGCTTTATCTTGGCCAGGTCGCAGTTGTAAATGAGAACTTGTTCTCAAGTGACCTATCTGGTTAAATAAGGTGAAATAAAACAACTTGGAAGGGAACAAGTATTTCAGGTCAACTTGAAAAGAACACTGATGTTCCTTCATTCATTCTAATCTCTTAGGCACATGTGGCTTTAACCAGACATGGCTGGTATAATCTATTATTAACACCTTAGAGACAAGGAGACCATACAGCACTCATAGTCCTTCTCATTCATCCCCCTCTCCTTTCTCCCCCTCTTCTCCACTCATCTGACCCATAGTCATCCTCGTATCTCATCTATCCTCCTCTCCTTTCTCCTTCTCTCCACCGCTCATCTGACCCATAGTCATCTACATTCCTCATTCATCCACCTCTTCTATCCTTTTATTTCCCCTCCTCTTCCTCTCCTCCACTCATAGTCATCCAAATTGTTAATTTATCCATCTCTCCTCTGCTCCTTGCATGTGTGTTATACGTGACCCCCCCCCCCCCCCCCCCCCCTCGGCTAGCCTCCTCCAAACGTTGTAGATGATCCTCACTATCCCCTCTTCCGCTGCCCAGTCTCAATGGCTCGTTTTGTCCACCCTCTCTTCCTCATTCCAATCCTTTCTTTTTAACCCCCCCCCCCCCCCACACACACACACACACACAAATTGCTGGTTAATTTCGGAAGTTTCTTGTCCTCGGGAATGGGTTGAAGGGAGGGAAGGAAGTAAATAGAGGGGGATATGTAATAACTGTAGATAGATTTGGTCTAGATCCTGGTTACTGTAGATACATTGTTTAACCATCTAACACATCAGAGCACACATGCACACACAACACATTTTTATTTGTCCCTTTCGCCGAATACAACAGGTGTATGTGTGCTCTGTGTTATTTTCTTCCTTCCCTCCCTTCAACACCTGCCCGAGGAAGAGATGGTATGGGACGTGATGTGTACCAACAAAGTGGGCTATATTCAACAGGCTTAAAAATGAATAACGAATGACGGCCAGGTGTGGGGGTCACAAAAGTCTTAGTGTTTGTTTTTCTGGTAGAAATTAGACTAACACAAAAAGGCATCTGTGTGTCTAGTTGTCTACCCCTCTCCTTGCTCTCCACCTGTCCCTCCATCGTCCCTTACTCCCTCCTTCCCTCTCTCCGTCCTGGGTCAGGTTTTGCATTCCACCCAGTTTGGAGTTGTCTGTCTGTCTGCCCTTTGTGTCTTTAAAAAAATGGAAGAAAGGAGAAAAAAGAGAGGAAGAAATAAAGGGGGAAAATATTATCTTGGAGTGGAGCGTGCTACGGGGGTCTTGCTCCATAACCTCTGAACAGAGCAGACTGTTTGGAAAAGGAAAATAAAATAATGGAATGATTGAGGGAGAGAGAGAGTGAAAAAAGGTAGAGTTATAGGGACAGAGAGAAAGAACAAGGAAGTGGGGAGAGGAAACGGGGAGAGGGAGAGACGGAGGCTGGTTGATAAAGTAGCTAAGGTCAAGTTGGTATAGGGGGGGGGGGTTGGGGTGGTAGTACTGCTGTTTACTGTGAACTGGTCTCTCTCTCCCCCCTCTCTTTCTCTCTCTGCAAACAATGTGCAGCAGCTCAGTCAGAGCTGGTATGGCTGAGAGTCAGGTTACATACTTAGGTTATGGTGCAGTGGAGAGGACGGAGCTAAGAGAATATTGCACGTAGGAACACACACTGAGTACCATGCGCACACATACACACTGAGTACACTGCATCTACTCAGTGAGTGTGAAAAACACAGTAGCGTTGTAGTTTTTGACACAAACCGATACACCTGGCACCTACTACCATACCCATAATACCAAGCACATAAATACCATACCAGGTACTTAAATATTTTGTCTTGTCCATTCACCCTCTGAATGTCACACATTAACAATCCATGTCTCAATTGTCTCGAGGCTTAAAAAGCTTTCTTTAACCTGTCTCCTCACCTTCATTTACGCTGATTTGAAGTGGATTTAACAAGTGTGTGACGTAGAAGTCCGTCACTGTCCGCGGGCAGCATTTGGTTCTTGAACGCACACACATATTCATCACTCCTCCCTGCGCCATTATACCATAAGTTAACAATGTGGGTCGACACACAATTTAACTTCTGTCTTGGTGCATGCATTTCACACTTGTCAATGTTCATATTTGAGAGATACAATAATTATTATACTTATCAATGTTGTGGATGAGCGCATTGTTTGTTTGTTCTGTTCCTCTCTCTCCATCTCTGTATCTTCTGGGTATGCTGGAAAAGGACCCGAGCTAAGGGAATTGGGTTGGCTTTATAGTGCCTGTCCCAAATGGCTCATTAATGCATATGGGCATATTGAAAGATATTGTCAGTAGTGATGTAATGTTGTAAATGTTATGTTGTGATATTGTTTAAAACCGTGTTGCAATGTATATCCTTTAGTATGTTTAGTTCATGGAAAATGTAGGTTTGTATTGTTAATTGATTAATTAATTAGGGTTAATTGTTCTGAGGGGAGGGGCTAGCCCTACAAAAGGAGCCTCTCTCCAGTCTCTAAGGGGGATTTTTTGGATTGAGCTGTGGATGGGGCAGCATTGTTTTTAGGCTGTCCCATAAGGTAGACGTTGATGGCAGTACTGTTGTTTTCTGTTCCGGAATCACTTGTAAATAAACACCTTTGCACAGAAGAACTTTTGCGGTTCCGCCATCTTTTTATTTTTATAGAGGTTAGGTTATCCAGTTTAGCCATCTGGCCTACTCTACGTGACATATGGTGGCAGTGGTGGGATGGCGTACCGCAAATCAGTGAATTCCAACAAGAGAGGTAAAGGAATGCGTACAGGATTGCGTTCTCAGCAACAGCATCAACTGTCAGAAAAGGTACCTGAAGTTGAACCGGGGTGGAATACCATGGAATCGTCTGGTGAAGAAGAGGTCAAGTATGAGAAACTAGGAGCCCGACCGCGGGGCCAAAGACAACCAGAACTGGGTGAGCTGCTGACTGAAGGAGCAGTTGGGGGACCAGAACCACACCCAACCATGGTAACCCTTTTTCAGCAACTTTTCACCTGCCTTGAGAGGAGGGACGAAGACCTCAAGCAGGAGTTACGTGGCCTACGCCAATCTATCCTCACAGCTCCCCACCAGGCGGAACTCGTCAGTGAGAGCCCAAGATTGGGTCTTCCAACACCAGGACGACAAAGGCTCGATGCAGCAGGGACTTCAACTCCACAGCAGGCACCCCAAGCAGTAATGAGGCCAGCACCAGGAGACCAGTCCAGGAGTGTTAACATCCATCTTCCAGCATTCCTGAGGAAGGAGCCAAAGATGCCCTCATACCAGCAGGGGGAGGACATTGAAAACTACCTGCTGAGGTTTGAGCGCATGGCTAAGACGTGGCAGTGGCCTGAGGTAGAGTGGGCCTGCAGGCTTGTCCCATTGCTCACGGGCAAGGCCTTAGAGGCTTACACAGCAATGGATGAGGGGCTGGCCAATGTCTACAAGGGCTTGAAGGAAGCGCTGCTGGTGAAGTTTGACATCTCACCGGAAACCTACCTTCAACGCTTCAGAGCTGCATCAACGCCATCGGGTGAGTCGCCGACAGAGACGTACCACCGCCTCAAGGGTCTCTACCGACGATGGGTTCGACCGGGGGAGAAGACACAGGACGAAATCGGGGAGGTCATCATCCTCGAGCAACTTCTACAAGTTCTACCACACGACATTCGAACCTGGGTCCGAGAGCACGAGCCCAAGGACGGGCTTATGGCGGCCAAGCTTGCACTGCAGTATCTTAATGCACGTAAAGGGGGCCCACCACAACCTGCAGCACCCGCTCCAAGGAGTCTCAGAGACACAAGGGACATCAGAAACGCCAGAGATGGTGGAAGTAACTCTGGGGGTTATGTGTCTGGGAGGGAGGTAAGGGATCATGCAGTTCGCTCTGATGGGAAGGGTCTGACCTGTTTTTACTGCCGGCAGCAGGGGCACAAAGCTTCAATGTGTCCGCTACGTAAATCCAAGCTTTCAGGTTACTGTTATGTACCCAGAGAGGGGGATGGTGTTCAGAATAGACAGACTCGGGAAGGGTCATGCTTGGTACCTGTAAAAGTGAATGGTAAAAGTCTTACTGCAATGATTGACACCGGCAGTTCCCTGTCATTGATCAGAAAAGGTAATGTACCTGTTAATGACATTGATTATGGTCATCAGACACTGATCCAATGTGTCCATGGTGACCAGTCACAGCAGCCCACAGCTGAGCTCACAGTTGAGATTCAGGGTCAGAAATACCTCCTCAAAGTTGGGGTAATGGAGAAGCTACCTTTTGAGATGATTTTGGGGAGGGCTGTGCCTGTACTCTCTGATCTGTTGGGAAGTGTGGGGGGTCAGCTATATGAGCAGTCAGTTTGCCAGTCTGATGTTCAGATGGCATGTTCAGTTGGCACTCGTGCCCAGGCCAAAGCTGGTTTACAGCCTCTGCCTGACTTGTGTGATAGTCTGTGCGAGGGGGGAACCAAAGGGCCCAGAAAGTCACGCCGCCAGCGGCGTCTTGAGAAGTATGTGGGAACCCCTGTACCTGTTGCTGATGTGTCTGGGTTAGAGGTGCAATGGGATGTTCCACAAAATTTTTCTACACTGCAGAAGTCTGACGCAACCTTGAAATGTTTGTTTGACAAGGCCTTAGCTGGGGACAGTCAATCTTTATGTGGGGGGATTTACACAGTAGACAACCACATACTCTACCTTGGGTCAGAGGCAGATAGCAGGAAATTGGTGGTGCCATCTACCTGTAGACCACTTGTTCTCAACCTTGCACATACAGTTCCATGGGCAGGCCATCTAGGGCAACATAAGACCTATCTTAGGCTAGGCTCCCGTTTCTTTTGGCCCTCCATGTATACTGATGTACAAAAATACTGCAAATCATGCCCCACGTGCCAGAAAACCAGTGCTGTCCGTAGGTCTGAACGGGCTCCTCTATGTTCACTGCCAGTTATCTCTACCCCATTCAAGAGAATTGCAATGGACATTGTTGGACCCTTGGAGAAGAGTAGTGCAGGTTACAAGTATATTTTGGTGATCTGTGACTATGCCACCCGGTTCCCAGAAGCCTTCCCACTCCGTTCCATAACCACTCCAAAGATAATCAGTGCTCTTGTTCAGCTCTTCTCTCGTGTAGGAATCCCAGATGAAATCCTGACGGACCAAGGGACAAACTTCACCTCGCGACTGATGGTTCAACTCCACCGACAGCTGGGCATTAAAGGCTTGAGGACTACTCCCTACCATCCCCAAACGGATGGGCTCGTAGAGAGATTCAATCAAACGCTCAAGAACATGCTGAGGAAGTTTGTGGCTGACACTGGTAAAGACTGGGATAAGTGGTTACCCTTTCTGCTTTTTGCTTACAGGGAGGTGCCTCAGGCATCGACAGGTTTCTCGCCATTCTAACTCCTCTATGGATGGCCAGTGCAAGGACCACTGGACCTGCTGAATAAGTGCTGGGAAGGTTCCCCAGTAGCTACCTCAGGACAGGGGATTGTCCAGTATGTCCTCCAGATGCGAGACAGGTTGGAACGGTACCGAGAGGAAGCTAGAGCAAACCTTCAGCAAGCCCAGAAGGCCCAGAAGAGAGGCTATGACCAGCACGCTCGCCACAGAGAGTTTGAGCCAGGACAGAAAGTCCTGCTCCTCCTTCCCTCGTCTACCAGCAAGCTCCTTGCGCAATGGCAAGGACCGTACCTAATCGGGAGGAAGATGGGCCCAGTGACCTACGAGGTGCTGCACCCGGACAAGGGTAAGAAGAAGCAAACCTACCATGTGAACCTTCTCAAGGCCTGGGAGGAGAAAGAGGAACTCTCCAAAGGAAAGTCCTTTCTGGTCCGCAGAGTAGAAGAGGATGAGTCGGATGGGGTCACAGAGGCATGGAAAGAACGAGCAGAAGTCATACTGGCTCACCTGGAAGAAGACAAGCAAGATGAGCTGAAGCAGCTGTTTGGCAAGTATCCGGCCCTCTTCAGTCAGAGACCAGGAAGAACCAAAGTCCTGGAACACGTCATTCGTTTGAAACCTGGCCAGAACCCTGTCCGCCAGCATCCTTACCGTGTGCCTTAAAGGCTGGTGGTAGCCCTCAAGGAAGAGGTCCACACCATGATAGAGATGGATGTTGTCGAGCCATCTTCAAGTGAATGGAGCACAGCCCTATTGTCATTGTCCCAAAGAAGGATGGCTCTTTGCGCGTCTGCATGGACTTCCGTAAGGTGAATGCCATCTCCCAGTTTGATGCCTATCCCATGCCCCGCATTGACGACTTACTGGAGAGAATAGGTAGAGCTCATTACATCACCACATTGGATCTCTGCAAAGGGTACTGGCAGGTGCCCCTGGATGAACAATCCAAGGCCTACACTGCATTCCGGACGCCAATGGGCCTGTTCCAGTTCAAGGTCATGCCGTTTGGCCTTCATGGGGCCCCTGCGACTTTCCAGAGGCTGATGGACAAGGTCCTCCAGGACTGTGACGATTACTGTGCTGCTTACTTGGACGACGTGGTGATCTACAGCCACTCCTGGGAGGAGCACATACAGCATCTTAGCAGCGTCCTGGGGAAGATCCATGAAGCAGGCCTCACGCTTAACCTCCTGAAGTGTGAGTGGGCGAAACAGGAGACAAAGTACCTGGGTTACCAGCTGGGTAAGGGTGAAGTTCGGCCTCAGGTGGAGAAAGTGGAGTCCATCAGGAATAGCCCTCAACCCAGAACCAAGACACAGGTGAAGTCCTTCCTAGGTCTGGCAGGGTGGTACCGGAGATTCATTCCACAGTTTTCGACCATCGCTGTCCCTCTGACCAACCTCACTTCGAAGGGGGCCAGCAACCCTGTGAAGTGGACTGAGGAGTGTGAGGAAGCCTTCATGACACTGGAAAAACGACTGTGCTCATTCCCTGTTCTCCAGACCCCTGATTTTAAGAAGAGATTTCTCGTGCAGGTGGACGCTTCGGCTCTAGGAATTGGAGCTGTACTGGCCCAAGGGGAGCCAAGAGAAGAGCTTCCTGTGCTGTACCTGGAAGCTGTTGCCCAGGGAAACCAGGTATTCTACAATCGAAAAGGAGTGCCTGGCTATAAAGTGGGCCCTAGATAGCCTCCGTTACTACCTTCTTGGGAGGGAATTTGACCTGCACACGGACCACAGAGCACTGACCTGGATCCAGACCATGAAGGACCGGAATTCTCGTGTGACCAGGTGGTATCTGGAGCTCCAGCCCTTCAGGTTCTGTGTCCGTCACAAGGCAGGAAAAGAGAACGTTACTGCGGACTACCTATCAAGGCTCCCGAACATGGTCGCTTCAGGGGAGGAGGAAGGTAATGTGACGTAGAAGTCCGTCACTGGCCGCGGGCAGCATTTGGTTCTTGAACGCACACACATATTCATCACTCCTCCCTGCGCCATTATACCATAAGTTAACAATGTGGGTCGACACACAATTTAACTTCTGTCTTGGTGCATGCATTTCACACTTGTCAATGTTCATATTTGAGAGATACAATAATTATTATACTTATCAATGTTGTGGATGAGCGCTTTGTTTGTTTGTTCTGTTCCTCTCTCTCCATCTCTGTAGCTTCTGGGTATGCTGGAAAAGGACCCGAGCTAAGGGAATTGGGTTGGCTTTATAGTGCCTGTCCCAAATGGCTCATTAATGCATATGGGCATATTGAAAGATATTGTCAGTAGTGATGTAATGTTGTAAATGTTATGTTGTGATATTGTTTAAAACCGTGTTGCAATGTATATCCTTTAGTATGTTTAGTTCATGGAAAATGTAGGTTTGTATTGTTAATTGATTAATTAATTAGGGTTAATTGTTCTGAGGGGAGGGGCTAGCCCTACAAAAGGAGCCTCTCTCCAGTCTCTAAGGGGGATTTTTTGGATTGAGCTGTGGATGGGGCAGCATTGTTTTTAGGCTGTCCCATAAGGTAGACGTTGATGGCAGTACTGTTGTTTTCTGTTCCGGAATCACTTGTAAATAAACACCTTTGCACAGAAGAACTTTTGCGGTTCCGCCATCTTTTTATTTTTATAGAGGTTAGGTTATCCAGTTTAGCCATCTGGCCTACTCTACGTGACAAAGTGACATCAATAAAGGATCATAGATTGACCAGGTGAATCCAGGTAAAAGCTACGTCATGGAAAGAGCAGGTGTTCATAATGATTTGTGCACTCAGTTTACATGGGTCTTTCTATAAACTAGTGTGCCCGTGAGGATTCCCTACACTGGACAACTTGTTACAGCTGCTGGTAAGTCATTGATAGTAATCTGCCAATTGTTTTCATGTCATTACATGAAGATATAAGGATGGATCATTGCTATTTTCAATAAAATTCACAAGTTGATTTAAAAACCTATGTTTAACCCTTTATCATGGTTGGTGTCTTGACGGATTTGTCCAAAATCGTGTGACATAAAACATTACTTTTCTGTCCTTGCATTTATGGCAATTACTTACCATATCATGTATTAAGCATGTTTAAGCAATTTAAATTAGCCATTAAACTTAAACTATGTAAGAATCCTGGATCTAGCTGTCCAACAGTTTTTTTTTTTTTTTTTTGCGTAGAAATGCAGTGAAACTACATATCATTTCGTGTCTCCTTATGTTATTGGGCGAAAACTGTTTTCATGGGCACACAAATCCAAAACAATGTATGCATTGCAAAATCGAATGCTTCAAACCGAGTCACCATACCTTGATACGTAAAACCTAAATCGATACTGTCGTTAACGTGGTTCTTCAATAATTATACATACTACTTGTTGGATGCCATTTGGTGTCCAGCTAATTAGTTACGCCATGATATTTTCACACCATCTGATCCAGGAAGGAATTTTCCGAATGACAGTCAAGTGAACAACAGCGGTTGTCATAGTGCCTGCGATGCAACAACAGGCCAAGTGCTGGAAAAAAGGTGTTCACGATTAATGTTCAGAATATCTTGGTGTCTCATTCGGTACCCCATTGAAGACAGTTGTGCCTGGATCCACGTTGGATCTAATATTCCTAGCGAATTGATGTTGATCATCTGTGAGACACTCTACATAAAAGCTTCCAGTAATTACATTTTGGCATCACTGTGCCTTCTTCGTCATTGTGCCTTCTTCAACCTAAAGAAGGCACAGTGATGCCGAAGCGTTGGTGGTTACCCAATAAATAACTGGGAGCTTGCATATAGTGTGACTATTTATTTCTTTTTATAGCATACAGTTTTCTCACCATTAGTCAGCACCTCTATCAACTTTTTGGGGGGTGTGCGCCAGCTCATGCTTTTTATTATAGGATCATCTGTTGTCTGCTTGATTTACAGCTTGGTTTCATTAGATTTAACGAAGAAAGCATCAAGGTAATAAGTTCATGTTTTTGTGCCTCGGATTGGACACCGAGCCTACTGTGAGCAATTGGGTATAGGATAGACTCTTGCACAACACACAAAGCCATTCCTGTTAATTATTCTGGATGTAATGACAACAAACAGTGATTTGAAACAGTACAAGGGGTGTGAAGTAGCCTAGTTGAACTTGAATTTGGAGCTCAGAAAATCAAGTACTGGAATAGGCCTACCTTGAAAATCACGTCTTTACTCAATTTGGTGCTTGAAAAGTTATTGTAATTATTGTAGCCAATTTATGTTCTCCTACTCCTTTATAATTATCTGGGATTTTTGTGAGAGATGTGGCCACTTTCGTTTGTTTCCTGACACTTCAATTGAAGTGTGTTGTGCTGCTCTTTTTGCGGTAAAACCATGTGCGGTTATTATGAGGACGACAACATCTAATATTGGCCTCAACTTGGCTTTTCATACAAATACTTCCATTAAAAAACAAAGCTGTTTTTTGGTCACCTTCCCATTATAAAAACAGTGATGGTGAGATTAATGCTACTGCTATTCATGGCTTATCTGTGCCTGCGTCGGCCACATAGGCTACAGAAAAATTACCACGCATGCGCGTCCAATCTATTTAGTCAGGCAATGTCCACATTATTCTCACATATTTTATAATGTAATAATAATTACAATATCAATACATTGGCAAGGCCTAAAAAAGTCATTGTAAAATGAAAATTTGTTCTTAACTGACTTGCCTAGTTAAATTAAAGGTTCAAAAAATAAATAATTTGTTTTGCCTTGATCCGTTGGTTTCATTTGACTAGAAATGAAATATTAAATGTAATTTTTTTATTTATTATTATTATAGTACTATTATATGTACTATTATATAAATTGTACAATTGTATAACATTTCGGTAGTTGAAAATTACAATTAAGTACTTGAATTTGACTTCCCAATGTCTGTATGAACCCTACTTAAAGGATATATAGGCCGCCTATGTTGTTAATGGGCATATATGAACTTTTATTCCTCTAAGTACACATGTGAAACTACATGAATATATGACAGTCATAGTAAACAGGACTCTATATGCCCTATTTAATACACTACGTTTGACCAAGGCTTATAGGGCTCTGGTCAAAACTGTGCAATATATTGGGAAATAGGGTGCCATTTGGTACGCTGATCTAGTATACGTATTATTCAGTGTATGACATTCATAGTAAACATATAACATGTAGAACCAGAAGATTGTCAAACTGTAAACTCTGGACAAGTTAATCCTACACTTTATAAGGTGAGATATTTACAAACTTCTATCATAGGATGTGTTCCAAATCGCACCCTATTCCCCTTGTAAAGCACCACTTTTGATTAAGGTACGTCTTTTAATGGATTGTGTTTATATGTGTCACGGCTGGCTGAAGGACTGGACCAAGGTGCAGCATGGTAAGCGTACATTTTATTTAAAAATGACGCCGACAAAACAAAGAACAAAACCAAACTGTGAAGCTTTGGGCTATGTGCCCTGAACAAAGACAAAATTAACTTCCCAAAAAAACAGGTGGGGGGAAAAGGGTACCTAAGTATGGTTCTCAATCAGAGACAATGATGGACAGCTGTCCCTGATTTGATAACCATACCAGGCCAAGACATAGAAATACAAAACATAGAAAAAAGGACATAGAATGCCCACCCTAGTCACACCATGGCCTAACCAACATAGAGAATAAAGAGCCTCTCTATGGCCAGGGCGTGACAATATGGAGCGGTTCATCCAGGGATTACATAGAGGTGTGTGTGTGTGTGTGTGGCATCATTCATCCACAGATCAGTACAAACTCCCCATTTGTGAATGATATAAGCCTGATAATTAAAGTCTGGTTGCTGGACAGGTAAACGTGTGTGTGCCAATATGATATAACCGTGAATAATGTAGAGGAAGAGTTATCTGTTTCTTAGGCAATACCTCCAATAAATACAAACAATGTAGGATGTGTTATGTGTTAGATATACTCTTGATAGATTTAATTCAATTTAAGCATTTATAACAACGTTGGAGATCAGTTCAGACATGAGAATGCTAATCTTTTGAAGTTTAAATGCATTGCCTTCATATTCTACCAGTCCAGACACATTTCTATGCTCAGAGGGTTTCTAGTGAAATGAAACCAACGGATCAAGGCAACTGGTTGAACAAACATCTAAATTCTTAGGTGTTATAAGGTGTGCGTGCAGGTACTAATAAAATACTTTTTGCTGGTGCTAATGGAGGTGCTATGCCTATTCTAAAGAGGGCTTCAACACCGTCTTGCCCCTCCCTGGCCCATGAATGCAGGTGAAGCATATAGAGGACTGGAAACTCCAGTATAGGGGTTATCATGAGATTGGATGTCTGGCATGAAATCTATGTCTGTGGTTGCTCCACAGTGCCCTACAGAGAAAAAGTCACAATAGAGGTCGATGCCATGTTGTTTGTCTGAGATCATAGAAAAAATTATAGAATGGATTTGAGATATTTTAGGTTGTGAATGATTCTGTGTTTGAACAAGGTGGTTGTTTTGAAAGGATCGAACTCAATTTTTACTAACAACATGCCACTTTGAGTGATGCCAGTGTGTCTATGTATGCGGATGACTATACACATCAGCTACTACAGCGACTGAAATGACTGCAACACTTAACAAAGAGCTGCAGTTAGTTTCAGAATGGGTGGCAAGGAATATTAGTCCTAAATATTTAAACTAAAAGCATTGTATGTGGGACAAATCATTCACAAAACCCTAAATCTCTTAATAAATTATGTGGAAATTGAGCAACTTGAGGTTATTAAACTGCTTGGAGTAACTCTGGATTGTAAAACTGACATGGTCCAACATATTGATATAACAGTAACTAAGATGGGGAGAAGTCTGTCCATAATAAAGCGCTACTCTACCTTCTTAACAGCACTATCAACAAGGCAGGTCCTACAGGCCCTAGTTATGGCACACCTGGACTACTGTACTGTAGCTTAACTGGAGCCTCCAGAGATGCAACCTCTCTCATCGTCACTCAATGCCTAGGTTTACCCCCACTGTACTCGCACCCTACCATACCCTTCTCTGTACACTATGCCCTGAATCTATCCTACCACGCCCAGAAATCTGCTCCTTTTATTCTCTGTTCCCAAAGCACTAGACGACCAGTTCTTATAGTCTTTAGCCGTACCCTCATCCTACTCCTCCTCTGTTCCTCTGATGATGTAGAGGTTAACCCAGGCCCTGTGTCTCCCCGGACACTCATTTGTTTACTTCTGCAACTGTAAAAGCTTTGGGTTCATGCATGTTAACATCAGAAGCATCATCCCTAAGTTTGCTTTATTCACTGCTTTAGCGCACTCCACCAACCCTGATATCTTAGCCATGTCTAAATCCTGGCTTAGGAAGGCCACCAAAACATTTCCATCCCCAATTACATTTTCCGTCAAGACAGAACTGCTAAAGGGGCGAATTGCAATCTACTGTAGAGAGAGCCTGCAGAGTTCTGTCATACTATCCAGGTCTATGCCCAAACAGTTCGAGCTTCTACTTTTAAAGATCCATCTCTCCAGAAATAAGTCCCTCCCTGTTGCCGCTTGTTATAGACCCTCCTCAGCTCCCAGCTGTGCCCTGGACACCATATGTGAATTGATTGCCCCCCCCCCCCCATCTATCGTCAGAGTTCGTTTTGCTAGGTGACCTAAATTGGGATATGCTTAACACCCCGGCCATCCTACAATCTAAGCTAGATGCCCTCAATCTCACACAAATTATCAAGGAACCTACCAGGTACAACCCCAAATCTGTAAACATGGGCAACCTCATAGATATCATCCTGACCAACTTTCCCTCTAAATACACCTCTGCTGTTTTCAACCAGGATCACTATCTCATTGCCTGCGTCCTTTATGGGTCCGCAGTCAAACGACCATCCATCACTGTAAAATGCTACCTACAACACTTCTGCGAGCAGGCCTTTCTAATCGACCTAGCCCGGGTATCCTAGAAGGATAATGACCTCACCCCGTCAGTATAGGCTGCCTGGTTCTTCTTTAAAAGTGCTTTCCTCACCATCAGAAATAAGCATGCCCCTTTCAAAAAATGTAGAACTAAGACCAGATATAGCACTTGGTTCACTCCAGACTTGACTACCCTTGACCAGCACAAAAACACCCTGTGGTGTACTGCACTAGCTTCGAATAGTCCCAGCGATATGCAACTTTTCAGGGAAGTCAGGAACCAATACACACAGTCAGTTAGGAAAGCAAAGGCTAGCTTTTTCAAACAGAAATTTGCATCCTGCAGTACTAATTCCAAAATGTTTTTGGACACTGTAAGGTCAATGGGGAATAAGGGTACCTCCTTCCAGCTGCCCACTGCACTGAGACTAGGAAACAAGGTCACCACTGATAAAACCACGACAATCTTAATTTCAATAAGCATTTCTCTACGGCTGGCCATGCTTTCCACCTGGCTACTCCAACTCTGGCCAACAGCTCCGCACCCCTCTCAGCAACTGGCCCAAGCCCCCCGGCTTCTCCTTCACCCAAATCCAGACAGCTGATGTTATGAAATGGATGCAAAATCTGGATCCCTACAAATCAGCTGGGCTAGACAATCTGTACCCTCTCTTCCTAAAATGACGCCATTGTTGCAACCCCTATTACTAGTCTGTTCAACCTCTTTCGTATCATCTGAGATTCCTAAAGATTGGAAAGCGGCCGCGGTCATCCCCCTCTTCAAAGGAGGAGACACTCTAGACCCAAACTGTTACATACCTATATCCTTCCTGCCCTGCCTTTTATAAAGTCTTCGAAAGCCAAGTGAACAAACAGATCACCGACCATTTCGAATCCCACCGTACCTTCTCTGCTATGCAATCTAGTTTCCGAACTGGTCACAGGTGCACCTCAGCCACGCTCAAGGTCCTAAATGATATCATAACCTCCATCAATAAAATACAGGTCTGTGCAGCTGCATTCATCGACCTGGCCAAGGCCTTCGACTCTGTCAATCACCACATTCTTATCGCCACACTCAACAGCCTTGGTTTCTCAAATGACTGCCTTGCCTGGTTCACTAACTACTTCTCAGATAGAGTTCAGTGGGTCGAATCGGAGGGCCTGTTGTCCGAACCTATGGCCGTCTCTATGGGGGTACCACAGGGTTCAATTCTCGGGCCGACACTCTTCTCTGTATACATCACTGATGTCGCTCTGGCTGCTGGAGATTCTTTGATTCACCTCTATGCAGACGACACCATTCTGTATACTTCTGGCCCTTCTATGGACACTGTGTTAACAAACCTCCAGATGAGGTTCAATGCCATACAACAGTCCTTCCGTGGCCCCCAACTGCTCTTAAATGCTAGTAAAACTAAATGCATGCTCTTCAACCAGTCGCTGCCCGCACCCTCCTGCTCGATTGGCATCACTACTCTGGACGGATCTGACTTTGAATATGTGAACAACTATAAATACCTAGGTATCTGGCTAGACTGTAAACACTCCTTCCAGACTCACATTAAGCATCTCCAATCTAAAGTCAAATTGACTTGTTATTTCGCAACAAAGCCTCCTTCACTCATGCTGCCAAACATAACCCCGTAAAACTGACTATCCTACCGATCCTTGACTTCTCGCTGCATATTCGTTCGCATAAGTCATCTATAAGTCTTTGCAAGGTAAAGCTCCGCCTTATCTCAGCTCACTGGTCACCATAGCAACACCCACCTGTAGCATGCACTCCAGCAGGTATATTTCACTGGTCATCCCCAAAGCCAACAACTCTTTGGCCACCTTTCCTTCCAGTTCTCTTCTGCCAATGACTGAAACGAATTGCAAAAATCACTGACGTTGGAGGCTTATTTCTCCCTCCCTAACTTTAAGCGTCAGCTGTCAGACCAGCTTACCGATCGTGGCAGCTGTACACAGCCCATCTGTAAATAGCCTATCCAACCAACTACCTACCTCATCCCCATATTTGTTTGTTTTTCTGCTCATTTGCACACCAGTATTTCTACGTGCATATCCTCATCTGCACATATATCACTCCAGTGTAAATTGCTAAATTGTAATTACTTTGACACTTTTGGCCTATTTATTACCTTACCTCTTTACTTAATTTGCACACACTATATAAAGATTTTCTATAGTGTTATTAACGTTTGTTTATGTGTAACTCTGTTGTTTTTGTCGCAATGCTTTGCTTTGTCTTGGCCAGGTCGCGGTTGTAAATGAGAACTTGTTCTCAATTGGCCTACCTGGTTACATAAAGGTGAGAAAAATTCTAATAAAAGGTGCCACAAGGAGGGACTTTAAAAAATGACAATTGGCTCAGATGGCCCTTGGATGTACACAGAGAGCAAACATTAGTAATATGCACGTCAATCTCTCCTGGCTCAAAGTGGAGGAGAGATTGACTTTATCACTGTTTGTATTTGTGAGAGGTATTGACATGTTGAAATCACCGAGCTGTCATTTTAAACCACTGGCACACAGCTCAGACACCCATGCATACCCCACAAGACATGCCACCAGAGGTCTCTTCACAGTCCAGAACAAACTATGGGAGGAGCACAGTATTCCATATAGCCATAACCACATCAAATAACTCATGCAAGCAGTAGAATCAGATTTGTTTTTAAACAGATAAAAATACACCTTATTGAACAGCGGAGACTGTGAAGCAACATGATAACAGACGCACTATACACAAGTACACATGGATTTTGTGTTCTAGATATGTGATAGTGGAGTAGGGGCCAGAGGAAACACACTTTGTGTGGTGAAATCTGTTCTGAATGTATTTAATGATTTTAAAATTGTATAGCTGCCTTAATTTTGCCGGACCCAAGTAAGAGTAGCTGCTGCCTAGGCAGCATGGGAATCCATAATAAATACAAATACAATCTACTAGATTTCTATTCTATACCTATAGGAGGGTAAAATGACTTATGTCATTGACCCTGCTGAAAGACAGAAAGGTAACTTCTTAGAGTATATTAGTACTAGATAAGATTCACCCACTGTAAGACAACTAGCTCAGATCTGTATATCACTGACTGTGACCGTCTACTGTATTTCTAGAACTGTGTCTTAAAGGATGTATAAGTTACTTATTAATGTTAACTCCTGCTGAAAGAACGGGAAAACAGTAACTTCTTAGATTAGAGCAGACCTAGATAAGGTTCCCTGTCCGTTCCATAGCTCTAGATCTGTATATCACTCAGACCATGTTCATTCTATCTATCATATTTCTATATCTGTCTCTTAAATGAGATATAAGTTACATATTTATCATCAGCCCTGCAGAAGGAACTGAGAAACAAACTTTTTTGAGTAGATTATGGCAAGATAAGTTTCCCTTTCTGTGCCACAGAGCTATGGAGAGTTTAGGCTGGCCCAGACCTGCACCACACACACATATTAAGGGATTGGGTTTCCATCTTCTGCTAAGCTCCCAGAGTAGTCCTAATACTTGTTCATGTGCATACTTGTCTTTCCCTCTCCCATTGTTTTCCCTCTTTCCTTCTTCACGTTTAAAACCTTCTAGAGAAAAAATCCGAGAAGCTTCATAACAACAAAAACGCAAATAAGTTCTTAAGGAAGTTATGAGGTACATGCAAATCTGCAAAATCATAAGAACTTTCTCAAATTACTCCTTAAAAATGTTTAGTGAATCAAGACCCTGTTTATCAGCTCTTTCTGATATCAGTGGCCATATTCACAAAGCATGACTGTGTAGTTCTGCTGAACTAGGATCAGTTTGGCCTTCATAGATCATAATTAATAAGATTAATAAAATTACATGGGGGGGGGGGATTGATCCTAGATCAGCACTCCTAGTTTGAGTCGCATGGATTACTGGCCCCAATAAGGCTCTGTGCAGAATCATGTTAAGAACTTTTTCAAATTCGTTCTTAAGAACTTTAAAGGGATAGGTCAAGATTATGGAAATTAAGCCCTCTGTCTACTTCCCTAGTCAGATGAATTTGTGGATACCATTTTTAGGTCTCTGCATCCAGAGATTTCCAGTCATTGCGCTAACGCTAGTTAGCATTGGCTCGCGAAACTACGTTTAACTTCCTTTATGCTGGACGCAGAGATATAAAAATGGTATCAGAGTTCATCTGAAAATCTTGCACTATCCATTTAAGTGAATCAGGACCCTGTGTCTCAGTTCTTTCTCTACAGGGTCTGTACTGTACTAGGGCCTCTGTAAAAAGGGTGAAAGGTTGAAGACTTAGTTTGTTTGTTGTTATTGCAGCTGGTGGTTTTACTGTTATGGTTGCAGTCGGTGCTCAAACTTTAACCCTGGTCACATTTAGAACACAGCTCTTCGTGCTATAAACCAAAACTGCAGTGTGAAAGCAATTGTCTGGTGCGTGTGTGTTTTGTGTATGTGTGCGTGCACTGTAAAATAAGATGTTATCAATGTACAATTGTAAAGCAACCAGCAGCAATAGGATTGTGAGTTTTCTCAACAAAATAGCTTTGAAGTTGATTCAACGTACAACTGTAAGGTAACCAGTTGCAATAGGATTGTGAGTTTGGTCAACATTTGGTCATATAGCTGAACCAACATACGCTGAAGAAAAATATAAACGCAACATGTAAAGTGTTGGTCCCATGTTTCATGGAACTATCACATTGTTCTGAAGCCATTCCAACATTGCTTTGGTTATATGCTTGGGGTCATTGTCCTATTTTTCTACCCGCAAAACACCAGTCTCAACGTCAACAGTGAAGAGGCGACTCATGGATACTGGCCTTCTAGACAGAGTTGCAAAGAAAAATCCATATCTCAGACTGGCCAATAAAGAGAAAATAATAAGATGGGCAAAAGAACACAGACACTGGATAGATGAACTCTGCCTAGAAGGCCAGCATCCCGGAGTCACCTCTTCACTGTTGACATTGAGACGGGTGTTTTGCGGGTACTATTTAATGAAGCTGCCAGTTGAGGACTTCTCAAACTAGACACTCTAATCTACTTGTCCTCTTGCTCAGTTGTGCACCGTGGCCTCCTACTCCTCTTTGTATTCTGGTGAGAGCCAGTTTGCGCTGTATGAGATCTTCAGTTTCTAGGCAATTTCTGGAGTAGCCTTCATTTCTCAGAACAAGATAAGACTGACGAGTTTCAGAAGAGTTTTTTGTTTCTGGCCATTTTAAGCCTGTAATCGAATCCACAAATGCTGATGCTCCAGATACTCAACCAGTCTAAAGAATGCCAGTTGTATTGCTTCTTGAATCAGAACAACAGTTTTCAGCTGTGCTAACAATTGCAAAAGGGTTATCTAATGATCAATTAGCCTTTTAAAATGATACACTTGGATTAGCTAACACAACGTGCCATTGGACCACAGGGGTGGTGGATTCTGATAATGGGCCTCTGTGCGCCTACATAGATATTCCATAAAAAAAACTGCTGTTTCCAGCTACAAAAGTCATTTACAACATTAAAAATGTCTACACTGTATTTCTGATCAATTTGATGTTATTTAAATGGACAAAAAAAAAATTCTTTCAAAAACAAAGACATTTCTAAGTGACCCAAAACTTTTGAATGGTAGTGTACATAGACGGACAGACAGAGAACAGGGTCTTTCTAACAACAACAAATCAACTCAAACTTTATTTGTCAACTGCACCGAACTTACCTTGAAATGCTTGCTTACAAGCGCTTAACCAACAGTGCAGTTCAAGAAGAGTTAAGAAAATATTTACCAAATAAACTAAAGTAAAAATGTAGTAACACAATAACAATATACACATACTGTACACATAAAGTACAGAGTACAGTTTGAAATATCACTGGTTGTTGCTGCCAATTGTCAGCATGTATTGTGTAAATACCATCACACTGGCTTTCTTGCTATGTTCTCCTACAATGTCTATATCCGTCTTTCCTCTGCCTACAGTCATTGTGTAAATACCATCACATTGGCTTTCCTGATACGTTTTCCTACAATGTCTATATGCCCATAGCAGAACTTAAGCAATGCATCTTGAATCTATCCCACAAACACACTCTGCCCAACAAATAAGTGATATCTCTTGTTGGATCTTTTTATTTTGTTTGTTTATCTTTCCCACGTACCCACCAAACCACCGTCAAAGGAGTAAGGGATTTGAGAAGGAGTGAAAGAGAGCGAGATGGAGTGTGGTATTTTATTTATTTATTTTATTTTATTTATTTTACCTTTATTTAACCAGGTAGGCAAGTTGAGAACAAGTTCTCATTTACAATTGCGACCTGGCCAAGATAAAGCAAAGCAGTTCGACAGATAAAACGACACAGTTACACATGGAGTAAAAACAAACATACAGTCAATAATGCAGTATAAACAAGTCTATATACAATGTGAGCAAATGAGGTGAGAAGGGAGGTAAAGGCAAAAAAGGCCATGATGGCAAAGTAAATACAATATAGCAAGTAAAATACTGGAATGGTAGTTTTGCAATGGAAGAATGTGCAAAGTAGAAATAAAAAAATAATGGGGTGCAAAGGAGCAAAATAAATTAATTAATTAAAATTAAATACAGTTGGGAAAGAGGTAGTTGTTTGGGCTAAATTATAGGTGGGCTATGTACAGGTGCAGTAATCTGTGAGCTGCTCTGACAGTTGGTGCTTAAAGCTAGTGAGGGAGATAAGTGTTTCCAGTTTCAGAGATTTTTGTAGTTCGTTCCAGTCATTGGCAGCAGAGAACTGGAAGGAGAGGCGGCCAAAGAAAGAATTGGTTTTGGGGGTGACTAGAGAGATATACCTGCTGGAGCGTGTGCTACAGGTGGGAGATGCTATGGTGACCAGCGAGCTGAGATAAGGGGGGACTTTACCTAGCAGGGTCTTGTAGATGACATGGAGCCAGTGGGTTTGGCGACGAGTATGAAGCGAGGGCCAGCCAACGAGAGCGTACAGGTCGCAATGGTGGGTAGTATATGGGGCTTTGGTGATAAAACGGATTGCACTGTGATAGACTGCATCCAATTTGTTGAGTAGGGTATTGGAGGCTATTTTGTAAATGACATCGCCAAAGTCGAGGATTGGTAGGATGGTCAGTTTTACAAGGGTATGTTTGGCAGCATGAGTGAAGGATGCTTTGTTGCGAAATAGGAAGCCAATTCTAGATTTAACTTTGGATTGGAGATGTTTGATATGGGTCTGGAAGGAGAGTTTACAGTCTAACCAGACACCTAAGTATTTGTAGTTGTCCACGTATTCTAAGTCAGAGCCGTCCAGAGTAGTGATGTTGGACAGGCGGGTAGGTGCAGGTAGCGATCGGTTGAAGAGCATGCATTTAGTTTTACTTGTATTTAAGAGCAATTGGAGGCCACGGAAGGAGAGTTGTATGGCATTGAAGCTTGCCTGGAGGGTTGTTAACACAGTGTCCAAAGAAGGGCCGGAAGTATACAGAATGGTGTCGTCTGCGTAGAGGTGGATCAGGGACTCACCAGCAGCAAGAGCGACCTCATTGATGTATACAGAGAAGCGAGTCGGTCCAAGAATTGAACCCTGTGGCACCCCCATAGAGACTGCCAGAGGTCCGGACAGCAGACCCTCCGATTTGACACACTGAACTCTATCAGAGAAGTAGTTGGTGAACCAGGTGAGGCAATCATTTGAGAAACCAAGGCTGTCGAGTCTGCCGATGAGGATATGGTGATTGACAGAGTCGAAAGCCTTGGCCAGATCAATGAATACGGCTGCACAGTAATGTTTCTTATCGATGGCGGTTAAGATATCGTTTAGGACCTTGAGCGTGGCTGAGGTGCACCCATGACCAGCTCTGAAACCGGATTGCATAGCAGAGAAGGTATGGTGAGATTCGAAATTGTCGGTAATCTGTTTGTTGACTTGGCTTTCGAAGACCTTAGAAAGGCACGGTAGGATAGATATAGGTCTGTAGCAGTTTGGGTCAAGAGTGTCCCCCCCTTTGAAGAGGGGGATGACCGCAGCTGCTTTCCAATCTTTTGGAATCTCAGACGACACGAAAGAGAGGTTGAACAGGCTAGTAATAGGGGTGGCAACAATTTCGGCAGATAATTTTAGAAAGAAAGGGTCCAGATTGTCTAGCCCGGCTGATTTGTAGGGGTCCAGATTTTGCAGCTCTTTCAGAACATCAGCTGAATGGATTTGGGAGAAGGAGAAATGGGGAAGGCTTGGGCGAGTTGCTGTTGGGGGTGCAGTGCTGTTGTCCGGGGTAGGAGTAGCCAGGTGGAAAGCATGGCCAGCCGTAGAAAAATGCTTATTGAAATTCTCAATTATGGTGGATTTATCAGTGGTGACAGTGTTTCCTATCTTCAGTGCAGTGGGCAGCTGGGAGGAGGTGTTCTTATTCTCCATGGACTTTACAGTGTCCCAGAACTTTTTTGAGTTAGTGTTGCAGGAAGCAAATTTCTGCTTGAAAAAGCTAGCCTTGGCTTTTCTAACTGCCTGTGTATAATGATTTCTAGCTTCCCTGAACAGCTGCATATCACGGGGGCTGTTCGATGCTAATGCAGAACGCCATAGGATGTTTTTGTGTTGGTTAAGGGCAGTCAGGTCTGGGGAGAACCAAGGGCTATATCTGTTCCTGGTTCTAAATTTCTTAAATGGGGCATGTTTATTTAAGATGGTTAGGAAGGCATTTTTTTTAAATATCCAGGCATCCTCTACTGACGGGATGAGATCAATATCCTTCCAGGATACCCCGGCCAGGTCGATTAGAAAGGCCTGCTCGCAGAAGTGTTTCAGGGAGCGTTTTACAGTGATGAGTGGAGGTCGTTTGACCGCTGACCCATTACGGATGCAGGCAATGAGGCAGTGATCGCTGAGATCTTGGTTGAAGACAGCAGAGGTGTATTTAGAGGGGAAGTTGGTTAGGATGATATCTATGAGGGTGCCCGTGTTTAAGGTTTTGGGGAGGTACCTGGTAGGTTCATTGATTATTTGTGTGAGATTGAGGGCATCAAGTTTAGATTGTAGGATGGCTGGGGTGTTAAGCATGTTCCAGTTTAGGTCGCCTAGCAGCACGAACTCTGAAGATAGATGGGGGGCAATCAGTTCACATATGGTGTCCAGAGCACAGCTGGGGGCAGAGGGTGGTCTATAGCAGGCGGCAACGGTGAGAGACTTGTTTTTAGAGAGGTGGATTTTTAAAAGTAGAAGTTCAAATTGTTTGGATAGTAGGACAGAACTCTGCAGGCTATCTTTGCAGTAGATTGCAACACCGCCCCCTTTTGCAGTTCTATCTTGTCTGAAAAGTTTGTCTGTTGTAGTCTGTTGTAGTCTGTTGTAGTTTGGAATTAAAATGTCTGAATTTTTGGTGGTCTTCCTAAGCCAGGATTCAGACACAGCTAGAACATCCGGGTTGGCAGAGTGTGCTAAAGCAGTGAATAGAACAAACTTAGGGAGGAGGCTTCTAATGTTAACATGCATGAAACCAAGGCTATTACGGTTACAGAAGTCGTCAAAAGAGAGCGCCTGGGGAATAGGAGTGGAGCTAGGCACTGCAGGGCCTGGATTCACCTCTACATCGCCAGAGGAACATAGGAGGAGTAGAATAAGGGTACGGCTAAAAGCTATGAGAATTGGTCGTCTAGAACGTCTGGAACATAGAGTAAAAGGAGGTTTCTGGGGGCGATAAAATAGCATCAAGGTATAATGTACAGACAAATGTATGGTAGGATGTGAATACAGTGGAGGTAAACCTAGGTATTGAGTGATGAAGAGAGAGATATTGTCTCTAGAAACATCGTTGAAACCAGGAGATGTCATTGCATGTGTGGGTGGTGGAACTAATAGGTTGGATAAGGTATAGTGAGCAGGACTAGAGGCTCTACAGTGAAATAAGCCAATAAACACTAACCAGAACAGAAATGGACAAGACATATTGACATTAAGGAGAGGCATGCTTAGTCGAGTGATCAAAAGGGTCCGGTGAGTGGAGAGGTTGGTTGGTGATTTAGACAGCTAGCCAGGGCATCGGTAGCAAGCTAGCATAGGATGGAGGTCTGTTGTTAGCCACCTCCTGCGCTCCGTCAGTAGATTAGTGGGGTTCCGTGTGGTAGAGGGGATCAATCCAAATCACACAACAACAACAAAAATAAAAACAATAGATATAGTTATAGAGGCCCAAGAAGAAAACATAATAATAATAATAATAATAATAATAATAAATTTAAAATAAAAAAAATTAAAAAAAATTGTCCGATTGTCTATTCAGATAGCAGCCGGTAAGACAGCTAACGGTTAGCAGGCCGCAGATGGGCGTTCAGGTAACGTCGCGACGGAGGAGCCAGCCGAATAACTCCTTCGGGTAGATAATTTATTTAAAGAAAGCTTGACTGTATTAGTGTCTTAACTTTGAGTAAGTCAAGACGACAGTACATGCCAGAGAAATGGCATAAGGAAGAAACTAAACCACAGCACGTGACTGATAGTGATGAAGATGATGATAATGTTGGTTGTGTGTTTTTTTTTTTTTTTACTCTCGATGTCTATACTTTGAGTAACCTGTTGTTTTGGAAGCTTCTATCATAAAGATAATGATGCTGATCTAGTCTCTGCCAGCACCAATGCCACCTGTTCTCATACAACACCTTTATCTTCATTTTATAGGTGACAGAGAACATAATCTCAAAGCAGACGTTTCAAGGTGAGTCAATCTCTAAAATACTGTACCTGTCTGTATTGACTGTTGTGTGACACTCAGTAACAATGACAACAATTAAAACTCTATCAACCGAATACCTATCCCCTATCATACTCTACCTCCATGACCTATTGTCGGACTAAAAAACAATGACAAATCTATCTATACACACAGTACATGTATACCCCCTATTGTGGTGTTGAATCTGGAACTACATTTTGTCTTTATCGGTCATGACCTCGTGAGTGGTGGTGATGATGGTAATGATGATGTCATGTTTATGCGTCTCTGTCAGAAGCGAGAACGTTACCTCACACCTTCAACACTTCGGGGTCAAAGTTCGCTACCTCTGTGCCCCAGCGGCCGTCAGCCCACCTGACCCTCAGAGACAGCAGCACTCAAGGTGAGAGTGTGTGTGTCTCTCTGTCTGTGCTAGTGTGTACCAGACCTGGGTTCAAATACTATTTAAGGTTTTACATTTGTAATTTAGATATTTGTTGTTTGAAAAGACAACTAGTTTAATATTTTAATATATTTGGAAATGCAATTGGAAAGTATTTGAAAATACTCAGATACACTCAGAAGCATTTACCCAGGTATTTAGAAATAGCATTTGAAATACGTATTTGAAAATGCTTTCAAATATTATGCTATTTATGGGGAATTATTTGAAATTCTACAGAAGGTTGTAGTCTGGTTTGGCCTGCGTTTCTGGTGTTATTACCATCAGCTCTAAAGCAGTGGATGCTGCTGAGGGGAGGACAACTCATAATGTCTGGAATGGATTAAATGGAATGGTCATAATACACATGGTTGATATAGTACCATTCCATTTACTCCATTCCAGCAATTATTATGAGCCGTCCTCCCCTTAGCAGCATCCACTGCTCTTCAGGGCACTAGGGGCATGGTTCCCCTTTCTCTCTCGCTCCTGCTCTCTCGCTCTCTCTCTCTTTGCTAGCCATCCAGGCCAAGGCCTGTCTCTTTGTTAGTCAACAGGGGCGGCAGGTAGCCTAGTGGTTAGAGCATTGGGCCATTAACTGAAAGTATTCTAGACTGAATCCCTGAGCTGACAAGGTAAAAATCTGTCGTTCTGCCCCTGAACAAGGCAGTTCCTAGGCTGTCATTGTAAATAAGAATTTGTTCTTAACTGACTTGCCTAGTTACATAAAGGTTAAATAAAAAAATAAAAAAGTCAGTAGGGAGGAGGAAGAGGGAGTCAACTTTTCTCATAAGGAAATAAGTCACTTTAATTCCTTATGAGTGCCAGAAGTTTATCCTGATCTGGAAGGTCTCCTGTCTTGGCAAAACTCCTGGCTCTTCTTGTAAGGCAATAAGGAAGTCCATTCCAGACCAGCCAAGAAGCCCTGGGTGACATTACAGGAATGTACACATGCATGTACGCACGCATGCAGGCGTGCATGCACACTTACACACACTTCAAAGGGCTATGTGTTTTACCTCATCGCCTAACGCTATGAGTGTGTGTGTGTTTGTGTGTGCATCCATGCAAGCTCGTTTGTGTGGTTTAACTAATAGGAACATTAGGAATCAGTTTGTTCAAATGAAAGACATCTTGCATCCCAAATGGCACCCTATTCAGTGCATTCGGAAAGTATTCAGGGCCCCTTTTCCACATTTTGTTACATTACAGGCTTATTCTAAAATGTATTCAATATTTTCTTTCCCTCATCAATCTACAAACAATACCACATAATGGCAAATCAAAAACACAATCCTATCTCGAAGCTCTTCGGACAATTCCTTCGAAATCATGGCTTGGTTTTTGCTCAACTGTGGGACCTTATATAGACAGGAGTGTGCCTTTCCAACTCATGTCCAATCAATTTAATTACCACAGGTGGGCTCCAATCAAGTTGTAGAAACATCTCAAGGATGATCAATGGAAACAGGATGCATCTGAGCTCCATTTCGAGTCTCAAAGCAAAGGGTCTGAATACTTGTGTTAATAAGACACTTCTGTTTTAAATTTTTAATAAATTTGCAAAAATAAAAACAGTTTTCCCTATTTCATTATTGGCTATTGTGTGCAGATTGATAAGGGGGGGGGGTCAATTGAATCCATTTTATAATAAGGCTGTACCATAATAAAATTTGGGAAAAGTTGAGGGGTCTGGAAAAAAAAACATCCAGTCAGTGGCAGTCGTGTTGGTGAAAACAGCTCATTGATGAGAGAGATCGAAAGAGAATGGCATGAATCATGCAAGCTAACAGGCGGGCCACAAACAGGCAAGTAACGGTGCAGTACAACAGTGGTTTGCAGAACGGCATCTCGGAACGCACAACTCCGTCGGTCCTTGTCACGGGTGGACTATTGCAGCAGACGACCACACCGGGTTCCACTTTTATCCGCTAAAAACAAGAAGAAGCTGTTTCAGTGGGTACACGATCACCAACGCTAGACAATTTAGGAGGCGGTGAATCCCGGTTCCTGTTGTGTCATGCTGATGGCAGAGTCAGGATTTGGCGTAAGCAGCATGAGTTCATGGTCCCATCCTGCCTGGTTTTAATGGTACAGGCTGGTGGCGGCGGTGTAATGGTGCGGGGAATGTTTTCCTGGGACATGTTAGGTCCCTTGATACCAATTGAGTAATGTTTGAACTACACTTTGTAGAATCCATGCCATGAAGAATTCAGGCTGTTCTGGAGGCAAATTAATAAATAGGTGTACCTTTATAAAGGGCCAATAGAACTTAATAGGGAATATTGTGCCATTTGGGACACATGCACACTTATCTGATATAGATTTTCCTGCAGGAATATTACTTGTCTGTTTGGTTACTCCTCCTATACTCACTTATTTTCTGCCTCTCCCTCCCTTTCACCCTCACTTCGTTTCTATCTCTGTGCCCGCTGCTGCCCATTTTTCTCCTTTCCTCGCTCTCTCTCTCTCTCTCTCTCTCTCTCTCTCTCTCTTGCGCACTCTCTCCAACAGGGTCTCCCGTGTATCCCACCCCCCAGCCCGACCTCCACCAATCATGTCGCCACCCAGTCCGCTCGTGGACCAATCAGAGCTTCGGAGCCCACCTTCACAACATGACCTTAGCCGATGGGAGGCTGCGTGTGCCCCAGGATGGGCGTTACTACATGTACTCTCAGGTAAACACATTTGACATTGAAGTATACTGTATAAGGGCGGCAGGTAGCCTAGCGTTTAGAGAATTGGGCTGGTTAAGGTAGCTTGTTTGAATCCCCAAACCGAAAAGGTGACAAATCTGCTGACGTATCTTTGAGCAAGGCACTTAACTCTAATTTCTCCAAGGTTGCCATTGATAATGGCTGACCCTTGCGTTGACCCCACTCTCCAAGGTTGTCCCAAGGAGAGTTGGGATATGCAAAAACACATTTCCAATTCACACGTGTATTAATACACACAGTGGTATTGGTATTTTTCCTATTCTGTTGCCTTTACAACCTGGAATTAAAATAGATTTGGGGGGGGGTTTGTATCATTTGATTTACACAACATGCCTACCACTTTGGTGCCTACCACTTTGAAGATGCAAAATATTTTTTATGTGAACAAACAAGTCAATAAGACACAAAAACTGAAAAACTGCGTGCACAACTATTTATCCCCCCTATTTATGCAGTAATTTTGCTGTAAGTCTCTATAAGCTCGGCACATCTAGCCACTGGGATTTTTGCCCATTCTTTAAGGCAAAACTGCTCCAGCTCCTTCAAGTTGCATGGGTTCCGCTGGTGTACAGCAATCTTTAAGTCATACCACAGATTCTCAATTGGATTGAAGTCTGGGCTTTGACTAGGGCATTCCAAGACAGTTAAATGTTACCCCTAAAACTACTCGAGTGTTGCTTTAGCAGTATGCTAAAGGGTCATTGTCCTGCTGGAAGGTGAACCTCAGTCCCAGTCTCAAATCTCTGGAAGACTGAAACAGGTTTCCCTCAAGAATTTCCCTGTATTTAGCATCATTCATCATTCCTTCAATTCTGACCAGTTTCCTAGTCCCTGCCGACGGAAAAACATCCCCCCCAGAATGATGCTGCCACCACCATGCTTCACTGTGGGGATGGTGTTCTCTGGGTGATAAGAGGTGTTGGGTTTGCGCCAGACATAGCGTTTTCCTTGATGGTCAAATAACTACATTTTAGTCTCATCTGACCAAAGTACCTTCTTCCATATGTTTGCAGAGTCTCCCACATGCCTTTTGGTGAACACCAAATGTGTTTGCTTATTTCTTTCTTTAAACAATGCCTTTTTATGGCCACTCTTCTGTAATGCCCAACTCACGTTGAGTAATATGTATATCTCTCTCCCTACATCCCGCCCTCATCCCTAGGTCTACTTCCGCTACCCGTCGCCCAGTGAAGGGGACCAGCCAACAGCCAGTCACCAGCTGGTCCAGTGTGTCTACAAGAAGACGTCCTACCTGCGGCCCATCCAGCTGTTGAAGGGCGTAGGCACTAAGTGTTGGGCCCCAGAGGCGGAGTACGCCCTCCACTCTGTCTACCAGGGAGGGCTGTTTGAGCTGAGGGCCGGGGATGAGCTCTTCGTCTCTGTCTCTTCCCCCACCATGGTTCATGCAGAGGAGTCATCAAGTTATTTTGGGGTGTTCCGTTTGGATCTGTAAAGATGGATGGAGGAGAGAGAGAGGGGAGACCACTGCCAGAAGAGGGTATGGGGTGGGATGAAAAGGATAGGGTGAGGAACGGAGGCAGCGTGAGGACACTGCCAGAGTTAGGAATTAGGGGGTGAAAGGAGGGATTTAGAGGAGAGGAGGAGGGAAGGGTGAGACCCCAAGGACTAACTCTCCCATTCTTTCCAAAGTGAATTATAAATAGATCTGTAGATTCTACATGTGAAGGAGGGAGTTATGAACCTGAAAACATTGGATGGACACAGAGGATCAAAAGACAGAAGAATGTAATTCATTTATAATTCACATCATATAATGTGGAACTATGGAACAGAATGGTAGCAGAAAAGAAGAAATGTATGTGATAGCCAAGAGTGGTGCAGTATGCTCGCTGTATCTGTGCCATTTATACACACATTACATACTGACTGTAATAGAAAGGAGTTGAGCACAGAACTAGAGTTACATTCTAATCATTCTATTTCTGTGAAGTTGACTGTCTGTTCCAAAGGTTCTAACTGGACATTCGGCGGTTTGGGAAATTAGAACAAATGCTAATATGTTGTATACAAGACCATTTAGAGAAATAAGAAGAGTGGATGACTTTTGCTCGCTGCATTGTTGAGGACTTTTAAACTTTGGATGTAAGACAGTTTGGAAGAGGACTGTTTTGTTGTTGTTTAAACGACATTGGACACTGTTGAACACAGTTATGGATTGAACAAAGGAGAAGAAGAGGAGGATAAGGAAAGGGCAGAGGAATGGAACAGACAGTACAAAGAAAGGACAGAGAGAGCGAAAGAGGGGTATACGGCCCTACCAGTCTCTTAAGTAAACTTGTCTCTTGCTCTCTTTCTTTCTCTCTTATCTCTCTCTCTGGAATCTCTCTCTCTGGAATCTCTCTGGTCTCCACCTGTCTGTCCAGTGTAACCTGTGGAACAGCATACTGACGCCGGGAAACACATACACACACACACACACACACTGTCGGACCTACTTTAAGCCCATGCCAGTCAGCAACAATTGGCAGAAAGTAAACACACTTTAATCTAAACACAAACCATACACAGTACATCATGGCTCCCTGCCCTACAGACACACTTCACTTCTCTCTCTGAGACACACACACACAACGCCTCCCTTTGTCGTCTGGTAATTGTCAGTGCACAAGCGGAGGCTGTGTGTGTGTGTGTGTGTGTCTTCAGTGTTCATTGGCTCCGTGGTTGTCCCGGAGGAAAGGTTAAACAAACATACAGTAGGGTTTGTTTGGGTGCGCGCCTGCCAGCTTTGTATTCTTTGTTTTACAGAGAAACATGCAACACACACAAACACGTTCTCTCTCTCAAAGAGGAACACGAAATACACCCACACACACAGTCAGACACACGAGAGGGACGCCGCGGAACACGAGACACATGCAGAAAAACACACAAACACACAGACACACAAGAGTGACTCCGCAGAACACGCAACACATTCAAATGCATAGATATACACATGATAGGGACTCCGCAGAACACGCAACACATTCAAATACATAGATATACACATGATAGGGACTCCGCAGAACATGCAACCCACACACCCACACTCTCTCTCTTACACATACACACATAACACACAAAACTGGGTGACGATTAACCACCTCTTCCAAGAATCTGTGGTGGGTTGTATCTGTGTTTATAGTGTATGTACAGGTGTAGGATCTTAATTTGATCCAGCTAATGCAGGAACATAATCCTGCAGCAACAGTAAATGTGAATTATTCTAATTATATTGTAATTCTTGGACATTTTTGTGGGGGGTTTTTACAAACTTCAGAAGTCTTTTTAAACCTCAAATACACAACAATTTAGACATTTCCTGCACCCGCAAATTAAGAGCCTCCATCTGTATAGTTCTTATACTGTGTAAACTTGAGGGAGAGGGTGGAGACACTCAGTGAACCATAAATTGTTAGTTTTTTTTCACAAGTGTGACAGCTGTCTTTATTTGTTTGGTTGCTGTTTTAATCCTGTCACTTCCCAAATTTTTTTACTTTGATCAAGTTTGCTCACTGGACCCTCGCTCACACATATAGACACTCCTACTAGTGGCAAAAATATCGTAAGGAGCCCCCAAAAAACACTACACCCCACTAACGGTACCAAGCCATCTGCCAGTTAAGTTAATTCCAATAACTTTCCCAAAATGTTGGAAGATTGCTAGAATTAGAAGGGAATAAGCAGGAAACCCGTGAATCCTAACACACTAGGCCATTTAGCAGACACTAGCTGGCACAGCCACAAAGTCATACAACCTTAAATTAAGACACAAAAGCTCATTTTAGTTTTCATGCATTTTTACAATCTAGCCAATTTTGACTTTGCAGCTGGCCTAAGGGGAAATCGCTCAGTTCTGCCTCCAGGACAAGACTCATGTCAACCTGGTACATTTTCCTATTAGTGACTCCAACGGGTATAAAACCCATTACCCTGGTATTGCTAGCGTCAATGTTTTACCAACTGTGCCACACAGGACCCCAACATGTATTTTTTTGAAAACCTGAGAATTTGGGAAAATAACTAATTTTGCAACCGTAAACAAGACAGAATATGTTATAGATACATTGTTCCCCAGCATGTTCCTCTTTGGGTTGATATATCATTGTTGTTCTGTTTCATACAGTGTAGTACAACACACACACACTCAACTCATATAGGCTTACAGCACACACACACACACACACATTGGAGCTGTACGTTTATTACATATTCAGTCCAGCAAATACAATTTATTTACTTTGTAGCATGTTGGTTATGTGAATTTGCCATTTTTGTGTGTTACAGAACTGTGGTTCCCAAACTTTTTATAGTCCCCGTACCCCTTCAAACATTCAACCTCCAGCTGCATACCCCCTCTAGCACCAGGGTCAGCGCACTCTCAAATGTTGTTTTTTGCCTGCCACACACACACTATGTGATACATTTATTAAACATAAGAATGTGTGTGAGTTTTTGTCACAACCTAGCTCGTGGGAAGTGACAAAGAGCTCTTTTTAGGAACAGGGCACAAATAATCATATAATAATAATCAATAATTTTGCTCTTTACATATAAAACCTTATTTGCTCATTGAAAATTGTGAATAACAACAGGTTAATGAGAAGGGTGTGCTTGAAAGGATGCACATAACTCTGCAATATTGGGTTCTATTGGAGATAATTTTCTACACAGTCTGTGCCTGTATTTAGTTTTCATGCTAGTGAGGGAATCCACTCTCACATAGGTACGTGGTTGCAAAGGGTATCAGTGTCTTAACAGCGCGATATGCCAAGGCAGGATACTCTGAGTGCAGCCCAATCCAGAAATAGGTGGCTTCATTGGCTTCTGATTTAAATTCAATTTTCACAGATTTCGATGAGGCTCTTTTATTCAGATATCGGTAAGTGGACTGGAGGCAGGACATGAAAGGGATAACGAATCCAGTTGTTTCTGTCATCCGTTTTGGGAAAGTACCTGCATAATTGCACACCCAATTCACTCAGGTGCTTCGCTGTATCACATTTGACATTGTCCATAAGCTTGTGTTCACACAAAAAAATCATACAATGATGGAAAGTCCTGTGTGTTGTCCGTGATAAAGACAGAGAAGAGCTCCAACTTCTTAATCATAGCCTCAATTTTTGTCCTGCACATTGAATATAGTTGCGGAGAGTCCCTGTGATCCTAGATTCAGATCATTCAGGTGAGAAGAAACATCACCCAGATAGGCCAGTCGTGTGAGAAACTCGTCATCATGCGGTCAGACAAGTGAAAAGTATGGTCAGTTAGGAAAACTTTAAGCTCATCTCTCAATACTTTGCCCCTTGATAACCAGCGCACTTCTGTATGTTGTAAAAGCGTTACATGGTCGCTGCCCATATCATTGCATAGTGCAGAAAATACATGAGAGCTTAGGGGCCTTGCTTTAACAAAGTTAACCATTTTCACTGTAGTGTCCAAAACGATTTTTAGCTGTTATGCATTCCCTTGGCAACAAGAGCCTCTTAGTGGATGCTGCAGTTTACCCATGTGGTGTCGGGGGCAACTGCTTGCACGCGCGTTACCACTCCACTATGTCTCCCTGTCATGGTTTTTGCACCATCAGTACAGATGCCAACATGAGCAGCAGCTACATTCCACCGTTAGTGGAATTCCCGCGAGAGAGTTAATGTAATTGGATGTTAATTATTTGATTAAGCTACCTGTATTTGACATTGTTGTTTTCGCTGAACACTAGGTGGTAAAATTTAATTTTTGGCTTTGAAACGAGGCTACTCATGCGAGGGAAAAAAACTCACCAAAATGTATAGCCCCCGTTTGAAAATCTAAATGGACTGTTTGAAAATGTGAAGAAGAAAGAAATGGGGTCAAGGGGTAATCGTTCCCAGTTTGGGAATACCCGTTATAGAAGATTTGCACCTTGGGTCCTGTGTGTGTTTTTATATGTAAATATGGCTTTGAAAGCCTGAATTGACACACTATAATCATAAATGTAATCACTGCCAGATACTATGTTGGTTACTTTCAAAGTCTCTCCCTGTCCTCGAAAAAGATACTGCGTGCATTGTAACAGTTCAGTTGTAAAATTAGAGGTTGTTTTTTTTTGTTCATGGGAATATGGTTCGGTGAACTCTACGTGTGCATGCGTGTACGCATGGGTGTTGAGAGAGAGGTGTAGCAGCTGCACGTGTAAGGGACGGGTGTGAAATGTGATAAAGACAGATCTTATTCTACATAGCTATACTTCTCTCTCTCTCTCTCTCTCTCTCTGGTCTGTGTGTATAAGAGAAACAGAGAGAGGAGAAAACCGTTATAAAACCAAAGGGCACATTCTTTTTTTAAGTAGTTTTTACATGCTTTAACCACACGTTCTCTCCTAGGCTGTGTCCCAAATCGCACTCTATTCACAACTTCTGACCAGCCCACTATTGGCCCTGATCAAAAGAAGTGCACTGAATAGAAAATGGTGTGCCATTTGGGAAACTATCCTTTCCTATTCTCCTTTTACAAATGTTTTTCTGTTTTATCTCGTTTGATAATGATAGGCCACTTATGGAACGTATGTACATGTATACATTGTATTCTGATGTTCCTTTGACTAGGATGTTAAATGTGTGTTAAATAAAGTGCTGAATAATGGTAATACTGTAATGGATTGGATTACTTATTACCAGATTGGTATACTACAAAACCGAATCAATTAGTTGAGACTAGATTCTATCAGATCCACGCTTGCTCACAGCCGCATAGTGGTTGTTTTGGTGGTGTCGGAGGTGGAACTCTGTTAGAGGTGTCAAATCCACAAGCAGCTCCTTGTTTTACCTTATCGGTAGCGATTGGATGCAATGACACACTTTCGATCGCCGTTTTGAACTTCTAACGCAGTAGCAGTCATATGGAAGGGAGTGGTTTGTGACACACACGAGCAGCCGCTCACCTATTTGTCAGCTTCTACCCCCAAGCCATAAGACTGCTAAAGACACTGAACAAAAATCGAAACGGAAAACATGCAACAATTTCAAAGATTTTACAGTTCATATAAGGAGAAGTCAAGTACATGATCTTAGGGGTCTTAGGCGCATTGGCAAACACAAAGGAAGTAATTAAATGCATGTACCCCTAATTGCACCCAATACATCTGTTTATCCTACAGCTAATTGTAATCATGAGCCTATAAACCAGAGTTACACTGTTAGCGGTGTGCACAAGTAGGAAGACCACTGTATGCAGCTCACCCTGCACTATCAGCTCCAATGGTGTAAATAACATGAGTAGGTCTACCTCTGATAAGCTTCCCAGTAAAGCATTAAAAACAATCAAGCAACCCAGAAAAGTGCTAAAAATAGCCCATATTAACATATGTAGCCTAAGAAACAAGGTCCATGAAGTCAATAACTTGCCTGTTACAGATGACATTCATATCTCTGAAACTCACTCAGATAATACCTTTGATCATACAGTGGTAGCAATACATGGTTATAACATCTACCAAAAGACAGAAATGCCAACGGAGGCGGTGTTGCGGTCTATATTCAGAACCACATTCCTGTTAAGCTTAGGGACGATCTAATGTTAAATAGTGTTGATGTAATATGGCTACAGGTTCATCTGCCTCACCTAAAGCCCATTCTTGTGGGAAGCTACTATAGACCAAGTGCTAATGTGTGAAATGCTTGATAATGCATGTGATATCAACAGAGAAGTATATTCTCTGGCTGATTTAAATATTAACTGGCTATCATTAAGCTGCCTACTCAAAAAAAACAAAAAAAAAACATGTAACCAGTGCCTGCAACCTGGATCAGGATGTCAGTCAACCTACCAGGGTAGTTACAATCAGCACAGGAATTAAATCATCAACATGTATTGATCACATCTTTACTAATGCTGCAGAAATGTGCATTAAAGCAGTATCCAAATCCATAAGATGTAGTGATCACGATATAATAGCATATCTAGGAAAACCAAAGATCCAAAGACTGGGCCTAATATAGTGTATAAGAGGTTATACAATAAGTTTTGTAGTGATTCATATGTTGATGTAAAGAATATTTTGCTGGTCTGTAGTGTGTGATGAGGAGCAACGCATTTATGAAACTACTTATTCCAGTTACTAATAAGCACACACCCATTATGAAAATTACAGTAAAAAGTGTTAAATCCCCTTGGTTTGATGAGGAATTGAAAAATGGTATGGTTGAGAGGGATGAGGCAAAAGGTATGGCAATTAAGTCTGGCAGACCATCTGATTGGCAAACATACTGCAAATTAAGAAATCATGTGACTAAACTAAATAAAAAATAAACTATACTATGAAAAAAAGATCAATTATATAAATAATGATAGTAAAAAGCTGGGGCACCTTAAATGGAATTTTGGGGTAAAAATAAATCCAACTTGGCTCCATTCACTGAATCAGGTGGCTCATTAATCACAAAGCCCACTGATATTGGCAACTACTTTAATTACTTTTTTATTGGCAAGATAAGCAAACTTAGGGATGACATGTCAGCAACAAACACTGACACTATATACAAGTATATCACACCAAATTATGAAAGACAAGAATTGTACTTTTGAATTCCGTAAAGTCAGTGTTGAAGAGGTTAAACAAGTATTATTGTCTATCAACAATGACAAGCCACTGGGGTCTGACAATCTGGATGGAAAATTACTGAGGATAATAGCAAATGATATTGCCACTCCTATTTTCCACATCTTCAATTTAAGCCTACTAGAGAGTGTGTGCCCTCAGGCCTGGAGGGAAGCTAAAGTCATTCTGCTTACCCAAGAATAGTAAAGCCCCCTTTACTGGCTCAAATAGCTGACCAATCAGCCTCTTACCAACCCTTAGTAAACTTCTGGAAATTGTGTTTGACCAGATACAATGCTATTTCACAGTAAACAAATTGACAACAGAATTGTTGAGAGTTACAGTTAGTTTCAGAGTGGGTGGCAAGGAATAAGTTAGCCCTATATATTTCTAAAACTAAAAGCATTGTATTTGGAACAAAACACTAACTAAACCCTAAACATCAATTAAATCTTGTAATAAATGTGGAAATTATTTGACTAAACTGCTTGGAGTAACCCTAGATTGTAAACTGTCATGGTAAAAACATATTGATGCAGTAGTATCTAAGATGGGGAGAAGTCTGTCTATAATAAAGCAATGCTTAACAACACTATCAACAAGACAGGTCCTACAGGCCCTAGTTTTGTCGCACCTTGACTTCTGTTCAGTCGTGTGGTCAGGTGCCACAAAAAATGACTTATGAAAATTGCAATTGGCTCAGAACAGGGCTGGCCCTTGGATGTACACAGAGAGCTAATATTAATAATATGCATGTCAATCTCTCCTGGCTCAAATTGGAAGAGAGATTGACTTCATCACTACTTTTATTTATGAGAGGTATTGACATATTGAATGCACCGAGCTGACTGTCTAATCTACTGGCATGCAGCTCGGACACCCATGCATACCCCACAAGACATGCCACAAGAGGTCTCTTCACAATCCCCAAGTCCAGAACAGTCTATGGGAGGCACACAGTACTACATAGAGCCATGACTACATGGAACTCTATTCCACATCAAGTAACGAAATCAACTCAAAATCAAATCAAAATGTATTTATATAGCCCTTCGTACATCAGCTGATATCTCAAAGTGCTGTACAGAAACCCAGTCTAAAACCCCAAACAGCAAGCAATGCAGGTGTAGAAGCACGGTGGCTAGGAAAAACTCCCTAGAAAGGCCAAAACCTAGGAAGAATCCTAGAGAGGAACCAGGCTATGTGGGCTGGCCAGTCCTCTTCTGGCTGTGCAGGGTGGAGATTATAACAGAACATGGCCAAGATGTTCAAATGTTCATAAATGACCAGCATGGTCAAATAATAATAATCACAGACATAACAGTTGAAACTGGAGCAGCAGCAGCACGGCCAGGTGGACTAGGGACAGCAAGGAGTCATCATGCCAGGTAGTCCTGAGGCATGGTCCTAGGGCTCAGGTCCTCCGAGAGAGAGAAAGAAAGAAAGAGAGAAAGAGAGAAGTAGAGAGAGCACACTTAAATTCACACAGGACACCAGATAGGACAGGAGAGGTACTCCAGATATAACAAACTGACCCTAGCCCCCCGACACAAACTACTGCAGCATAAATACTGGAGGCTGAGACAAGAGGGGTCAGGAGACACTGTGGCCCCATCCGATGATACCCCCGGACAGGGCCAAACAGGAAGGATATAACCCCACCCACTTTGCCAAAGCACAGCCCCCACACCACTAGAGGGATATCTTCAACCACCAACTTACCATCCTGAGACAAGGCCGAGTATAGTCCACAAAGATCTCCGCCACGGCACAACCCAAGGGGGGGGGCGCCAACCCAGACAGGAAGACCACATCAGTGACTCAATCCACTCAAGTGATGCACCCCTCCTAGGGACGGCATGAAAGAGCACCAGTAAGCCAGTGACTCAGCCCCTGTAATAGGCTTAGAGGCAGAGAATCCCAGTGGAAAGAGGGGAACCGGCCAGGCAGAGACAGCAAGGGCCTTTCCGTTCACCTTCACACTCCTGGGCCAGACTACACTCAATCAGATGACCCACTGAAGAGATGAGTCTTCAGTAAAGACTTAAAGGTTGAGACCGAGTTTGCGTCTCTGACATGGGTAGGCAGACCATTCCATAAAAATGGAACTCTATAGGAGAAAGTCCTGCCTCCAGCTGTTTGCTTAGAAATTCTGGGGACACTTAGGAGGCCTCTGGTTCACCAATCAGAACCTTGATAGGCTCAGCAACAGTAGCAAGGAGTAATGTGTAATGAACGTTTTTGGGGGGGAGAGCGCTTCTTTGGGACCATCAGGCGACGTCTTAAAAACGTCTTTAGGGAGGTCCCCGGAGCAAGCCGGGAACTAGACCGAAACCTCCAGGGGACCATGACAGAATGTCCTATGTTTAAAAACTTCTTTGGACACAGGAATTTTCTTGCAACATTCCAATGAAACTTGTCTCGAACAATATCTTATATTCGGAGAACATAGCAACCATTTTTTGTGTATGTTTGGTGTGACATTGATGAAATATTCGCCTAATCCTCAGAAACCTGGACACACAAATGTTCTTGCAATGTTCTTGCAACGAAATGTTTAACTCTTAACACCAAAACGTGCTAAATGGGTTCTCAGAAGATTTCTGCTAACATGGAATGTTCCCATAAATAACAGAAAACGGGACCCTCAAAAATCAGGGTAACATTACAGGTAACATTCCAAAAACGTTTTCTTTTCCTAGAATTGTTAGCTGGGTTTACCAGTCTTTTTCTATCAATTCTCATCAGTCAAAGGCGTGAAGTCAAAATGAGGGCCTGTGTGTTGTCAATTATGTTGTCTAAGCCCTTCCAGTCCTTCACAGGTTCAAATGTTGTTTTCTTTTAAAAAGGCCTTTGAGCAACCTCACCCATTTGATTGAGATGGGAGAAATTACGTTGGGACTATTCAATTGGTTCCATTGCTGCCTGCCGTAATACAAATGGTGTTCTGGCTGTTCCCATGCCTGACCAAATGCATGAAAGTGTGTCCCTCATGTATGTGTGGCTAAGGCTATGTACTCTATGTATAATATAATCTTCTCCCCTTAGAACTGTGATGTGTAAAGCCCAATGTCCATATGATTCCATGATCTATGCAGCAGTTACAGGCGGGGTGCCATTTAGGGACACATCCACAGTTGCTCTGCAACCAACGATATTATAAATAGTATTCTGTCTATTTTCATGGCTGCATTAGATGTACTGTTTGTATCAAACCAGTATCAAACCATTTGTCTGCTTTGAACTCAAGTGTGTGCGTGGCATGCAGTATGTATCGTATCATTTGTCCGCTTTGAACTTGTGGAGATCCGACTATCATCCGGTTTGGCTGCTGGTCTGTATTTGTTTTAGTACAAAAGCAGAAACAGATACAAACGGCAGGATACCTCGCATAACAAATCCAATATTAAGATATCAACTTTATTTAAACCAGGATGTCCTATTGATGTGGACAATCTGCCTTTCAGGGTTGACCTAGTAGAGGCTGGCACGCAAGGCTGCCCGGGGTAGACGGTTTTCCACTGGTGAAGCCAGCTACACCACACTGTAATTACCACCCCAACTTTGGTTTTGTTCTCAGTTTCTTGGTTTAGCTTTATTTCACTGGGTTCAAACCACTTCTGTTACACTGGCGCAGTATGTAGAGCAGAGAGGGAAGCCAAATAAATGACTTAAGTCCTATACTGTAGTAGAGGAGAGAGGGAAGAAGGGAGGTGGAGAGAGGGAAACCATGTATTAGAGTACTGACCCTGGCCTGTATAGACTGGTAGACTGGTCCTAATAGTCGTAGTTAGAGGGAGAGAGGATTCCACCCTGGCCTTGTGACTCGAATGACACACATTCCTATCGGTCACTCAGTCAGTGTTTGTGAATCCAATGTGCTGAAGGAATTTGTGTAATTCGAGTCGTGTGTGCGCCCACACCTTTGCCTCATAACTGTGGGACATTTGATGGATGGAATAGATACAATTTTTCTCGATTGCTAAGACACTTTTAATGAAACTGGAGTCGACTTGATCTCCATCATAACCTAATGAGCACGACAGCATTATTTTTTGAAAAACTAAGTAATTTCTCATTGCTCTCACACACAATGAAAATGCTAAGAATTTTTATTTTGCAAAACAGTAAACGCAACTCTCTACAAAATACAGGGTTGGGTAGGTCACTTTCTAAAAGTAATCCGTTACTGTTATTAGCTCCCTGTCCAAAATTGTAATCAGTAACATAATTTTTGGAATACCCAAACTTAGTAATGTAATCTGATTACGTTCAGTTAGTATTAGATTACTTTCCCCTTAAGATGCATTAGAAGACAAAAATATATGTTACCAATTGAACAACATCTATTGGAGGATAAATCAATGTTTAAGTTTTCATAGCTGGCTTTCTACTACATATAATAATACGATTAAATTATATCTCATAAAAAAACAAGGTCTATCAGAATTCCAGTCATTCCAATAAATCTTATATCCCTTAATCTTCAAGAATAGGACTTGAAATATGGAAGTTATAAGGGCACAAGGCGAGACCTTAGATGCAGATGGTTAGAGTCAAGATGTTTATTAACAATCCAAAAGGTTTAGGCAAGAGAATGGTCGTGGACAGGCAAAACCAGTTTGGAGATCCAGAATGACAGGCAGGAATGGATGGAGTCCACAAAACAGGCAAAGGTCAAAACCGGGAGGATGAGTAGAAGAGAATAGAAAAGTAGGAGCACGTGGAAAAACCACACTGGTTGACTTGAACATACAAGACAAACTGGCACAAAGAGACAGGAAACACAGGAATGAATACACCAGGGAAAATAAGCGACACCTAGAGGGGGTGGAGACAAGGACAGGTGAAACAGATCAGGGTGTGACAGAAGTATAGATGAGCCAAATTGTTTTACCTGACTATAACCCAAAAACTAAGGACTTATTAGCCAGCCCTACTCTGTTGTTTAGGATTTGTTGTCATGGAGGACTGATTGGGCTCATTGATTCGAGTTGAAAAACAAACGCTGCTCTCATGGAATGGCATGCTTTGAGCACTACTGAAAAGTGCTATTTACATGGGAAAAATGAATGCCATATGCTGCATTTGCTGTAGGCATTTTGTATACCTTTTTGTTGGTGACACTTTGATATCTTGGTAATATGCAGCTGTTTAAAGGGCAAATCCACAGATGAAACAATAACAAAATTTCGCCCTGCCTCTGTTTTGGTAAAAAGCTGAGGGATGGGCCTGGAGAAAGGTAACCACTCTCAGATGAATAGATAGACAATAATCAATGGATACACACACTACAGTTAAAATGTTTGGGGTCACTTAGAAATTTTCCATGAAAACATACATGAAGTGAGTTGCAAAATGAATACGAAATATAGTCAAGACGGTCACATGGTTATAAATAATGATTTTTAATTTAAATAATAACTGTCCTTCAAACTTTGCTTTTGTCCATTTGCAGCAATTACAGCCTTGCAGACCTTTTGGCATTCTAGTTGTCAATTTGGTAATCTGGTAATCACCTCCCACAAATTGTATTGTCTTGATGAGCACTAACTTACGTACCATACAGTCAAGCTGCTCCCACAACAGCTCAGGGTTGAGATCCGGTGACTGTGCTGGCCATTCCATTATAGACAGAATACCAGCTGACTGTTTCTTCCCTAAATCGTTATTGCATAGTTATGAGCTGTGCCTTGGGTCATTGTCCTGTTGGAGGAGGAAATTGGCTTAAATTAAGCTCCGTCCACAGGGTATGGCATGGAGTTGCAAAAAGGAGTGATAGCCTTGCTTCTTCAAGATCCCTTTTACTCTGTACAATTCTCCCACTTTACCACCCCCAAAGGACCCCCAGACCATCACATTGCCTCCACCATGCTTGACAGATGGCGTCAAGCACTCCTCCAGCGTCTCACAAACCTCAAACTTAGATTTGTCTGTCCATAACACTTTTTTCCAATCTTCCTCTGACCAGTGTCTGTGTTCTTTTGCCCATCTTAATATTTTTATTGGCCAGTCTGAGATACAACTTTTTTTTTCTTTGCAACTCTGCCTTGACGGCCAGTCGCCACTTCCCTGTTGACATTGAGACTGGTGCTTTGCAGGTACTATTAAATGAAGCTGCTAGTTGAGGACTTGTGAAGGATCCGTACACTCTAATGTACTTGTCCTCTTGTTCAGTTGTGCATCGGGGCCTCCCACTCCTCTTTCTAATCTGGTTAAAGACAGTTTGCGCAGTTCTGTGAAGGGAGTAGTACACAGCGTTGTACGAGATCTTCAGTTTCTAGGCAATTTCTCACATGGAATATCCTTCATTTCTCAGAACAAGAATAGACTGATGAGTTTCAGAAGAAAGTTCTTTGTTAATGGCCATTTTGAGGCTGTAATCGAACCCAGAAATGTTGATGCTCCAGATACTCAACTAGCCTGCTTCTTTAATCAGTACAACAGTTTTCAGCTGTGCTAAAATAATTGCAAAAGGGTTTTCTAATAATCAATTAGCCTTTTAAAATGATAAACTTGAATTAGCCATCACAACGTGCCATTGGAACACAGGAGTGATGGTTACTGATAATGGGCCTCTGTACATCTATGTACAATAGATATTCCATAAAAAATCAGCCGTTTCCAGATACAATAGTCATTTGCAATATCAGTTATGTTATACTCACAGACATTATTTTTACAGTTTTGGAAATGTTAGAGTGTTTTCTATCCTAAGCTGTCAATTATATGCATATTCTAGCATTTTGTCCTGACAAAATATCCCGTTTACTATGGGAACGTTATTTTTCCAAAAATGAAAATACTGCCCCCTAGTCACAAAAGGTTAACAATGTCTACACTGTATTTCTGATCAATTTGATGTTATTTTAATGGACAAAAAAGGTGCTTTTCTTTCAAAAACAAGGATATTTCTAAGTGACCCCAAACTTTTGAACGGTAGTGTATATGTTCAGATTTTCAAACCAGTTTTACTTTTGAAAGTACATGTGACTCATTTCAGGAAACAAGGCATATGTCATGTGTCACAACTTGACAGGAGAGGCAGGAACCTTTCCGCTAGCCATGATTTACCTGAGCTAATGGATGGGCTGGTCATTCCGAGATGAGTTCAGATTGTAGCCGGCTACTGTCTATAACATGAGCTGCTCAGTATGTGTTGGTAATCCTTTCTAACGTGGCTTTTTTGAAAGACATCACAAAGAACTGCAGAAGTGTTGCTCCCCACTTTCTGGAGGACCGAGTGACAAAATCACTGGAAAGCCCGGTGGAAGCAGAGTATGATAGCTAAGGCGATGGAGAAAAGTCTGGCTTTTGATTGCAAATATGTGGAGGAAGTCAAAAAGAGAACATACTCTTGTATGAAACACCTGTCTCCGCAGTACATCATTAAACTAAGTGAAACCATAGCATACGTGACAGAGAGAGAAGTGTTCATCCATGTATACGGGTTAGAGAGTCTAGCGAGTTACGTTTTCAAAAATTAAACATTTCAAATTTTGTCAAATGTGGTTTCATTGCAAGGTAAAGCATATTGTTAGCTAACTAGCTAATGTTAGCTGGCTGGCTCGCTAGCTTAAAGGTACATTTATGATCTGTATAGTAATATTAGTCATATCTCAGAGCTATTTGCATTGCTAGTCATAGCCGAATGTTAGCTAGCTAGCTAACATTGAACCTAGTTGGTTAGCTCTTGCTGCGGGCGATTCCCTGATCCACCTCTACGCAGACGACACCATTCTGTATACTTCCGGCCCTTTCTTGGACACTGTGCTATCTAATCTCCAAACGAGCTTCAACGCCATACAACACTCCTTCCGTGGCCTCCAACTGCTCTTAAACGCTAGTAAAACCAAATGCATGCTTTTCAACCGTTCGCTGCCTGCACCCTCACGCCCGACTAGCATCACCACCCTGTATGGTTCCGACCTAGAATATGTGGACATCTATAAGTACCTAGGTGTCTGGCTAGACTGTAAACTCTCCTTCCAGACTCATATCAAACATCTCCAATCTAAAATCAAATCTAGAGTCGGCTTTCTATTCCGCAACAAAACCTCCTTCACTCACGCCGCCAAACTTACCCTAGTAAAACTGATTATCCTACCGATCCTCGACTTCGGCGATGTCATCTACAAAATAGCTTCCAACACTCCACTCAGCAAACTGGATGCAGTTTATCACAGTGCCATCCGTTTTGTTACTAAAGCACCTTATACCACCCACCACTGTGACCTGTATGCTCTAGTCAGCTGGCCCTCGCTACATATTCGTCGCCAGACCCACTGGCTCCAGGTCATCTACAAGTCCATGCTAGGTAAAGCTCCGCCTTATCTCAGTTCACTGGTCACGATGGCAACACCCACCTGTAGCACGCGCTCCAGCAGGTGTATCTCACTGATCATCCCTAAAGCCAACACCTAATTTGGCCGCCTTTCGTTCGAGTTCTCTGCTGCCTGTGACTGGAACGAATTGAAAAATAGCTGAAGTTGGAGACTTTTATCTCCCTCACCAACTTCAAATATCTGCTATCTGAGCAGCTAACCGATCGCTGCAGCTGTACATAGTCTATCGGTAAATAGCTCACCCAATTTACCTACCTCATCCCCATACTGTTTATATTTATTTACTTTTCTGCTCTTTTGCACACCAGTATCTCTACCTGTACATGACCATCTGATCATTTATCACTCCAGTGTTAATCTGCTAAATTGTAATTATTCGCCTACCTCCTCATGCCTTTTGCCCACAATGTATATAGACTCTCTTTTTTTTCTTTTTTTTTCTACTGTGTTATTGACTTGTTCATTGTTTCATTGTTCATTGTTCATTGTTTCCATGTGTAACTCTGTGTTGTCTGTTCACACTGCTATGCTTTATCTTGGCCAGGTCGCAGTTGTAAATGAGAACTTGTTCTCAACTAGCCTACCTGGTTAAATAAAGCTGAAGTAAAATAAAAAATATAAAAAAATAACGCTTAACTCCAACTGGCCATTAGGAGTTCTTACTTCTGATTGACGTTTAGATAATTACAATTAGTAAAACAATGATATGATCCACAGAGTTCAATCAAGGCATGTCAATTACATCATTTAATTTCTATGCCCACACGCGTGATATGATTGAGGTGACCAGTGGGTCTTGTTTGACTAACCGTTATCTTTTCCCTCCTCCCTCATTTATTATTTTCTAAGGAGTGTGAACAAGGACTAATCCCTCTTTTAATCTCCCTTTTTTTCCAACACCTCCCATCCTGCCACACACCTCTCTCTTTCTCTCACATACACACTTTTTCATATCTACAACGTTGACATTCTCTCCAGTGTTATTAGTCTATAGAGTTCTCTGTTGTTCTAAGGGCCAGTCAGGAAATTGGCTTTCTAAGACTGGAGCCCACACCCCTCCACCCTGACTGTGGCCAGGTCTAGGAAACAAACCAACAACATCCTGGATAGACCAACTGGGGCCAGACAACTGTGTGTGTGGCTCAGACAGAGAGACAGAGAGACACAGAGACACACACACACGCCTTGCAGAACAATACGAGTGCAACGAGCACATTGCCCAGACTTAGAGGAATTTGGACTCTTCTATAATTCTGGGAGGGACACGGAATTTTGGAATACCTCATAGGGCATGAAAACAATGCAACATTCCACATTCAGAATGAAAAATCATTAAACCTCTGATAAGGTTCTTAGGAAGTATGGAGGTGCTCATTGTAAGTACAGTCTCAGTGATCCGTCTCAGTGATAAGGCTTTTAAACCCCAGCCAAGCACACAAAGGTTGGCAGTAGCAGAGGAAGTGGCCCCTACAGTGAGAGAAGGAAAAAAACTGTCCAGTGCTCCGCTCAAAACCAGACCCAACCCTTTTTCTTATTGCTCTTCCAGTTCCAAGCAGAGTGAGAGAGAGGAGTCAAGCAGCTCGACAGGACAGGCAGCATTGTGACATCATCTTTGGAATGTTTTGTCGCTTCGGAAGGAAGAGGAAGAGAGAGAAGGACAGTGGGGACAGTACAGAAGAGAGAGAGTTGTCTGAGGACAGAGACTGAGAGAACAAAAAGAATAGAGGATAGGATGGGTGGATGGAGGAATGGGTGAGTGTGAGATTTAGTGTCCAAGAACAGTGAACATGAGAATCACATTAAGATGGAGAGAGAAATGGGTGGACGAGTACAGCATGAGAATCACAGCAGGTGCCAAAACAATCTCCTTGTGTCTTTATATCATGATGTGATGATGCGGAAGATGGGGGAATAAACAGATTGAATGGGTGGATTGAGGGATGACGATAAAAAGGAGTGCGTCCCAAATAGCAGCCTATTCGCTACATGCTGCACTACTTCCCTTTGGGTTCTGGTCAAAAGTAGTGCACTATATAGGGAATATGGTGCCATTTGGGAGACATACCAAGATGGAAGTGAGCATGTGAGAGGAATGGGTGGATAAACTGATGAATGACGGCAACAATGCCATAATAAAAAGAACAGTGAATATATGAAAGATGTGATTTAATTGGATAATTGGATACAATTATGAGATAATCCGATAACATTGATGATTATAAACACAAGGCATCCCAAGAACTCATCGACACACAAACACACACAGATACCCCAGCTCTCACACACACACAGTTTTGTGAGACCCCTACCTTACTAACAGTATCTTCAGTACAGCAATACAGCATCTGTGTGTATGTGCACGAGTAACCCTTAGTCATGGATCAAAGAACTACACTACTGTTTGCTGGGTTCCATTTCATTACAATTCGATTCAGAATTCATTCCCATTTTATTCACAATTCAAAAAAGATTTAAGGATCAGAAAAAGAGAAGAGAAAAGACCACAAGATTCCTGACAAGGTTAAACTGACAACTTGACTAACTTGGAACATGGGTGTGTGTGAACTTCCTTAATGTTAAATCTTTCAACTCCATATTGGCAAACTTTCACTTTTTGTAAAATATTCCCACACCTAAGGACACATAAGCGCAGACTCAAACACATGCACACGTGTGTGTCCCTGTGTGTGTCTTCCAACAAGTAGGTGTTTGAGGAATGTGTGAATCTGAGCAGGTCAGTAACCTGATCACCATGTGAAGTCTCTTTGTCCCTTTAGCTCTCTATAACATTATGTTGTAGCTGTGGGAGTCACCTGTACTTAACTGCATTGTATTCAAATAACCGGACAGTTTGTCAGTGTGTGTGCTGTCATCCTTTTCCCACGCCTGTTGCATATCAAATTGACGAAGGCAACAAGGTTGTCATGGAAACATACCTATGCAGTAATGGGGACAATTTTAGGAGGAATACTAAACTGATGTTTCCCTTTTGTGTTCTAGCTTTACTTCAGCACGCACACACTTAGACACATACATACACACACACTTTGACACACAGTTCGTACACACACTGCTTGTTAATGATACCTTCTCACAGAGATTATGACCATAGACATCTGTATAAAAGATTCCTGAAGGCACAGATTGCTCTCTCGCTCTCTCTCTCTCTCTCTCTCTCTCTCTCTCTCTCTCTCTCTCTCTCAGCAGCCAGAGAGTCTTTGGTGTGTGTGCAAGTGTCTGAATCCTCTTTTCCCAACCTATCCCTTCCCTGAGGGCAGAGGAAGCCAGAACAGAAGAACCAGGGCAGGGGGGCTTCCAAGCATCCATCAGCCCAGGATGGAGTGCTCTGTCTGGGCATGTCTTCTGACGGGGAAAGGTGGAGGCTGGAGCTAGCTTGGGGCTCCATACTATGTTTCTAACTGTGGCTAGTATCAGTAAGACTTAAGTCAGCACTTTCCCACCACCTCTCCTCACCCTTCTTATCCCTACGTCTCTCTTTCCCCTCCTTTTCCCATCCTGTCTGTGTCAGTGGTATCAAAGCATCATACATATTCCTTCATGATTTGCCATTATGATATCTTCTGTCTGTAGCCACATATTTTTCAACACTCTCTCCTTCCCTCCCTTGAGAGTACCAACTTTTATTAGGGAAGCAAGACAGTCTTCATGTGTCTTCGCTCCTATGGGGATGGTGTCCTCTTCCCATTCCCACGGGGCAGTGGATTAAAGGAGAGATGCCGGGATGCAAGGAGACAGGGGAAAGGAGGTGTCCAAAAGGGCAGGTGTCCTCTTCCCAGTCCCATAGAGAAGTGCATGAGGGATGGAAGGAGGAGGGGAGCTCCTATGAAATGAGACATATGAAATTAGTAAAGCAATATGTAAACATTATTAAAGTGACTAGTGTTCCATTATTAAAGTGACCAGTGATTCCATGTCCATTTACATAGGGCAGCAGAATCTAAGGTGCAGGGTTGAGTAACCGGGCGGAAGCCAGCTAGTGATGGCTATAAAACAGTCTGATGGCCTTGAGATTGAAGCTGTTTCTCAGTCTCTCGGTCCCATCTTTGATGCACCTGTACTTACCTCACCTTCTGGATGATAGCGGGGTGAACAGGCCATGGCTCGGGTGGTTGATGTCCTCTTGAGTTTGAAGAGGCGCTGTTGTTTTCACCTTCTCTACTGCGGTCCTGTCGATGTGGATAGAGGTGTGCTCCCTCTGCTGTTTCCTGAACTCCACGATCAGCCCCTTCATTTTGTTGACGTTGACGGAGAGGTTATTTTCCTGGCACCACTCCACCAGGGCCCTCACCTCCTCCCTGTAGGCTGTCTCATCATTGTTGGTAATCAGGGCATCTACTGTTGTGTCACCTGCAAACTTGATGATTGAGTTGGAGGCGTGCACACTTGGGTTCCCTGTGTTGAAGATTAGCGAAGTGGAGGTGTTGTTTCCTACCATTCACCACCTGGGGGGCGGCCTGTCAGGAAGTCCAAGACCCAGTAACACAGGGCGAGGTTCAGACCCAGGGCCCTGAGTTTAATGATGAGCTTGAAGGGTGCTATGGTGTTGAAGGCTGAGCTATAGTCAAAGAACAGCATTCTTACATACAGTGGCTTCAGAAAGTACTTTTTGTTACATTAGAGTCTTATTCTAAAATGTATTACATTTAAAAAAATCCTCATCAATCTACACACAATACCCCACAATGACAAAGCAAAAACAGGTATTAGAAATTTAAAGAAATGTATTTAAAAAAAATTTTAAAACAGAAATGCCCTTCGCTATGAGACTCGAAATATAATGTAGCTAGATAGAAATATAGCTCAGGTTCATCCTGTTTCCATTGATGATCATTGTTCATACAACTTGATTGGAGTACACCTGTGGTAAATTCAATTGATTGGACATGATTTGTAAGGTACACACCTGTCTATACAAGGTCCTACAGTTCACAGTGCATGTCAGAGCATAAACCAATCCATGAGGTCGAAGGAATTGTCTGAAGAGCTCTGAGACAGGATTGTGTTGAGGCACAGATCTAGGAAAGGGAAAACATTTCTGCAGCATTGAAGTTCTCCAAGAACACAGTGGCCTCCATCATTCTTAAATGGAAGAAGTTTGGAACCACCAAGACTCTTCCTAGAGCTGGCCGCCCAGCCAAACTTAACAATTGGGGGAGAAAGGCTTTGGTCAGAGAGATGACCAAGAACACGATGGTCACTGACAAAACTCCAGAGTTCCTCTGTGGAGATGGGAGAATCTTCCAGAAGGACAACCATCTCTTCAGCACTCCACCAATCAGGCCTTTAAGGTAGAGTGGCCAAACAGAAGCCACTCCTCAGTAAAAGGCGGATCTGCAGAGAAGAATTTGAGAAATTCCCCAAATACAGTTGTGCCTAGCTTGTAGCATCATACCTAAGAAGACTCGAGGCTGTAATTACTGCAAAAGATGCTTCAACGGTACTGAGTAAAGGGTCTGAATACTTATGTAAATATAACATTTTTTATTTTTTATTAATTAGCAACAAAAATCTAAAATCCTGGTTTTCTTTTGTCATCATGGGGTATTGTGTTTAGATTAGTGAGGTGGAAGAATACGATTGAATCCATTTCAGAATAAGGCTGTAATGTAACAAAATGTGGAAAAGTTCAAGGATTCTGACATTTTCTAAATCCACTGTAGATGTTCCTCTTTTCCAGATGGGATAGGGCAGTGTGAAGTGCGATGGCGATTGCGGTATGCAAATTGTAGTTGGTCTAGGGTGTCAGGTAAGGTAGAGGTGATATGACCCTTAACTAGCCTCTCAAAGTACTTCATGATGACAGAAGTGAGTGTTATGGGGCGATAGTCATTTAATTCAGTTACCTGAGCTTTCTTGGATACAGGAACATTTGTGGACATCTTGAATCAAGTAGGGACAGCAGACTGGGATAGGGAGATATTTAATATGTCCGGAAACACTCCAGCCAGCTGGTCTGCACATGCTCTGAGGACACTGCTCGGGATGTCGTCTGGTGTACGCGACGTGGCTGGCTTTCCTTTTGTAATCCGTGTAGGCCCTGCCATATAAGTCTGATGTCTACTATGTCTCTATACTGACTTTTTGCCTGTTTGATTGCCTTACTTAAGGAATAACTACACTCTTTGTATTCAACCATATTCCCAGTCACTTTTGAATGGTTATATGCGGTGGTTCACGCTTTCAGTTTTGCGCGAATACAACAGTGAAATGCTTACCTACAAGCACTTAACCAACAATAAATAAACTAAAGTTACAAAATCAAATCAAAAAGTAACACTAGAAAATTGCATAACAATAACGAGGCTATATACTGGGGGTACCGGTATCAAGTCAATGTGCTGGGGTACAGGTTAGTCGAGGTAATTTGTAAAGTGACTATACATAGATAATAAACAGCGAGTAGCAGCAGTGCAAAAACAAAAGGGGGGGGGGTCAATGTAAATAGTCTTGGTGGCAATTTAATTCATTGTTCAGCAGTCTTATGGCTTGTGGGTAGAATCTGTTAAGGAGCTTTTGGGTCCTAGACTTAGCGCTCCAGTACCACTTGCTGTGCAGTAGCAGAGAGAGCAGTCTATGACTTGGGTGACTGGAGTCTTTGACTATTTTTAGGGCCTTCCTCTGACACAGGTCCTGGATGTCAGGAAACGAGGCCCCAGTGATGTACTGGGCTGTATGCACTACCCTCTGTAGCGCCTTGTGGTCAGATACCGAGCAGTTGCCATACCAGGCGGTGATGCAACCGGTCAGGATGCTCTCAATGGTGCAGCTGAATAACTTTTTGAGGATATGGGGACCCATGACAAATCTTTTCAGGTCTCCTGAGGAGGAAAAGGTGTTGTCGTGTCCTCTTCACAACTTGCTGTGTTTGCTGTGTTTGGACCATGATAGTTCGTTGGTGATGTGGATACCAAGGAACTTGAAACTCTTGACCTGCTCCACTTCAGCCCCGTCGATGTTAATGGAGGCCTAATTCAGCCTTCCTTTTCCTATAGTCCATGATCAGCTCCTTTCTCTTGCTCATATTGAGGGAGAGATTGTTGTCCTCTTATTACATTGCCAGGTATCTGACCTTCACCCTATAGGCCTCATCATTGTAGGTGATCAGGCCTATGGTGTTGGAGTCGTGTTTGGCCACGCAGTCGTGGGTGAACAGGGAGTACAGGAAGGGACTAAGCAGGATCCAGTTGCAGAGGAAGGTGTTTCATCCAAGGGTCCTTACCTTAGTGATGAGCTTTGTGGATACAATGGTGTTGAATGCTGAGCTGTAGTCAATGTAGTCAATGAACAGTGTTCTCACATAGGTGTTCCTTTTGTCCAGGTGGGAAAGGGCATCTGTTGGGGGAGATATGCGAAAACGGAGTGGGTCTAGGGTTTCCGTGTATACGTATTCTTGGAGGTTTCTCGGAAAATATCCCAGTCCACGTGATCAAAACAATCTTGAAGCATGGATTCCGATTGGTCAGACCAGTGTTGAATTAACCTTAGCATAGATACTTCCTGTTTGAGTTTCTGCCTATAGGAAGGTAGGAGCAAAATGGAGTTGTGATCTGATTTCCTGACGGGATGGCAGGGGAGGGCCTTGTAGCCATCCCGGAAGGGGGAGTAACAATGCTAGAGCTTTTTTGCAGTGTGAATACCACAGGCAATGTGTTGATAGAACTTCAGTCGTATTTTCCTCATATTCAACGGGTGTTGAGCGTTCGTAAATTAATTAGTTATTCTGCGCTCTGGAACACGTTTTTGTACACTCAGTGTATTTACAAAAGGAATCTTTCCTGGAATCTCGTATGTTGTAAAGACAATAGAATATAATGTTTTGGTGATTACAGAACATCATTCTATTCAGTTATCTGAGGTTCTGAGAAACCATCTCAGAACCATCTCAGAACCTTGCCATCAAGCTGTTCTCCATTTTCCTCTCTCACCTTTAGGCTCTTTCAAAACAAACTTGCTACAGTAAACACACCAGAGTTGGGGTCAATTCCATTTCAGTACATTCCAAACTGCAAAATTTTGCTCATGGAGAAGCATTGAGGAAAATGTACATGAGAATTTCCGCTTACTTCCAGATTTGAGTGAATTCCAGGGGGGGGGGGGGGGGGGCACATGTTCCTTGAAGAACATTAAATGAGGCACTGACCACCTCCTCCTGTCGCATGCGAACCTTGTCTAAAACAAGAAGGGGGGAGGGGGGAACGTGGGGAAGGAGGAGGTAGAGAAAGTGGGGAGGATTTCTTCATAGATGCATACAGCGATATGCAAACACATACTGATTTGTAATGGGCCTCACGGACACATAGCTGAAGATTACATATTAACAGGCACACGTTAACAAATACAGATCAGCCACACAGTCCAACATTGCTCACAACAATGCCTCACACCTCATTGTCAAACATGTCCATTGGCAAACGCACACATCACCTGTGCCAGTGATTGGCAAACACACAAAGCAAACAGACACAAAGAGTGAAGGAGAGCGAGAGACAGAGATACAGAGACCAACAAAAAGAGACAAGCAGACAGGCAATGGGTGAGTAGCAGAGAGAATGGTTACTGGGAGAAAGAAAAATAATGAGATAGTTGGTTCTGCATCTCACACACCACACCCCAGATATGTGACCAGGGCCCTCCTCTGTTCGAAGACTACTCGTCTGAGATTCCTGTGAGACCACCAGGAGGAATCCTGTGTCTGCTCCCATCCCCTCCACCTTCCTTACACTCGTACCCTCCTGAGCACTACCAAGGGAGGGTCCGACCATGTAGGGCGCATCACGTGCTAGTGCATCAACAAATGCTAATCCATTGAATTGTGCAGCAATGCTCTTCATCCAACTCCGTCAGGGAGTTTGATAGGATCTTCAGAGAAGAATGGGAGAAACTGCCCAAATACAGGTGTGGCAAGCTTGTAGCATCATACCAAAAGAAGACTCGATGCTATAATCGCTAAAAGGTTCTTCAATGAAGTACTGAGTAAAGGGTCAGAATACTTATGTAAATGTGATATTTCAGTTTTTTTTATATACAGTGGGGCAAAAAAGTATTTAGTCAGCCACCAATTGTGCAAGTTCTCCCACTTAAAAAGATGAGAGAGGCCTGTAATTTTCATGATAGGTACACTTCAACTATGACAGACAAAATGAGAAAAAAAATCCTGAAAATCACATTGTAGGATTTTTAATGAATTGTTTTACAAATTATGGTGGAAAATAAGTATTTGGTCACCTACAAACAAGCAAGATTTCTGGCTCTCACAGACCTGCAACATCTTCTTTAAGAGGTTCCTCTGTCCTCCACTCGTTACCTGTATTAATGGCACCTGTTTGAACTTGTTATCAGTATAAAAGACACCTGTCCACAACCTCAAACAATCACACTCCAAACTTCACTATGGCCAAGACCAAAGAGCTCATGATGTCCCAGATGTGCTCAATTAGATTCAGGTCTGGGGAACGGGTGGGCCAGTCCATAGCATCAATGCCTTCCTCTTGCAGGAACTGCTGACACACTCCAGCCACATGAGGTCTAGCATTGTCTTGCATTAGGAGGAACCCAGGGCCAACCGCACCAGCATATGGTCTCACAAGGGATCTGAGGATCTCATCTCGGTACCTAATGGCAGTCAGGCTACCTCTGGCGAGCACATGGAGGACTGTGCGGCCCCCCAAAGAAATGCCACCCCACACCATGACTGACCCACCGGCAAACCGGATGTTGGATGTTGGATGTTGCAGGCAGCAGAACGTTCTCCACGGCATCTCCATACTCTGTCACGTCTGGCACGTGCTCAGTGTGAACCTGCTTTCGTCTGTGAAGAGTGCAGGGCGCCAGTGGCGAATTTGCCAATCTTGGTGGTCTCTGGCGAATGCCAAACGTCCTGCACGGTGTTAGGCTGTAAGCACAACCCCCACCTGTGGACGTCGGGCCCTCATACCACCCTCATGTAGTCTGTTTTTGACCGTTTGAGCAGACACATGCACATTTGTGGCCTGCTGGAGGTCATTTTGCAGGGCTCTGGCAGTGCTCCTCCTGCTCCTCCTTGCACAAAGGCGGAGGTAGCGGTCCGCAGCTGGGTTATTGCCCTCCTACGGCCTCCTCCACGTCTACTGATGTACTGGCCTGTCTCCTGGTAGCGCCTGCCATGCTCTGGAAACTACGCTGACAGACACAGCAACCTTCTTTCCACAGCTCGCATTGATGTGCCATCCTGGATGAGCTGCACTACCTGAGCCACTTGTGTGGGTTGTAGACTCTGTCTCATGCTACCACTAGAGTGAAAGCACCGCCAGCATTCAAAAGTGACCAAAACATCAGCCAGGAAGCATAGGAACTGAGAAGTGGTCTGTGGTCCCCACCTGCAGAACCACTCCTTTATTGGGGGTGTCTTGCTAATTGCCTATAATTTCCACCTGTTTTATATTCCATTTGCACAACAGCATGTGACATTTATTGTCAATCAGTGTTGCTTCCTAAGTGGACAGTTTGATTTCACAGAAGTGTGATTGACTTGGAGTTGCATTGTGTTGTTTAAGTGTTCCCTTCATTTTTTTGAGTAGTGTATATAAATTATCAATAAATAAAATAAAGTTTTTGCTTCATCATTATGGGGTATTGTGTGTGGAGTGATGAGGGAAATGTTTGAATAAAGCTGTAACGTAACAAAATGTCTGAATACTTTCCAAAGGCACTGTATGTACAGATATGTGCAACACGTCATTGCTCTCACTTTGCTGTGTGTGCATCTTGCTAACTGTCACTCAAATGGCGAGGGGGTTGAAGCTCATTGGCTGAAACTCAAATTGCTGAGGGGTTGGCCCACGTGAGAGGAAATGTAGGGAAAATGGCATCGCACAGCTTCCAGAAACAGGTCAAACTAGGGATTTTATGGATAATTGCAGTAAAAGAGTAATTCTGCTCATAGATGATGCATGTATGAACTATATATTGACAAATCCAGGCCAAAGCAGGTGTAACTAAAGTTTGTTTAGTGTTTTATTCATTAATAAAAGCTACTTGGTAACCCAACATCAGCAAATTGTTTATAATGTGTATGTGTGTGCTATTACACACCACTGGTAGTGCATTAGTACATGTTATACTGGCACACATTATAACTACCTGTTAGGGAAGGATAGTGGGGCTGTAGCTCCAGTTACAATCAGGACCTCTAGCACCGGGTAGTGGCCAGGATGAGTGTTCTTTCCTGGGAAGAGGAGGGGGGATTGGAGGAAGTCAATTAGTCAGTAAGTTGGTTGATCAATTAATTAACCAATCAATCAATTACCTAGACAATCAAAACTGGAAAAAGAGAAAAACAGAGAGGTTCATTCATTACAAGTAAAATAAGTATAGACACACACTTTCTCTCTCTGTCGTTCTCTATTTCTCTCTCCCTCTCTATCTGAAAAAGAACGACAGTCCACTACTCACGTCTTCGGCACCATGTGATATTCACCCTGATGAGGAGCGCCTCCCAGAGGCCACCAAATATATCCAACAGGACAAAGGGGACTAGTTCCACCATGTGCCAGGGAGTATGGAACTCTAAATAGAATAACACCAACTGCCTGTTACCGTTAAAACAAAACAGAAACAAGACAAAACCATGACAAAACAACAACAACAATAATAATAATAATAGTCATTAACAATAATAATTATTAGGCCTGAAAGGATTGATAGAGCAGAGCTTGAAGGCTGCCACCAACGCAGCGAAGAACAACCTCCACAGGTTCTTCAGAGAGATCAGAATGTCTGCACCGCCAAGCGCCTCAACTCCAGGCAAGCCAGATGGAACCTGCTGTTCACACAGTTCAACTTCTCCCTCTCGTACCGGCCAGGATCCAAGAATGTCAAGCCGGATGCACTGTCCTGCCACTATAGCCCCACTGGTACCACACCGGAGCCCGAGACCATCCTTCCCACCTCGTGCCTGTTGACGGCACTCAACTGGGGTATAGGGAAACAGGTCCAGGAGGCGTAGCGATCCCAGCCGAACCCTGGGTGGGGCCCTGATAATTGGATGTTTGCGCCTAACGCTGTAACGCTCTCCTGCTTCCAGGCCCACCCCTCTCCCCCATCTCATCGACGGCCAACCTGCTAATATGGTGAGGTGTTTCCTGAAGGTTCGACCTCGGGGCAGGGGGTTTCAGTACCTGGTTGACTGGGAGGGTTATGGCCCTTGGGAGAGGTGCTGGATCCCACCTCTGCCTACCCTTTGGACGCACCTTGTGAAGGTGGTGATGCGGTCCTTTATGGGCAAATTTTGTCATCAAACTTTGTGTTTAAAGTCTGGCATTCTCTGGATTTATGGTGGCCACTCCATTGAATAGCAGGCTAATGTTAGTGGTTGCTTAGCAATTCTTGTATTTCGCCACTGATTCGATTTGCGATTCTCAACTTGTTGTATAATCTTTATGTCCAATGGCCGATGAGCACCGATATGTTTAACCTACAATTTCTATTCATTATTTCTCTTTATATGACAAGGATTAAAAAGGATTTGCCAGTAGATTGTCGACTTGATTCATGACAATGGGGCGGCAGGGTAGCCTAGTGGTTAGAGCGTTGGACTAGTAACTGAAAGGTTGCAAGTTCAAATCCCCGAGCTGACAAGGTACAAATGTGTCATTCTGCCCCTGAACAGGCAGTTAACCCACTGTTCCTAGGTTGTCATTGAAAATAAGAGTTTGTTCTTAACTGACTTGCCTAGTAAAATTAAAATGATGACAGCTAGTTAAGACTTTGAAAGTAAGATGTTTACATGATCAGTCCAATCAAAGCTACTCTACATAAAATGTGATTTGACAATTTTATCTGTGGCCAATGACCTTGAGCCTTCTTGGAAGGGCACTTGTAATATAACTCTATGGTGCAGGACCCAAAGGGCTGACATTTTGGATGTCTACCCTTACTAAGGACTTAAACTTGACGATGACGTACTATCCACAGGAGCGACAGAACACTGAGCCAATCACGGTGCAATGCTCCTATTTTCTGCTGGCTCACCACCACACAAAGTACTGAGCTAGGCTGAAACACCTGCATTTGGAGCTGCCTTAGTCAAGAAAACAAAAAAGAGATCATGTGTGTATGCAGCTTTATTAATTGAATGATTTATTATTAATTTTACATTATTTGCAAACTGATATGTGACACGTATTAATGCCAAAATAACATGCAAAACAGGCAAGCCCCCAATTTGCATATATATATATATATATATATTGGGGGCTTGCCTGTTTTGCATGTTATTTTTGCATTAATACGGCCAATAATAAAATCCACATTATTTTTTAAACATTATTATCATTTTTGCTAAAAATATGGGGCTCAAAACAGTTGGGGCTCTGCCTGTTTTGGATAGATGGAGTAAACAGAAAGTGACCGTAGTTATTTTTTTCTCTATCCTTCTTCAACAAAACAATAACTGCAGATATAATATTGTAGCACTTTCTAGGCTAACACACTAAGCCAAAAGCACAGCCAAGCCATAGAGTTTTACAGTAACTCTAAGAGATGCAAATGTGCTCATCGACTTCAGCTGGTGTGATTGCAATATAATACCAATGTATCAATGATGGTTTTAAACCTATCCTCTCAATATGGGACCTTTGACTAAGCATTCACAATGTTGTTCCCTCAGATGTTTTTAGTCAACTTCAATGGGACTCCTAAAGCTGCAGTCTGTGATTGGTACATACATTTTTTAAAATATTGAATGAATGATATACAGCCGTAGCTCCATCTGCCAGTGGTTCTGTTTGCTTATTCTTGTGGGTCTAGGACTGTGTGTGTATTGTGCTCTGCCCCAAACAATGAACAGATCTGACTTTGCCAAACAGACATTATAGGACAGTGTTTCTGCCAGCGTCAATATGCTAGTGTGTGTGTCTGCTAGTGATTGTGGCTACAGCAGAAAGTGTTTTAGCCAAATTCCAAAGGAAAATACATGCCAGTGACAGCTCCAAAAACACAGATATAGTCTTGACTCCAAAACAAACTGTGTGAATCCCAAATGGCACCCTATTCCCTATATAGTTTACTACATTTATCCTATGGGCCCTAGTCAAAAGTAGTTGACTTAGAGAATAGGTTGCCATCTGGGAAACACCCACTGTATTCTCAGTCATTTGTTTTCTCAGAAATAAAGTAGAGAGAACACAGTTCAGGGTCTGGCTTTAAATAGAATTGGATGAACATCGATGAGACTGTAGGAAGCAGAAGTGAAAGAGTAATACAATAAATTAATTAATATTTTTGCCAAAAGCTTTAAATGCAACAGTGTTAACCCCTGAACTAAAACGTAGGTTTTCACTTAGGAAGTTGATAGTCCCCGGAGTGAGTTTACTCCTTAGCCAGAACATAGTTCAGTGAGTGTGTGTGTGTGTGTTGGTGCTTGTGTGTGTGCGTGCATGCGTGTGTGTACCGTCCATTTGTGAGCACACCTCTGGTATTCCTGATCCACAGGCGTAAGATGCAAAGGCCCAGACCAATATATGAACAGCCAGGAAAGGGAGTAGAGCCCAGAACATGAACATCAGATAGTTGACTATATATGCTGCTGCACCCTACAGGCGAAACAGGGGAAAAGACATGGTCAGTACAGTAACTGAATGCTTAGTTTCGAAAACTGTGAAACTTGTGAACTTCTGGCAAACAATTTTAGGACATTTGTGGCGAACATTCTACCGTTTGCTGCAAATTTGCTGCAAACTGGATATGAATATGCAAATTAAATAATGTTTCTGGTTACTCTGTGTTAACTTTGAAATGTATTTACAGAAACCAAATCACATAACTTTAAATCAACTTACTTCACAGAGAAAAAGCTAAACATACTAAATTTAGTAAATATACCAAACAACATGTATTCAATGTCTTAACAGATCAAAGTAAATTCAATACAACTTGAAATCATTAGCAAAGACTGGATATTTCCCAAATAAAATGTTTAATCTTTTTATGTAGCTACAACATTTACATGAGAGAAATGTGAACACTATGGGGATGTTGACTATAGGATGTTTAAAAGTACAACTACATAATTATTTATATGAGCCAAGTGAAAACTGAGCAATAGATTTAAACCAGTGGAAGTATAAAAGATAATTAGCAACATATAAATAATTAAAACAACAACAACTAAATCGAACCCAGTTCAGAACTATTGCCATTTTGAGTGAACTTTGGAGATGGTGGCCCATTGGAAATCCTTCATCCAAAACCAGTTGAATGCCTGCACTGAAACAATCAGAAAACAAAACAAACAAAATTAGGATACTGAAAACATCTTAATAGGTAGATATTTTGTTATGCCTAATATGGCAATTCATATTATTTTTCCAAAATGAATTATTGCTACATAAAAATTGCTAACACGATTTGGGTAATTTGGACAACCCAGCGCTGGGTCAATATTGGACAAAAATAGCATTGGGTTAATTCAACTCAGTGGGTTTGGGTTGTTTTTCCAACCCACCACTTGCGTTGAGCACATGATCCAACTGCTGGGTAAATTAGACTATATGGCTGGGTTAAAACAAACCAGTGTGTGGGGTTGTGACATAAACCCAGCACATTGGTTTGGGGGATTGACCCAGCAACTGAGTAATGTTTTATGTAATCCTTGGGTTATTTTATATATAATAATATAATATAATATAATATAATTACCTGACGCATGAAAAAAGTCACAACCGAACTGATGGAAACATGAAATGCCAGTGCAATTCTATAAATGCCTATAGACAGTGTTTGTTTCGACACGGTGGGATCTTTTTGTGTCGTTAAAATTATTTATGCAAGAAATGGTGCTGATACACCCAAGGGGCATGAATTTTCAAGCTCTACCCCTAGATTTGGCGATGACATAGTGTCCCCATAATTGACAGAACTTTGAGCAAATCACGGTGCAACTAGAGAACATTACCAACCCCTACACTCCGTATTTTCTGCTGGCTGCCCCAATACCACAGAAAGAACTAAGCTAGGCTGAAACATCTGCATTTGGAGCTGCCTTACTCAAGAAATTAAAAAAGAGACCAAGTTTGTATGTGGCTTTATTAACTCAATGATTATTAAACATTATTTACAAACTGATATTTGACACGTACAGTGGGGAGAACAAGTATTTGATACACTGCCGATTTTGCAGGTTTTCCTACTTACAAAGCATGTAGAGGTCTGTCATTTTTATCATAGGTACACTTCAGAAACTTCAGAAAATCACATTGTATGATTTTTAAGTAATTAAAATTAATTCTACTTAAGTAAAATGACAGATATGGCAGACCTGCAACTACATATTTGGAAGCGCTTAGGTCACCTGACTTTTGGCAGGGATTTGACGACAAAAAAAAAGACAAGGCTTCCCTGTATACACAAGTTCCACGCATATGATGAAGCAGCATCACAGGCAGCCCAGATCTTGATACCATATTTTGCAGGTTTAGACAGTATGTAGATGGTATCTCTCTCTCTTCTCTCTCTCTCTCTCTGAGGACCTGAGCCCAAGGACCATGCCTCAAGACTACCTGGCCTGATGACTCCTTGCTGTACCCAGTCCACCTGGCCGTGCTGCTGCTCCAGTTTCATCTGTTCTGCCAGCAGCTATGGAACCCTGACCTGGTCACCGGATGTGCTACCTGTCCCAGGCCTGCTGTTTTCAACATTCTAGAGACAGCAGGAGCAGTAGAGATACTCTGAATGATCGGCTATGAAAAGCCAACTGACATTTACTCCTGAGACGCTAACCTGTTGCACCCTCAACAACCACTGTCATTATTATTATTTGACCCTGCTGGTCATCAATGAACATTTGAACCTTTTGGCCATGTTCTGTTATAATCTCCACCCAGCACAGCCAGAAGAGGACTGTTTTTACTAGAGTTTTTACTAGCCACCGTGCTTCTACACCTGAATTGCTTGCTGTTTGGGATATTAGGCTGGGTTCCTGTACAGCACTTTGTGTCATCAGCTGATGTAAGAAGGGCTCTATAAATAAATTGTATTGATTGATTGATACTACCTGAAGGGGCATCTGCCCCAAAATAGCATGAGCTGTTTATCAACAGTAACATCGGGCCCGGGGTTATTTCTAAGGCACTCTGAGCAGAGATAATTTTTGCCATACTGATTGATTGTGGTAAGGAGTCACACAGGCAAAGCTATTTATTTGTTGTGTCCCTCCCCCAATTTGCACCTGGCTGGTGCAGAGTGTGGGAAAGTACCACATTTTTTACACTGTATGGAAGTAGTGTAGTGAAACGCCCTGATCTGTTTCACTTGTCTTTGTGCTTGCCTCCACCTCCCCTCCAGGTGTCGCCCATCTTCCCCATTATCCCCTGTGTATTTTACAGTTGAAGTCGGAAGTTTACATATACTGAGGTTGGAGTCATTAAAACTAATTTTTCAACCACTCCACAAATTTCTTGTTAACAAACTATAGTTTTGGCACGTCGTTTAGGACTGCTTTGTGCATGACACAAGTCATTTTTCCAACAATTGTTTACAGATTATTTCACTTATCCACGCTATCACAATTCCAGTGGATCTGAAGTTTACATGCACTAAAATGACTTTACCTTTAAACAACATGGAAAATTCCAGAAAATTAGGTCATGGCTTTAGAAGCTTCTGATAGGCTAATTGTCATAATTTGAGTCAATTGGAGGTGTATCTGTGGATGTATTTCAAGGCCAACCTTCAAACTCAGTGCCTCTTTTTGCTTGACATCATCGGAAAATCAAAACAAATCAGCCAAGACCTCAGACAAAATAATTTGTAGACCTCCACAAGTCTGGTTCATCCTTCGGAGCAATTTCAAAATGTCTGAATGTACCACGTTCATCTGTACAAACAATAGTATGCAAGTATAAAGACCTTGGGACCACGCAGCCGTCATACCGATCAGGAAGGAGATGGAGATGAACATGCTTGGTTGCAAATGGGTCTTCCAAATGGACAATGACCCCATGCAAGACCCATTTGCGACCAAGCTTTAACTTCCTGACCGATGTCTTGAGATGTTGCTTCAATATATCCACATAATTTTCCTCATCATGATGCCATCTATTTTGTGAAGTGCACCAGTCCCTCCTGCAGCAAAGCACCCCCTCAACATGATGCTGCCACCCCCATGCTTCACGGTTGGGATGGTGTTCTTCGGCTTGCAAGCATCCCCCTTTTTCCTCCAAACATAACAATGGTCATTATGGCCAAACAGTTCCATTTTTGTTTCATCAGACCAGAGGGCATTTCTCCAAAAAGTACAATATTTTTGTCCCCATGTGCAGTTGCACACCGTAGTCTGGCTTTTTTTAGGGCAGTTTTGGAGCTGTGGCTTCTTCCTTGCTGAGCGGCCTTTCAGGTTAACCTCTGTCAGGTTGGATGGGGAGCGTTATTGCACAGCTATTTTAAAGTCTCGCCAGAGATGTTCGATCGGGTTCAAGTCCGGGCTCTGGCTGCACCACTCAAAAACATTCAGAGACTTGTCCCGAAGCCACTCCTGCATTGTCTTGACTGTGTGCCTTAGGTCGTTGTCCTGTTGGAAGGTGACCTCTGCTCAGGACCCCAGACTGGGGCGCTCTGGAGCAGGATTTCATCAATAAATCTCTCATCAACGATCTCTCATCAATGATCTCTCTCGTAGGGATGGTGCTAGGTTTCCTCCAGACATGACGCTTGCGTTCAGACCAAAGAGTTCAATCTTGGTTTCATCAGACTCAGACATGGTTCGAGAGTCTTTAGGTGCCTTTTGGCAAACTTCAAGCAGGCTGTCATGTGCCTTTTACTGAGGAATGGCTTCCGTTTGGACATTCTACCATAAAGGCCTGATATGTGGAGAGCTGCAGAGATGGTTGTCCTTCTGAAAGGTTCTTCCATCTCCACAGAGGAACTCTGGAGCTCTGTCAGAGTGACCATCGGGTTCTTGGTCACCTCCCTGACCAAGGCTCTTCTCTCTGTATTGTTCAGTTTGCAGGGGTTGGCCAGCCAAAGAGCCGAAGAGTCTTGGTGGTTACAAACTTCTTCCATTTAAGAATGATGGAGGCCATTGTGTTGTTGGGTCAATGCTTCAATGCTGCAGACATTGTTTTGTAACCTTCCCCAGATCTGTGCCTCGACACAGATCTCGGAGCTCTACGGACCATTCCTTCGACCTTATGGCTTGGATTTTGCTCTGACATGCACTGTCAACTGTGAGACCCTATATAGACAGATGTGTGCCTTTTCAAATCATGTCAAATCAATAGAATTTACCACAGGTGGACTATAATCAAGTTGTAGAAACATCTCAAGAATGGTCAATGGAAACAGGAAGCACCTGAGCTCAATTTCAAGTCTCATAGCAAAGGGTCTGAATACTTATGTAATTAAGGTATCTGTTTTTAATGTTATTACATTTGCAAAAATGTCAAAAAACCTGTTTATGCTTTGACACTATGGGGTATTGTGTGTAGATTGCGGAGGATTTTTTTTATTTAATCCATTTTCAAATAAGGCTGTAACGTAACAAAATCCCTACTGCCTCTGATCTGGCGGAATAACAAAACACAAATATTGCATTTGTAAATTATGTCTGAGTGTTGGAGTATGTGCCCCTGAATGTCCGTAAATAAAAAATAAAAAGCAAGAACATTAAGTCATCTGGTTTGCTTAATACAAGGAATTTGATATACAGTATAACGTTTACTTTTTTAACTTTTGCTCAAGTATGACAATTGATTAGTTTTTCCACTTAAGTGCTTAAGTACATTTAAAACATTTACTCAAGTAGTATTTTGCTGGGTGACTCACTTTTACTTGTCATTTTCTGTTAGGTATCTTTACTTTTACTCAGGTATGACAACTGAGTACTTTTTTTTACCACTGGTTTATTCTGTACAGGCTTCCTTCTTTTCACTCTGTCAATTAAGTTAGTATCCATCCTCAGTTCTCTCCTATCACAGCCATTAAACTCTGTAACTGTTTTAAAGTCACCGTTGGCCAAATGGTCAAATCCCTGAGCAGTTTCCTTCCTCTCAGGCAACGGAGTTAGGAAGGATGCCTGTATCTTTGTAGTGACTGGGTTTATTGATACACCATCCAAAGTTTAATTAATAACTTCAAAATTCTCAAAGGGATATTCCACGGGTTAAGGTAAATCCCTCCCTGTTTCAGCCTGTTCTCATCTATTTGGTTCCTAATGAACATGACAATGATGTCTTTGTGGCAGTTTCCAAGCAGCCAGAAAAGACAGTCAATGTCAGAGCTAAACTGCAGGAATTGGGTTAGTGGAACAGATTGGGTTATCTGTGATCCTCTAGTCTAGTCAGGTCTACTAAAGGGATCTTTGTCAGTACATTAGGTTAGTTCTTCACGGTATCTGGTTTACAACAAACATGCAAACAATTGTTGGCAAATGCTTGTTATAGATAACACTTGATTATGCTATTGTCAATGGCACATCTAGCCTGTATTATTATTATTATTTATTTATTTGCATTTAATAATCTATTTGACTGTATTAAATATGACCTCAGAGAATATGATAACATGACAACTTTTCTTCAAGGAAACTGTAAACCCGTACTTATATGTACCAATATAGCTGTTGATTCACATTCTTAATGTAAGAGAAGCTACATAGCGACACCTTGTGGGAATGGTAGGCTTCTTCTTCTATGGTCATGAGGAGAATCTCAATTGCATTTTCTTGACTCCGCACATCCTCTCTCCTTGCCTACTTCTCAAAACCCATTGGGGAATTAAGACTTTCTCATTCAATGGGTTTTGAGAAGGAGGCGGGAGAGAGGACTCGAGGAGTCAAGGAAATGCAACTGAGCTTCTCCCATGGTCTGGTGGTCCCTGCATATGAGTCTTCTTTGGTCTGTTTACTGTTTCTTTCTTTCTTGTTCTTTCATTTTCTTTCTTTCTTAAGATAGGAGAGGAGTAGAAGAAAAAGGGAGGTAGCAAGAGACCGTGTGTGTGTCCAAGCATGCACGAGGCCTGGTTCATGTCTGTGTCCATGGATGTATAATCAGCTTTTTCTTTCTCCTTCATTCATCTCATTTGATCTCTTTCCTCTTCTACCTCCTTTTCTCTTGCTCCACTCCATTGCCTGCCCACATTTGAGAAAATATTAATATTTATCCACCTTGCCTCCCATAAAGGGCCAAACTTGTCCAGGGGGGATGCTTTCTTTTATCCCTCTTTTTATTTATTTGTCCTTATCCAAGAAGAGCAGAATTGGGTTGACCTCTGGAATGCACACCCTGCTACTCTAATGGTGATTCTTCTCGTTCATGCCCCCCACACACACAAACCTGTCTGGCTCTTTCTTTCTCTCCTGCTATCCTTCACTTTTACAACAGTGATATTCTTCACCCAGAGCTTACAGCTCAAATCCTTTAAGAGAATTGTTTTGTTTGTTGTCTAAATGGTCCACCTGGCAGCTCATATGTTACCCTCCATTTGCTGTATGCTCTGTTTACCTAACTATTACACACGCACAGACACACACTCACACAGTTTCTCATTCCCTCTTTCTCCTGCTATTCTTCATTTCAGCTCTGTTTACCTAACTGTTACTCCAAAGTGAATGAAATGTTACGCTAAATGAAACATAAACAAAGCTTTACCTAACAGGACATAAAATAAATCACAACCCATGAACACACACACACACACACACACACTACAAAAATCCCAAACTCATAAACACACGGTAGTTTAAAATAGCATTATTAATTATGGTACTCGTCTCACTTGTTTTTTACTCAAATATTTTTTACAATAAATCTAATAAAAAATACATATCAGAAAATACACAGCAGTATAAGTCTAGCATTAGGAGTGAATCCTAACCTCCACCTAAGAGTTGAATTTTCACTTAAATTTCCCATTGACATCAATGCATGACTAAGTGGATATTTTTTTTACTTGTGGAAGTTTAGATTACTTGTGTGGAAGCTTGGGACCCCTTATTTGGTCCCAACCCATCGTTTCCAGTAGTGCACTATGTAGGGAATACAATAAACAAAAATGTAAAAAATAAATGAATACATACACACATACAGTGCATCCCGAAAGTATTCAGACTCCTTGACTTTTCCCACATTGTTACAGTGCAGCCTTATTCTAAAATGGATTCAATTGTTTTTTTCCCCTCAATCTACCCAAAATACCTCAAAATGACAAAGCAAAAAACTGTTTTTTAGAAATTTTTGCAATAAATAAATGAAATATCACATTTACACAAGTATTCAGACCCTTTAATCAATACATAGTTGAAGCAACTTTGGCAGCAATTACACCCTTGAGTCTTCTTAGGTATGACGCTACAAGCTTGGCACACCTGTATTTGGGGAGTTCCTCCCATTCTTCTCTAAAAAATCCTCTCAAGCTCTGTCAGGTTGGATGGGGAGCATCGCTGCACAGCTATTGAACATCTCTCCAGAGAGAAGTCCGGGCTTTGGCTGAGATCTGTCCCGAAGCCACTGCTCCGTTGTCTTGGCTGTGTGCTTACGGTCATTGTCATTTTGGAAGGTGAACCTTCGCCCCCAGTCTGAGGTCCTGAGTGCTCTGGAGCAGGTTTTCATCAAGGATCTCTCTGTAATTTGCGTTGTTCATATTTCCCTCGATCCTGACTAGTTTCCCATTCCCTCCTGCCGAAAAACATCCCCACAGCATGATGCATGACCAGGGATGACGCCAGGTTTCCTCCAGAAATCACACTTGGCATTCAGCACAAAGAGTTCAATCTTGGTTTCATCAGACCAGAGAATCTTGTTTCTCATGGTCTGAGAGTCTTTAGGTGCCCTTCGGTAAACTCCAAGTGGGCTGTCATGTGCCTTTCACTGAGGAAAAGCTTCTGTCTGATTGGTGGAATGCTGCAGGGATGGAGTTCCTTTCCACAGAGGAACTAGAGGTCTGTCAGAGTGACCAATGGGATCTTGGTCACCCCCCTGACTAAGGCCCTTATCCCCCAGAACCTCAGTTTGGCCCTAGGAAGTCTTGTTGGTTTCAAACTTCTTCCATTTAATAATGATGGAGGCCACTGTGTTCTTGGGGACCTTCAATGCTGCAGACATTTTTTCGTACCCTTCCCCAGATCTGTGCCTCGACACAATCCTGTCTCGGAGCTCTACGGACCATTCCTTCGACCTCATGGCTTGGTTTTTGCTCTGACATGCACTGTCAACTATGGGACCTTATATAGACAGGTGTGTGCCTTTCCAAATCATGTCAAATCAATTGAATTTACCACAGGTGAACTCCAATCAAGTTGTCGAAATATCTCAAGGATAATCAATGGAAACAAGATGCACCTGCTTCGAGTCTCATAGCAAAGGTTCTGAATACTTACATAAATAACATGTTTCTGTTTTTAATTTTGATAAATGTCATTATGGGGTATTGTGTGTAGATTGCTGAGGATTTTTTCTTATTTAATCAATTTTAGAATAAGGCTGTAACGTAACAAAAAGTGGAAAAAATCAAGGGGTCTGAATATATTCCGAAAGCACTGTGTGTATCTGTGTGAGTGTGTGTGCACACGTTTTGCTATACTTGTGAGTACCAGAAGTCCTCACAAGAATAGTAAACCAACTAGAATTCAAGCAAGTGAGGATCTTTTGCCAGTCCTCATTTGTAAAAAGGCTGTTTTAGGATTAGGGGTTAAGGTTAGGTTAAAATAAAAAATAAAATAAAAAGATATGGTCTGCATGCATGTTTTTGGTCAAACAGCCAATATAAAAATAAGAAGTTATGTCAATTATATATATACACATCATATTATATATATACGTCATATGGCAAAGTTCATCCTAATACAATACGTGGCCCAAAAAATTCCCCCAAAATGTAATAAAAACGAAGTATTTTTTAATGGCACGTATTGTATTAGGATGAACTTTGCCATATGACGATTATATGCCATATGACGTATATATATATATATAAATGACATAGCTTCTCATGACACATTTACACTACAATGATGGATTCCAGTTATAACACATGAATATCACTTCTATACACAACATTTAATACACACAATAATGATGAATGCATAGACACACAAGACATGGTGTGGTAATTTTAGGGCTACAAGAAATTTCCTAGGATCAGCTTCGCCTCCCCCTATTTTAACCTTAACCATTAGTGGGGAAAATGCAAAACGGACCCAGGATCAGTGTCTAGGGGAAACTTCACACTACACCAATATACACAATCTAAGGCGTGGTGTGGTAGTGTAGTGTTAAGGAGTGATGTGATGCCATTATGGAGTATAGGGGTTTCCAGGCCCCAAATCTGTTTGCGCTCTTGGCAAACTCCATCGCCGTCATTGTCAAGCCAAACATGTCAAGCCATAACCATTAAGGAGTTAGCATGATAGCACATGATAGCACAAACAGACTGGCACTCAGGCTAGTATAGTGTTATATGAGAGTGGAGAGAAGCGGCTGTCTCTCTCCATTTCTGGACATATTACTGTAATAGAATACATGCAATCATAGAATTGGATAGAGGGCTTTTCTTTGCAATAATGTTTGATGTGATAGCATGGGCAGCTTTTTGGCACATGCACCTTCTATCCATTTCTATGTATTCAATGCACTCCCCAACAGTTTCATGAAAATGCTCTCGTCTAGCACCCCAAATCCTCCCTGTCCGTATTGCTCAACAGAGATATAAATAATAAATACATACTTTCTCCAGTCTTGTTCAGTAACACACACACTAAACAACAGCGTATTCTTTGGCCTCGTTTTGTTGTGCATGGAGTATGCGATTGTGATGTTACGGTTGGTAAGTGAACGATAGCTGTTACTCTTGGGTGTACCCGTGTGTCTAACACCAAAGAGTAGGTGTGTATTTCTTAACGGACAAATACTGCCAAGTGCAGCCTTAATATGCATTCTCTTGTGGGGTTTTAATGGCCACCTCTGTTAACACACTGTTGGTGTCAGGAAAAGTATTGTGTTTTAGGAAGTAGTGCCCATGTCCCATCACCCAACTCTAACCCCATCCCTATTTACCCAACTCTAGGGCACCCATGTGTGGGTTGGCTGTCTCCCTACAATTCCCATACTTCATGGACATCCCTCCACTCTACCCCTAACCCTAAACTCTATAGCTCTCCTTAGGTTGGGTTGGTTCTCTCTCAATAGTGTCCATACCCTACCCCCCATGCTAATGTACCCCACTCTAGGGTCTCCTTGTGTAGGTTGCCTGTCTCCCCATAGTGCCCATACACCATAGACATTCCATGGCTCTCCCCATCCCTAACCCCATTCCTAAGCCCATCTGCCCCACTCTAGGGTCTCCCTGGGTAGGGTGGTTTTCACTCAATAATGAATTAATCCCATATACATCCCCCAGCCCATCCCTAAAACCATCAACTCGTCTCTAAAGTTTCCTTAAAGGAGAAATGTGCTTTTTTACAATAAAATATTATTTTGATGTAAATGGCATGTCATAGAAGAGTCAATACACCTTTATTGCAATTTCACTTGATTTTGAGAAACTTTCCCCAACCAGAAATGTATTTCCACACAAAATGGAATATAACGTTGTGGATAAAGTTCGAAATGACACAATTTCACATGTACAACATCTAAAGACCTGCATCACTAAACTCAGTGTGTTTTCATTTCTAAAAGGACGTATTTGGGTGTTTTTGGAACATTTGTTCATGTTTGTTCAGAGCCCCCGTTTTTTTTCAGAGCCGCCGTACTGCACAACAACAATGAGGAAGTGAATCACTGGTTGGGGTAAGTTTCTCAAAAACAAGTGAAATCGCAAAAAAAGTGTCTGGAATAGAGAGTTGTTTATAAAAAAAAGAAGCAAAATTCACCTTTAAGTTAAGTGTTAGTTCTCTCAATAGTGTCCATACCCCATCAACATGGACATCCCCAACACAGACTCTCCCTTAAGGTTCTTAACTGCTCTAACTGTCCTTGATCACTTTCTCTCAATAGTGTCAATACCCCATCCATCTGCCCAGCTTTCAGGTCTCTTGGTTGGGGTTTAGTAGTGCCCATATCCCATGGACATCCCTAATCCCATCCCTAGGCTCTCCCGTAGCCCTCTTAGCTGCTCTTCTCCCAGCCTGATCTTGTCCTCCAGCTGCCTCTGTTCCACCAGCAATGCTGCCTTCATCTTGACGTAATGACTGTAGTCATGGTGCTGTGGATCAAGAAGATAAAGATGACCCAATTGTACACATGGTCCAAAGGTGCATTTTACTTCTGCTTTATCCCAAACCTTCAGAAAGACAAACACACCACACACAGAGGTTGGAAGTTGGAATGGTTGGAGCAGTGCGAAGACAGTGTGTGTGTGTGTGTGTACCTGTTCTTGGGAGAGGCATCGTCTTAGCACCCTTCCCACAACCTGCTCCCTTCGGTCTACATGTTCTTTGAGGTCCTGGGCCTCTGACAGCTGCACCAGGAGCTGACGCTTCTTCTCCAGGAGGGGGAGCTGTGGAGGGAGGGAGGGGTGAGAGCGAGAACAGAGTTTGTTTTAAGGTTGTACTTTTTCTTATTATTTCTTTCTTTCCTCACCCTCTCATAGTGTCCAGTCTCGGCCTCCAGGTTGTCCAGTGAGCTCTCAACCCTAAGTAGCCGCCCGGAGAGAGACAGAAGCAGACTGACCACCTTATCCATATCCCCGATAAACATCCTGAACTTATCCACCTCATTGGGCTTACAGAACGCTAGCACCAGGCTTTCAACCTAGAGGGGAGAGGAGGAGGAGAGTTAGATCTTATGGCCTTGGTCTGGGAGGTGACCAGAGTTCCTCTGGTGCGATGGGAAAACCTTCCGGAAGGACAACCATCTCTGCAGCACTCTATGGTAGTGTCCAGACAGAAGCCACTCCTCAGTAAAAGGCACATCACATCCCACTTGTAGTTACCTAAAGGTTACCTAAAGAACTCTCAGACCATGAGAAACAAGAAACAAGATTCTCTGGTCTGATGAAATAAAGACTGAACTCCTTGGCCTGAATGCCAAGTGTCATGTTTGGAGGAAACCTGAAACCAACCCTACGGTGAAGTATTATGGTGGCAGCATCATGCTGTGGGGATCTTTAGGCGTCAGGGACTGGGGGAGGAGAGGAGAGACAGGAAAGGTTGGAGAGGCTTCCGGACAAGTCTCTGAATGTATTGAGTGGCCCAGCCAGAGCCCGGACTTGAACCCGTTCGAACATCTCTGGAGAAACCTGAAAATAGCTGTGCAGGGATGCACCCCATCCAACCTGACAGAGCCTGAGAGGATCTGCAGAGAAGAATGGGAGAAACTCCACAAATATAGGTGTGCCAAGCTTGTAGCATCATCCCCAAGAGTCGAGGCTGTAATCGCTGCCAAATGTGCTTCAACAAGGTACTGAGTAAAGGGTCTGAATACTTAAGTAAATGTGATATTTTAGTATTTTATTTTGAATAAATTAGCAAAAATATATATACAAAAAAATAGTTTTTGCTTTGTCATTATGGGGTAATGTGTATATTGATGAGCCAAAAAAACAATTTAATTCAAATTAGAATAAGGCTGTAATGTAACAAAATGTGGAAAAGTTCAAGGGGTCTGATTACCTTCCGAATGCACTATATATGTGTGTGTGTACTATACACACCTCCTCTCCCAGCTGTGCGTTAGCCCGTATATCCTCCTGTAGACCTCTCTGTGCCTCTCTCAGAATTCCTAGCTTCTTACGTAGACTCTCCATCAACTGTCTCTGTAAAGGGGGGAGACAGGGGGGGGGGGAGAGGGAGTAAAGGAAGGGTAGGTAGAGAGTGTTACAGAGAGCAAAGTGAGTTACAGTCATCTCCAATCTTGTGTGTGTGTTCAGTATACAAGCTAGGATTTATGATAAAAGAGTGTGCACGTGTGTTGTGTGTGTGTACCTTGTAAGACAGGTCCTCATCATCATCATCAGTGTCTCTAGTGTCTGAGCAGTAGTCTTTCATCTGAGTGAGGAGCTGAGCTTTGGCTGCTGAGGTAGAGTAGTAGGACGAACAACTGGAGCTGGCACCAGAACGCCTGGATAAAGGAGGAGGAGAGGAGAGAAGGCGGGGGGGGGGGGGGGGGGGGGGGGGGGGGGGGGGGGGGGGGTGGGTAAATGCGCTACGTAAATGCAGTTCATTGTGAATTTTATGATATGTGTATACCATATAAACATGAAATAAACATAACCCACACATGCACTCACCTATCCAGACTGTCTGTATTGTGCTCCAGGTTGGGGCTACGGTAGGCCCCTCTCCAGCTCTCTGTGCCTGCCTCGCCCTCAATGCTCTGGGGAAACAGCTCCTCCATGAGTTCCTCTCTGGTCCTCATCCCCTGGTCCTCCATTTCTCCATCCAGAGACCCATTCTCCACTGTCATCCTACCCGCTGGCAAGGCCTCCTGATCAGGGAGCGTGTCGATGTCCGTCTCCAGCACCTGCAACGGAGGTAAGATTGTAACGGTAGGCTCACTCCACAGCTTAAATGCCATGAAATGTCTCAACTCGAGTCGCCGAATTGCTAGCTTTCTGGTGACGCAACAGGCCAGTAAGTTGTCAAGCGGGTGGTCACGTTTGTTTGCAAAGCAGAGGATCACTAGTTTGAGTCCAGTATAGTTATATACGTTAGCATCAAGCTGTGGGGTGAAGGTTCCCCTAGGTACAGATCTAGCATAAATTTTCCCTCCCCATACCTTATGGGCAACTTCAGCCTACACCCTAGCAGCACAGTGAGGCATGTTACACACCGTAACCGGCAGGGCGAAACCTTGTAGCTCTGTCCTGATTGGCTCTTCATCCTCTGGAAGCCCCTCCTCCTGGGAGTCGTCGATGTCCGTTTCCATGGGGATGTCCACTTCCTGTTCCAAGCTCTGGGCGGGGCTCGGGCCGAAATCGGATTCCGGTTCCGGTTCCAGTTCCAAGAATTCATGTTCCAATTCCGACTCTGGAATGGGAATCAATCACTGAATCATATTTTACAAAACCAATTTTGACAGCAGTTGTCACAAAGTGCTTTACAGAATTGTATGGCGTTACTTACTGTCGTTGTTGTTGTGGGGGTGGTTCCGCAATCTTCTATTCTGCTGTAACTGTTGTTGTTGTTCATAGCTCATAGCGAAGTAGGACTCTGGTGAGATAACGCCATTCTCTATGGTGAGTTGACCTGAGAAGCTATGCACTCTGGGAGACGGAGTTCTCTCCCACTCAGCCCTGGCCCTCTGCTGTCTATGAGATATAGGCTTCAATAAGGCAGGACAATCTTGGTCAACCATGTTGTACAACCTGCAGAGGGACATATAATATACAGTGAAACAGGTGTGTGTTACGTCATGCTAAGAAGAGGTGATATAACTATAATAATCATTCAGAAAGGAAACACCAAGACAAGATAAGGCATAGTCTTGGTTCTGCTCCTTCAGGGTAGCGAAGATGATAATATATCTATAGGCAGTGAGCACAATATGCAATGTCAAATCCCCTGATGGAAGAAACACAGAACCCAGACAGGTGGATGCTGGTGGTGGTGGTGGGATATCAGAAACAGCAAGCATAGCGACTAACAGCTAGTTACAAGCACCAACGGCAGCAAGAGACACCAGCACATGACATCCGGCATTGAGGAAGCATGTGTAGAACTGGTCCACTTAAATAGACCGTGTGTAAAGTAGTGTGAATCAAATTGGTGCAATGTCCACTGATGCAATCAGCTGACGCCACCAGACTCGGGTTTCCCTTCTGAACTGGCTCCGCTTTATTAATAATAATAATATAATAAGATGTATAAATGGCTCTGACTACGTAGTGTTTCCCATGCAGAAACCCACATATAGACACTCTAGAGTAGTGAGTAGTATAAGTGCTGACACATTTGTGTGTAGGAGCCGCTAAGTCTCCATCTCACCTGACACAGCTTTCTGATGGCGGCAGTGTGTCGTTGTAGCGCGGGGGAGTGTCTTTATCCCTTTGGGGCGGGGCCACCGGCCGGAAGGCCGTGTGTGTGAACCCTGGACTAGGCGGAGACTGAGAAAAGCGCCATTCCTGGACTTGGCTTCTGATGCAGCGCTGGCACCCCTCTAGCTCCTCCCTCTGGGGCGGGAGGCTGTAGGAGCGCTGACGCGTCATTTCACTCTTTTCAGGGTGACAGGGGTGAGATGAAGGGTGAGAGGTGGGACCCTCTGGTGGTATGAGAGGGAGAGGAGGGGGGGTGGGGTTTACCAATGGATGGATGGATGAAGAAACAGAGGTGGAGAAGAGAGGAGGGAGGTGGTGGGAGGCTCTCCTGCGGTCGAACTGCTCCCATTTGGGGGGAGGTGGCCTCGGAGGGGGTAGAGTCTTATTTTTGTTAGCCGCTCCCCTAATTCCTCCCACTCTTCCCCCTTCGATCCCGCCTCCCTCCTCCAGCTCAGACAGTGGTGTCGCCATAGCAACCGAGGGTGAAGTACGGCGGTGGGTGGAGCCAAAGTGTAGATCGTTCTCGGACATGGCCCTGCTTCGTAGTAGTGATGAAGATGAATATGATGTAGGGTTAACCACCATAGACGTCTGGTGAAGGTCCTCCTCGTCCACACTACAGGCAGACAGCAAGCCATTACAACAACCCCCACTTTGGGAGACTTGCTGGTGGTGGTGGTAGTCAGGTGTTACTGTTATAGTACAATTTGGTGGCCCGGTGGATGAATCACGTCTGTACCGGGTGTAGTCCCTGAGAGATGGAGAGAGAAGGCAAGAAAGAGAGCAATCAGGCCAAAGAGGTAGTCTACTGGGACCCATTATTTATTTCATTGTCTATTTTTGTTTATTTCTCTTAAAGCGGAGTGTAGAGATAGATGCTGCATCCCAAATGGTACACTATATTTTACATAGTGCACTACTTTTGACCAGAACCCACAGGGCAGAGAGAGAGAGAGAGGGAGAGAGAGAGCAATCAGACCAAAAAGGAAGTCTACTGGGACCCAATTCTTTATTTCTTTACCGGGTGTAGTCCCTGAGAGATGGAGAGAGAAGGCAAGAAAGAGAGCAATCAGGCCAAAGAGGTAGTCTACTGGGACCCATTATTTATTTCATTGTCTATTTTAGTTTCTTTCTCTAAAAGCGGAGTGTAGAGACACATGTGCGTCCAAAATGGTACCCTATATTTGACATAGTGCACTACTTTTGACCAGAGCCCACAGAGAATAGGTTGCCATTTGGGGGACACACGGAGACAGGAGGTGGACAGGAAATGGCATACCTCTCGGTCAGGCTGAACTTCCTGTTGATCTGTGTCTGTTCCCACGGTAACGGTCGAGACGCAGCAGGATACGCCTGTGGAACACATCGGCCAAGTTATTCACAGGAGGACATGGAGAGAAGCAGGAATGTCGCTTGCTCGCCAAAGGATCCGCTTTAAAGAATAATACTCGTTGACACCAACGCTCAGTACCTACTTTAAAAAGTTATATAAGTGATGATAATGTGGGAAATTTAAGCTTCTGGAACAAAGAAGAGGAACTATTAGAACAATGGAACCCTTTGAATGCGTAAAATAAGAAACCTTTTTTCAAAACTCAACTTGGAGGACAGACATCTGAGTGACAAGAGATGAATAATAAAATGCAGTATTCTGTTCCCATCTCAATGACTGGAATTGGTTGATAAAACCCCTCTAGTGTGTGTGTGTCTTTATATCCACTTGTATTGGCCAACCATCCTCCTCCCTTAGGGTGCTTTAGGCAAGGCCAAGCAAGCTTCAAGATAGTACATCCTCATTCAGATCTGGACCCATTAAACACTGTTCAACATCTCCAGATACTGTATAAAACCTTGGCGTTGAACCAAAGGCCTTAATCTGAAATCAACCTGTGCGTTTGTGTGTGTGAGTGTGTCTAGGTATTGTGTAACAGTAACCTATACTTGCCTCTGTTGGTGTGTAGCTCTGTGGTGGATACCCCTGGTGAAGAGCCTGGTTATCCTGGAGGAGAGCGGTGTTGACCGGGTGGAAGGCTGAACGAGGGGCCTCCATCTGGGTTTGGGGATGGGAGTGGGTCTGGGGGTAGGCATGGGGTTGGGATTGACTGGCAAAAAGATCCTGAGCTGAACTGAGTGACTTTCTCTCCCTCTCTCTTTTCCTTTCTCTCTCACTTTGTCTCTCTTTCTCCATCTCACTATCTTGTTCCCTCTCTATCCCCCTTTCTCTCTCCATCTCCAGCTCTCTCAGTCTAGCCCTTTCCTCTCTTTGTCTCTCTTCCTCCCTTTCCCCCTCAAGAGCCATCTCCCTCTCTCTGGCCCTCTCTTCTCTTTCCCTCTCCCTTACCATTTCCTCCCTCTCCAACAACCTCTCCCTCTCTGTCGCCCTCTCCTCCCTTTCCCTTTCCCTCTCTCTTGCTCTTTCCTCCCTTTCCCTTTCCCTCTCTCTTGCTCTTACCTCCCTTTCCATCTCCCTCTCTTTTTCCCTCTGCTTCTCTCTCTCCCTCTCCTTTTCTCTCTCCCTATTCCCACTAACCGATTGTCTCCGGGCCTCCATGGTATTAATCAAAAGGGGACTTTCTCGCTCGAATCCACCCTGGTAAGAGTACCTCCTCTGGGCTTGTCCCTGTCCATAGCCCCCTCTTTGGTTCTCCAGCATCGACAGATGAGGCTGCCTCTCATGTCTATCTGGCCTCTGCCGTCGTCTCGTCAGACTTGGCAAATTTGACACCAATATACTCCTGCTTGTCTCCTCAAAGAACTTACAGCGGTCCGCGAAAGGTAGAATATCAGACTCCTCAGTGTGGGAAGAACAAGTGGTAGAAGAAGAAGAGGAAGCAGAGGATGCCCTCCCTCGTCCTGACACCCCCAAGGCCACTCTGACCCTCTCCCCCCGTCGGTCAGTGTCAATTTCTGGTTGGAGTTTATGTTCGGGTGTCCATCTCCATCGGCGGGACTTACCAGCTGGAGCTAGCTCCTCCACGACCTGGATACCCATACCCCAGCTGGGCAAGTTTGGGACGGACCTCTGGGGTGTCCTGGAAGAGTCTGTAGCTTGGTCTTGCTTCCCTTGTGGTTCAGGTTCTTCATCCCTGGGGGGTTGTAGAGCTGAAACTGGGGCTAGGGACGGCTGGTGGAGCTGGAGGGTGGAAGAAGAGGATAGTCTGTTCAGACCTCCAGGAGCTGGAGCTGAGAGGCTGATGTCGGAACAGGTGTACACGCCTTGGGAGCTGCTCTCCTTGGCAGGCAGATCAACATCCTCAGCCTCTTTCCTCACGAGGTCCTGGATTTCCAGGTCTGGACCTTCTTCTTCCTCAACTGTCTCCCCGCTGTAGAGTAACCCTCCTGGGCCTTTACTCTTGGACAGCTGGGCCTTCTTGTGCTGGATCTCGTTACGGAGGTTCGTGGCGAAGCGTTCGCTGCGACGGCGTGCCCGGGACGAACGGTGACTCCTGGGTTTCTTCATCAGCACCTTTCCTTCATTATCATCCCTTCTTCCTCCTCCTCCTCCTCTATGACTCCCCTCCAGTAGGCTGTCTACACTGGCTGCAGCACTGAGAGGCCCAAAGTCGGTCTCCCAAATCCGCTCAGAGCTCACCTCTCCCTGTGTACAATCTCCAGAGGGCTCCCCTGACCCTGGAAGACTCACCGGCCTACCCCAGGGGTGTTGGACCTGGATGGGCGAGAGGAGACTACCAGCAGCCGCCACCACCTCCCTACTCTCCCAAACCACCACACTCACCTCTCCTGCCTCCCCAATCCCATCAATGTCCACCAATCCTGGGGTAGAGCATTGACTCCTTTGTTCCCACTCCCCCGTGTTCTGCTGGAGGAGGAGGAGGGAGGTGTCGTGACTCCCTATATCCCCTCCTAGGTCCTCCCTGGGGGGATTAAGGGGGGAGCGAGACCACTGGGAGCTGGAGGGGGAGACGGAGCTATGGTCCGAAGAGTCACTGGAAAACTCTAGATGACGTAGCTGCGATAAGAGTTTCTCAGGGACGCTTTGTCTGTAGAGACCTGATGAGCAGTGCTTGTTCTGGGGGAGGAGGTGGTTGGCTTCACCTGGGGGGTCTGGATCTATGGAGCTGTCTGGAGGTAGGGAGCTGGAGCCGGGGATTGAGGAAGAGGAGCTTATCTCTAGGGCAGGGAGGTGGAGGGAGTCTGGGTGGATCTCCTGGATCCCTGAGTTCTTATTCACAAGGGTATCTTTTTTTTTGGAGATGAGGGTGTAGTATTGCTCCAAAGAATCTCCTTTAAAATTCCCAACCCCATTTTTTTTCCCATTTCCCATGTCTCCCTCTGCCACCTTGCAGGGAGCGGGATAGCCGTTCCAGCTGAGAATAACCGGAACACCAGGAACATTCTGAGGATCGTCGTCATCGTCCTCGACATGGCAACTGAAGAGGCTGGGAATTCCGACGGGGGCAGAGATGCATCGTTGATCTTTGACATCTGTAATCCCCAAGCGACCCCTCGTGGCCCTAAAACTGTCCTTCCTGGTTGGGGGAAGGGGGGGAATTGAAACCCCCCTCTTCCCTCCTCCTCCACCCTTCTCCCCTCTCCCTTCTCTCCTCTCCTCTTCAAAACAGTACGAAGATGGTCTCTCCTTCGCTTCTGGCTGCCTCACTCTTGGCCTGGTCAGCGACCTCGACTTTAGTAGTAGGGTTGAGGTACCGGTCTCATCCTGGGCCTCGCCTGACTCCCTCCCCAGGGATGGTGCATTGCCACAGGCATAAACCCGGCAGGCGGGTCCCCCTGGCCCAAGGCTTCGGAGGATATTCTCCATAGAACAGGCCTCACCGGGCCTTAATGAGACAGTATAGTCTGACATATTAGAACTAGCTGAGAAAGAGCTATAGGCAGAGTCTCTTATATTGTTGAATATAGCAGGGTCCACTGGTGAATTGTGGTAATCATAGTCTCTCTTATTGTTGAAGATGGCCGGGTCCACTGGGGAATTATGGGAATCGTAGTACACTTGGCTGCTAGGAGGGTCAAGGCTGTCCATGCTACTTAGGGAACTGCTTCTGTCTGTAGAGTAGTGTCTGGAGAGCTTGTTCCACTGGATAGACAGATCACTGTAAAGAGGTGGAGAGAGGGTGGGGGAAAGGTAGGTAGAGGGGGAGAGGAGGTTGGAGAGCAAGGGAGACAGAAATGAATGATTACTTAAGTAAATAGTATTATCATCAATACAAGTCATATTTTGGTCCTTTACCCGACATATACCAGATGCTACATTATTTACATCTTAAGAAGTAGGCCTACTGAAGCTGAATCTCTTCTAAATTTGCACTAGTCTAAATGGTAAAGTAAGAGAAGCATGGAATATACTACTTGATTTAATCTGCTTTACTGTATTCCTATTCATAGATCTGCCTCTGCCATGTGTTTCTGACGGATTTGTAAGGAAGAAAAGAAAAAGGAGCAGATTGAACGGTAGCTTCTTTAAGCAGTCAGGGATTACTGCTGCATCGTGGGTAGAGAGGGCGACGGGAAATTATGTCATAACCAGAGGAAATGACATCCCCTCCCTCCCGAACGTTCCATCAGGGGACGATAAAGAACGTGACAGGAATAACAACTCAATGGTGAATTAGAGTGGACACACATGCACTACACACATATGCACACACACAAATACAGCCGTACTGCAGGCAGGCACACACACAATCATAGTCATCAAGTTGGACTCGAGTCAGAATGTCAGCCTTTGTTTGAGGTCTTGATTAGCTATTTAAGGGGTTGTTTAACGTTTATGGAACTTCTGACGGTACAATCCAAAGGAAGACACAGACAGGACACGACAAGACAGGACAGGACAGGACAGGACAAGACCAGACAAGACCAGACCAGACCAGACAGACGTTCTGTTTATTAACTGTCTTCCCATCTTTGTCCACATGTTCTGGGAGTTACATGTCATTGTCCTGTTATGCAGAGAGAATATGTCTCATCAGACATTGCATTGTCTGTGTGTGTGTGTGTGTGTGTGTGTGTGTGTGTGTGTGTGTGTGTGTGTGTTTTGTGTATGTGGCAATAAAGGCAAGGACTGCATAATTGTGAGAATTGCAGCACAAAGCGATTACAGCTTTTTTAAACTCAAGCCTATCTACGCCACTCAAAACCATTATTGTGTGTGATAGATAAATACTGGACAATCCAAGCCCGTTAAAACTATTAGGGGTAATTGTAGTGAATTGTGTCATTAATTGTTATCAAAGGGGAACCACTGCGTGCATATGTGTGTGTCTCTGTGTGTATACGCTACACAGCTAACTGAGGACATTCTGATGTACTGAACATATCAGGCAATCTATTTCTTGTTGTTACTGACTAGAGTCAGTAATGCACATAGGTACGCACACACACATAAAGCATAGTTATATTACTATACTGAACAAAAATATAAACGCAACATGGAAAATGTCTACGATTTTACTGAGTTACAGTTCATTTCAGGAAATCATTCAATTGAAATAAATAAATTAGGCTCTAATTTATGGATTTTGCATGACTGGGCAGGGAAGCAGCCATTCGTGGGCCTGGGAGGGCCATAGTTTTTCCCCACAAAAGGGCTTTAATTACAGACAGATATACTCCTCAGTTTCATCAGCTGTCCAGGTGGCTGGTCTCAGACAATCCCGCAGATGGAGAAGCCAGATGTGAAGATCCTGGTCTGGTTTGGTTACACGATGTCTGCAGTTGTGAGGTCAGTGGGATGTACTGCCAAATTCTCTAAAACGTCATTGCTTATGGTAGAGAAATTAGCATTCAATTCTCTGGCAACAGCTCTGGAGGACATTCCAGTCAGCATACCAATTGCACGCTCCCTAAAAACTGTGGAATTGTGTTGTTACAAAACTGCTCATTTTAGAGTGAACTTGTATTATCCCCGGCACAAGGTGCACCTGTGTAATGATCGTGCGGTTTAAATCAGCTTCTTGATATGCCACACCTGTCAGGTAGATTGATTATCTTGACAAAGGAGAAATGCTCACCAACAGGGATGTAAAGAAATGTTTGCACAACATTTGAGAGAAAGAATCTTTTTGTGAGTATGAAACATTTCTGGGATCTTTTATTTCAGCTCATGAAACATGGGACCAACACTTTACATGTTGCTTTATATTTTTGGTCAGTATATAGTATGTATAAGCTTTGGAAACATTTCAATGTACTTATTAGTGTTGACTTTAATCAACTAAAATCTCCTAAAAACTATTTTCTCTCAACCAATTCATTGTGTTTTTGGTACCCAACCCAAATTAAACTGTTTTATTTTTATTTTTTATTTTACCAGGCAAGTCAGTTAAAAACAAATTCTTATTTTCAATGACAGCCTAGGAACAGTGGGTTAACTGCCTTTTCAGGGGCCGAACGACAGATTTGTACCTTGTCATCTCGGGGGTTTGAACTTGCAACCTTCCGGTTACTAGCCCAACGCTCTAACCACTAGGCTACCCTGCTGGCTCAAATATTATTCCCGCAACTTTGGCTCGGCACGGTTTGTCTCAGTAGTGTGAAAAGCCATTTTGATAGTTTGGGGGTCCTACCATTGAGTGATCAGCCAGTGAGGAATGCGTGAATCGATTCCTGTCTGAAAATACCCCTGTTATCCGTCGTGATGCTATTGACTTTAGATGAGGTCACTAAGCTTCCTGATGATTGTTAGTCTTTGGAAACAGGTCACAGGTCAAAATACCCTTAGTCTGCTCTATGTGAGCGTGTGTGTGTGTGTGTGTGTGTGTGTGTGTGTGTGTGTGTGTGTGTGTGTGTGTGTGTGTGTGTGTGTGTGTGTGTGTGTGTGTGTGTGTGTGTGTGTTTGCTAGTCTTCAGAAACACGTCACAGGGACAAAATTCCCCTGGTCTGGTCTGCCCAACAATGCGCTCCCACAAGACTGTGTACCCAGCCTCAAAAACACACAGCTCAGATATGCACACACACACAGCTCAGATACGTACACACATGTGAGCGCACACACACAGAGACACAGGGGTTGGAAATTATTTGGGGAAATTATATTATTTTATACTAATACAATTGCTCAGAGAAAGAGATTTTGTTTAACAAGTAATAATCATTTTTCTCAAAAAGGTAGGGGTCAAAATTATTGACATCCCTAATGATACTTATAAATAAAGTAGTCAAAAGCTTAGTATTTGGTCCCATATTCCTAGCACGCAATGACTATAATCAACTGTGTGACTGCAAACTTGTTGGATGCATTTGCAGTTCGTTTTGGTTGTGTTTCAGATTATTTTGTGACCAATAGAAATTAATGGTAAATAATGTATTGTGTAAATTTGGAATAACTTTTATTGTAAATAAGAATATAATATGTTTCTAAGCAATTCTACATTAATGTGGATGCTACCATGATTACGGAAAGTTGTGAATGAATCGTGAATAATGATGAGTGAGAAAGTTACATCGGGTCAAAGATCATACCCCAAAGACATGCTAACCTCTCACCATTACCAATAAAAGGAGAGGTTAGCATTTCTTGGGGGTATGATGTTTGACCCTCTGTAACTTTCTAACTCATCATTATTCACGATTCATTCAGTATTATGATTATCAGTATTATGATTATGACCCACACAAACGTGGCGTGTGCAAACATAGCTTGATAGAAGGTTGGGAGACAAGATAGGATGGGAGACAAGAATCGGATAGAATGGGAAAGACTGCTCTAAACTCTAATTCACATATAAGCCAGGGTACTTAGCCGTCCCGTATCTTCCCAATATAAATGACCATTACCTGCTGTCTGCTGTGCCAGGGTAGTGTATAGGGCCCAGTGTGTTTGTGTGTATGTGTCTGTATATATGCATCTGTGTGTATGTTACCTGTTGTCTGCTGTAGAGTGCCAGGGTAGTGTGTAGGGCCCAGGATGGAGCTGCATGGCAGATGGGGGGGACGGGGGAGGAGGAGGGGGGACAGGGGTAGAACTGTGGGGGGACTCCGTTGATGAAAGCTTGGCCAGGTGCCACGAGTGAGGCCTGATCACAGGTACACTGCGTCTGGAGAGAGAGCGAGAACACACACACATACAGGTGAGGGATTGGCTCCCGAGTGGCGCAGCAGTCTAAGGAACTACCTCTCAGTGTTTGAGGCGTCACTACAGACACGCTGGTTCGAATCCAGGCTGTATCACAACCGGACGTGATTGGGAGTCCCATAGGGCGGAGCACAATTGGCCCAGCGTCGTCCGGGTTTGGCCGGTGTAGGCCGTCATTGTAAATAAAAATGTGATCTTAACTGACTTGCCTAGTTAAATAAAGGTTAAAGAAAAAAAAGGGATAATGTAACTACAGTAGGGGTAACATGATTTGTCGGTACACCCAAAAGGAAGTCTGTGTAGACCCAAAAGGAAGTACCATAAGCAGTGTATATATGCCAGGTAGGAGCCTAGAACAAACTTCGGTGAGATCCCAGGAGACTCCTGCTCATGAATGGCCCATTATTCTGAAGCTATTAATAACTTCGGAATAACGCACCGGGAATAACTCTGAAAACATTTCTCTCAGGAGAGAATTTCGACTGAATTCCGGGAATTTTGAGGAGGAAGAACCCCGATGGAAGAAGAATGAGGATCTGGCACAGTCGGAAGTCAGAACACTTTGGAAATATTTCTGTTTATGATTTATGGCCATTCATTAAAGTAAACACGATAGTTCCTAAAATGGCTCATTTTGGATTTCTCTCAGGACGATTGTGTGTGTGTGTGTGTGTCCATGTGTGCACTTGTCAGAATGATTGTCTGTTCCCTGAAAATGTTCCTCTTGGTATAGTTATATAGGGAGAGAGATTTTGGAAGTTCCCAAATGGGATAGAACAAACACTATTATCATTTATTCCAGGACTATGAATGGACCTAAGATTAGTTTTGTCCCAGGACCTGTAATGGAGCCCGGATTGGGCCTGGAATGATTGATGACTATGAAAACCAAGCTAAAAAATAAAAAAAAACAAGAAGCGAATATAGAAAGGAAAATTTAATCTGTGTCTGGAAAAACCAGCCCAATCAGTATTTAGAGATATACTGTACTTAGAATCTGATCCATTGAACCACACTAGGATATACATGAAGAAAAGTTATTTAGAAGTATACAGCCGAAGACAAAAATGTGAGATATTTGATATCCAAATATCTCATTTTTGTCTTCTGCAGTATAATTTGAGATAATCTACTGTACTCAGACATCTTTGTGAAACATGACGTGATGAAACAGAGTTATTAAAAAATATATTGAACTGGAAGAAAAAAAATGTGAGATATAATGTAGTTCTACTGTACTCAGACAGAATGTGTTCCACTGACCTAGTCCTAGTGTTACATTTGTCAAGCAGCCAGATACAAAGGAACAGTTAATCGCCCTCGACATACCAAGCCACAGTTAACCTGATTAGCTAGTTAGAGACCGGAGCCAATCAGTGTCGGACACTGTCAGACATTCAGGAAATCAAATAAACTTCACAAGACAAGACAGTCCTTAGTTCTATTTATAAACATAGTCTACAGAACAGTAGCCGAATGCTTTACTCTGACTGATGGATGGATGGATAGCAAGATAAACCATGTTCCATGTTTATGTGTAGACATTATTTATGTTACTTTGACCCATAAAACATTGTGAATGTATGACTGCGTGAAACACTGATACAGAAACAACTGATAATACCATATGTGGTAGAAGAAACTAGAACAGCTGACTGATACGGACTCCTAAACTAGAATAAAGTCGAAGAAACTAGATTGAAGGTCATTTACTCTCAGAGTCATAATGACACTGAGTAATGAAATTATATACACATTAAGACACACAAAAACAGAGATCAGACACACACCCAGTCACACCTTGAAGATCCCTACAAGTTCAAAGACACAAAGAGGAGTGAAGGTAGAACAGTACACACTGCACAGAGGGGAGAAGATGAATGGAAGGTAGGGGATGAAAAGAGAAAAGGAGAGGAACTAAAGGAGATGATAAGAGTAAAAAACCACCCAATACTTTCTAACTGTTCCCAAGTCAGTCTATAACATACCAGAGTGGATCCACACAGAAGAGGCCCTAGTCACACCTGATCCTAGAACCGTGTCTACTGGGTCACAGTTAAGGTCAGGCCCAATGTTAGTTCAACCATAGACTGGTCTGAGAGCAGTCCTTATAAACATTCCCAAAGATCTTCAATGCAACACAGACGACAATTGACTTAGCCCAAAGAAGGTGGTCCGGTTACTTACTACTGTTTATCAAGTCTTCAACATAACATTTCCACTGCGGTGTTCAAAAGAGGCAATACAAAGTGTTGAGGTAAGAAGTTCCCTTAAATTCTCAATGCTCTTGTCTCCTTCCTGCCTTAATTGATCCAGTTCTCTGGCCTTGCTAGGTGGCTTTGGTTCTGTCTCTAGGAGTAGTCCAACAGTCCTAGCCATATTAAGAGAGGTTCTGTTTCTAGGAGTAGTTCTATATCCTTCGGAGCAGCCCTATAGTCCTCTAGTAACAAAACGAGACTGTGTTCAAAGTCTTCTCTCTCTCTCTGTGGTCCATCTCAACTGACCTAGACTCCAAAAAAAACAACCAACAAACCTAATCTACCCTCTTGTCCCTCTCTCTCCCTCCCTCTCACCGTCCCTCGCTTCAGTCACTTAGACCAAACATAGCTCTCTCTCTGCCTTTGTTTCCACCATCCTCCCTCCCTCTCAATCCCTCTCTCTCTAGGCAGAATACTGTGAGTGACTCAGGGGGAGAGGAAGAGAGAGAGAGAGGAACAGAAAGAGAGGCAGAGGAGGAAGCTATGTTCGGAGCAGATAAAGACGGACGCTGTTAAAATAATACCCAGAGTTCCACAGTGTTATTGTTCCACACAGGGAAATACGCAGAGGTACTTCCTGTCTAGAAGAGAGAAAGAGGGGGGAGGGAGTGGGAGGGAGAGGTAGAGAGAGAGGGAAGAAGAGAGTGGAAGGGAGGGGGAGGGAGGGATAGAGGGAGAGAAGGAGGGGGAGAGAGGGGGGAAGAGGGCAGGAGTGGGAGGGAGAGAAAAAGGAAGACACCAGTTTTGGAACAATACAGAAGCAACGAGAGAGAACATTTCAGAGGGGCTCAAATGGAGAGAGAGATGGAAATGGAGAAATAGAGGGGTAAAAAGAGAGAAGGAAGAGAAGAAGAGATGAGTGTTATTGTGGCATCCAGCCAGACTGGTGTTTTCTTGCCCTTTGCTAAGTAGCGATAGTACAACACAGAGATGAGAAGACCTCAGCAGGGTATGTATAGGAGAGAGGGGGAAAGAGGAGGAGGGGGAGAGAAAGAAAGCAGGGAGCAGTGGGAGAAGTAGGCAGTCTGTAGATTCAAAACTAATCTATAGAACTCCTTGTGAGGCCTCCCGAGTGGCGCAGCGGTCTAAGGCACTACATTGCGGGGCTTGAGGCATCACTACAGCCCAGGATTCGATCCCAGACTGTGTCACAGCCGGCCATGACCGGGAGACCCATGAGGCAGCACACAATTGGGCCAGGGTCGTCCGGGTTAGGGGAGGGTTTGGCCGGCCGGGATTTCCTTGTCCCATTGCGCTCTAGTGACTCCTTGTGGCGGGCCGGATGCCTGCACGCTGACGTCGTTCGCCAGATGTACAGTGTTTACTCCAACACATTGGTGCGGCTGGCTTCCGGGTAAAGCAAGCAGTGCGGCTTGGCAGGATCGTGTTTTGGAGGACGCATGGCTCTCGACCTTCGCCTCTCCCGAGTCTGTACAGGAGTTGCAGCGATGGGACAAGACTGTAACTACCAATTGGATAACCACGAAATTGTGGAGACAAAGGGGATAAAAGAACTCCTGCTGAAAATTCACTGTAACAACATCTAGAACAGTGGGAGAAGACAGACTCCGACCGAGAACACACACACACACACACACACACACACACACACCATATTAGTCTGAACCTGGGGTTGATGAGGATTTCCAGAGGCCACCGTCGCTGCAATCTTCATGCGTGTCTGTGTGTGTGTTTAGATTTCTTACATAATGTGCTTTCTTCAGAAGGCAGAGGGTTAACTATAGTCTCAACCCTCCTCCCCCTCTCCCTGCTCTCACCCCTTCTAGCCCCTCTCACTCTCTCCCCCCTCTACCTTTGTGTTCAGACTGCAATCATCGCACATTAGTTTGCTTTATGGGTTGTCAGTATGTGTGTGTTTCTCTACGTACCAGACTGCAATCAGGCAGTTAGTTTACTTTGTGGTCCCCCATCACACACACAACAGTTAATCAGTGCAGGGAGACTAAGGTCCATTCCAGGAGGATCTATCAGGAAGGGTGAAGTCCACAGAAGGACAATACCCTGTTTGTTACTGAGACTGTGTGTGTGGGTGTGTGTATGTACAGTTGAAGTCGGAAGTTTACATACACTTAGGTTGGAGTCATTAAAACTTGTTTTTCAACCACTCCACAAATATCTTGTTAACAAACTATAGTTTAGGCAAGCCGGTTTGGAAATCTACTTTGGGCAAGACACAAGGAATTTTTCAAACAATTGTTTACAGACAGATTATTTCACTTATAATTCACTTCTGGTCAGACTCCGGAGACGGGCACACCGTGCACCGTGCACCACCACCTCACAATCAAATGTAGACCGCATTATCTACCAAGAGAATTCTCTTCGATTATAATCACAGCCGTATATATCCCCCCCCAAGCAGACACATCGATGGCTCTGAACAAACTTTATTTAACTCTTTGCAAACTGGAAACCATTTATCCGGAGGCTGCATTCATTGTAGCTGGGGATTTTAACAAGGCTAATCTGAAAACAAGACTCCCTAAATTTGATCAGCATATCGATTGCGCAACCAGGGGTGGAAAGACCTTGGATCATTGTTACTCTAACTTCCGCGACGCCTATAAGGCCCTGCCCCGCCCCCCTTTCGGAAAAGCTGACCACGACTCCATTTTGTTGATCCCTGCCTACAGACAGAAACTAAAACAAGAGGCTCCCACGCTGAGGTCTGTCCAACGCTGGTCCGACCAAGCTGACTCCACACTCCCAAGACTGGGATATGTTTCGTATTGCGTCAGATAACAATATTGACGAATACGCTGATTCGGTGTGCGAGTTCATTAGAACGTGCGTTGAAGATGTCGTTCCCATAGCAACGATTAAAACATTCCCTAACCAGAAACCGTGGATTGATGGCAGCATTCGCGTGAAACTGAAAGCGCGAACCACTGCTTTTAATCAGGGCAAGGTGTCTGGTAACATGACCGAATACAAACAGTGCAGCTATTCCCTCCGCAAGGCTATCAAACAAGCTAAGCGTCAGTACAGAGACAAAGTAGAATCTCAATTCAACGGCTCAGACACAAGAGGCATGTGGCAGGGTCTACAGTCAATCACGGACTACAGGAAGAAATCCAGCCCAGTCACGGACCAGGATGTCTTGCTCCCAGGCAGAGTAAATAACTTTTTTGCCCGCTTTGAGGACAATACAGTGCCACTGACACGGCCTGCAACGAAAACATGCGGTCTCTCCTTCACTGCAGCCGAGGTGAGTAAGACATTTAAACGTGTTAACCCTCGCAAGGCTGCAGGCCCAGACGGCATCCCCAGCCGCGCCCTCAGAGCATGCGCAGACCAGCTGGCCGGTGTGTTTACGGACATATTCAATCAATCCCTATACCAGTCTGCTGTTCCCACATGCTTCAAGAGGGCCACCATTGTTCCTGTTCCCAAGAAAGCTAAGGTAACTGAGCTAAACGACTACCGCCCCGTAGCACTCACTTCCGTCATCATGAAGTGCTTTGAGAGACTAGTCAAGGACCATATCACCTCCACCCTACCTGACACCCTAGACCCACTCCAATTTGCTTACCGCCCAAATAGGTCCACAGACGATGCAATCTCAACCACACTGCACACTGCCCTAACCCATCTGGACAAGAGGAATACCTATGTGAGAATGCTGTTCATCGACTACAGCTCGGCATTCAACACCATAGTACCCTCCAAGCTCGTCATCAAGCTTGAGACCCTGGGTCTCGACCCCGCCCTGTGCAACTGGGTACTGGACTTCCTGACGGGCCGCCCCCAGGTGGTGAGGGTAGGCAACAACATCTCCTCCCCGCTGATCCTCAACACTGGGGCCCCACAAGGGTGCGTTCTGAGCCCTCTCCTGTACTCCCTGTTCACCCACGACTGCGTGGCCACGCACGCCTCCAACTCAATCATCAAGTTTGTGGACGACACAACAGTGGTAGGCTTGATTACCAACAACGACGAGACGGCCTACAGGGAGGAGGTGAGGGCCCTCGGAGTGTGGTGTCAGGAAAATAACCTCACACTCAACGTCAACAAAACTAAGGAGATGATTGTGGACTTCAGGAAACAGCAGAGGGAACACCCCCCTATCCACATCGATGGAACAGTAGTGGAGAGGGTAGCAAGTTTTAAGTTCCTCGGCATACACATCACAGACAAACTGAATTGGTCCACTCACACAGACAGCATCGTGAAGAAGGCGCAGCAGCGCCTCTTCAACCTCAGGAGGCTGAAGAAATTCGGCTTGTCACCAAAAGCACTCACAAACTTCTACAGATGCACAATCGAGAGCATCCTGGCGGGCTGTATCACCGCCTGGTATGGCAACTGCACCGCCCTCAACCGTAAGGCTCTCCAGAGGGTAGTGAGGTCTGCACAACGCATCACCGGGGGCAAACTACCTGCCCTCCAGGACACCTACACCACCCGATGTTACAGGAAGGCCATAAAGATCATCAAGGACATCAACCACCCGAGCCACTGCCTGTTCACCCCACTATCATCCAGAAGGTGAGGTCAGTACAGGTGCATCAAAGCTGGGACCGAGAGACTGAAAAACAGCTTCTATCTCAAGACCATCAGACTGTTAAACAGCCACCACTAACATTGAGTGGCTGCTGCCAACACACTGACACAGACACTGACTCAACTCCAGCCACTTTAATAATGGGAATTGATGGGAAATGATGTAAATATATCACTAGCCACTTTAAACAATGCTACCTTATATAATGTTACTTACCCTACATTATTCATCTCATATGCATACGTATATACTGTACTCTATATCATCGACTGCATCCTTATGTAATACATGTATCACTAGCCACTTTAACTATGCCACTTTGTTTACATACTCATCTCATATGTATATACTGTACTCGATACCATCTACTGTATCTTGCCTATGCTGCTCTGTACCATCACTCATTCATATATCCTTATGTACATATTCTTTATCCCCTTACACTGTGTATAAGACAGTAGTTTTGGAATTGTTAGTTAGATTACTTGTTGGTTATTACTGCATTGTCGGAACTAGAAGCACAAGCATTTCGCTACACTTTGTAATCTGAAGATTTTCCTTTGGTGCCCCAACTTCCTAGTTAATTACATGTACATGATTAGTTTAATCACATAATAATAATTACAGAGAATTGATTTGATAAAATAACAGTCTTCACTTTAATGATGCCAAAGACACGACAGTGTTCTGGAGGCTCGTGGAGGCCCAGTGCCCTATTAAGACACTTTATGTTGGTGTTTCCTGCCTGTATATCACCATTGTCACTCCAGAGAATAAAACATACGAGTCGTCTAGCCGCTGCCTTCGGAGAACATTCCAGTGTTCCAGTGCTGGCACGGGTTCGAATCACACCCACACTTTTCTACCATCTCTCTTCCTTACTTTCTTGTGTGTCCTCCCCATGTCTATCCAACAATCTCGAGAAAAATATATACTTAACAAAAATATAAATGCAACATGCAAAGTGTTGGTCCCATGTTTCATGGGAAATAAAAAGATCCCTGAAATTGTCCATACATACAAAAAGCAGATTTCTCTCAAATTGGCTTACATCCCTGTTAGTCAGCATTTCTCCTTTGCCAAGATAATCCATCCATCTAACAGGTGTGGCATATCAAGAAGCTGATTAAAAATGACCATTACACAGCTGCACCTTGTGCTGCGGACAATAAAAGGCTGCTCTAAAATGTGCAGTTTTGTCAAACACCACAATGCCACAGATGTCTCAAATTGAGGGAGCGTACAATTGGCATGCAGACTACAGGAATGTCCACCAGACCTGTTGCCTGAGAATTTAATGTTTATTTCTATACCATAAGCCGAGTCGAGTATGGCCTGCATACTCAGACATGTCACCAATCTTAGAAATTGTTTCATGTTGGGTTTTATATTTTTGTTCAGTGTATATTTAAAAAACATGGGGGACCTTTTACCAGCCACAGACAGTGATCACAAACACACACACTCACAGCGGTGCTATTATGTCCATCGCCATGTCTCACATTCTCACATGCAGTTGATTTGACAAGATCCTATCTCTTCCCACGAGACACACACATCTTGTAGGCATGTGTCGTAGTGTATGTGTGTGTGTGCATGTGTGTGCATGTGTGTGTGTGTGTGTGTGTGTGTGTGTGTGTGTGTGTGTGTGTGTGTGTGTGGAGGTCATGTATCATTGGAATCCTTGTTTAATGGGACAGCTAATAGAAGCCATGAGGACTCAGCTGCAGTAATCACTATAGCAGGCCACACGCAGAGACGACACACACAACAAAGAGAAGTGCACAGAAATGAAAAGAGATGAAACACACACACACACAAAGACACAGACAAAGGCATAGAGACGAAACACTCAGAGACACTAACAAATACAGAAACACAAATACTGACACACCCACACACAAAGACGATTTCTGTCTGCTCCGCTGAGCGCTGACAGGGCACATTTCAACTGTGGCAGAATCCTGCATTTAAAACACACACACACACCCTGGGTCTGATTAGTGGTAGAGAAAGTTGTGGTTTGTCCTCCTCTGGGAAATAGACTAAAGAAGAGAGGAGTTGATGTGTTGAGTTAGGGATTGTGTCCCAAATGGCACCCTATTACCTTTATAGTGCACTACTTTTGACCAGAGCCCATAAGACTCTGGACAAAAGTAGTGCACTTTATAGGGAATAGGGTGCCATTTAAGACACATTCAGAGAGAGGAAGAAATAACGGGGGATGAGATGGGTTGAGTTAGAGAGAGAGGAAGAAGCATTAGGAATGGCAGGAATGCCCATTGTTTTGTTAGGAGAAGGAGGAAGGTAAGGGGGTTAGGGTATTGTTTTACCCGGTCCTTGGCACAGCAGGGGAGGTCTTGCCAATAGCCTTTGGGGAGGGGGGTGCGTGTGAAATCAACTCAAAATATTTGGTTTGATGTTTCTTAAAAATGTGATTTTCTTTTTTTACTTCCACAATTGTCCACATGCTTTTTAAAAGAGAGGTTGGAATCAAGTGTGCTGCCAAGGTACTTAAAATCAGATACCACCTGGAGCTTCTCCCCTGACACATAGACATCTGGCTCAGTACCATCTGTTGCCCTCTTTGTGAAGAACATGCAAACAGTTTTTTTCACATTGAGATGCAAACACAAGTCACTGAGCCACTTTGTAACCTGGACCATTACAGTAGTGAGTTCTTGTGCAGCTTGTTGTTTGCATGCACATATATCACTGTATCATCTGCATACATTTGAACTTCAGATCCAGTACAGACACATCATTAATGTACAGGCTGAACAGCTACATGGATAGTTGTCAGTGCTCTATTTGTTCTAAAGCTTAGCAGGGTACATGGGGGTAGGCATCGGTATGGTAGATTTGTTCTCACTGAAGTGTGAAAGTGTTTAGAAACATTATATTCTTATGTACAATAAAAGTGATTCCAACAACTGTGACGAGTCACAAGCTTGATTGAATCATTGCGTGCTAGGAATATGGAACCAAATACAACACTTTTGACTTATTTAATAGACATAAATTAATTTGTCCCAATAATTTTTGTCCCATAAAATGGGGGGACTATAACCTTTTTTTTATATAAAAACTTTTTGTACAAACGGTTCATCCAATATGGTTGATAATACCCTCAAATTAAAACAGACAGTCTGCACTTTAAAGTCATACTCATTGTATAATTTCAAATCCAAAGTGCTGGAGTACAGAGCCAGAACATGTTTTATTTTTTATGAAAATGTGTTTTGGGGAAGAAATGTCTACTGGAACATGTGAACTTTCATTAGTCTTAAACGTGTATGCCATCTGTAAATACACAAAAAAAAAAAGACGGGCCAAGTTGGTTTAGCCACAGAAAAAAAGACGTGCATTCTCGCTATCAGTGATTGACTGAGATAATGGATGGGCTGGACATGCCAAGAGATGACTTCGGATTGGTCTGCCATGTAGCATGGTTCTGTCTATGACATGAGCTGCTCAGTATGTGTAGATAATCCTGGCTACTGTAGCTTTTTTGAAAGATACACTGCTCAAAAAATGAAGGGAACACGTAAACAACACAATGTAACTCCAAGTCAATCACACTTCTGTGAAATCAAACTGTCCACTTAGGAAGCAACACTGATTGACAATAAATTTCACATTGCTGTTGTGCAAATGGAATAGACAAGAGGTGGAAATTATAGGCAATTAGCAAGACACCCCAAATAAAGTGGTAACCACAGACCACTTCTCAGTTCCTATGCTTCCTGGCTGATGTTTTGGTCACTTTTGAATGCTGGCGGTGCTTTCACTCTAGTGGTAGCATGAGACAGAGTCTACAACCCACACAAGTGGCTCAGGTAGTGCAGCTCATCCAGGATGGCACATCAATGCGCGCTGTGGCAAGAATGTTTGCTGTGTTTGTCAGCGTAGTGTCCAGAGCATGGAGGCGCTACCAGGAGACAGGCCAGTACATCAGGAGACGTGGAGGAGGCCGTAGGAGGGCAACAACCCAGCAGCAGGACCGCTACCTCCGCCTTTGTGCAAGGAGTAGCACTGCCAGAGCCCTGCAAAATGACCTCCAGCAGGCCACAAATGTGCATGTGTCTGCTCAAACGGTCAGAAACAGACTCCATGAGGGTGGTATGAGGGCCCGACGTCCACAGGTGGGGGTTGTGCTTACAGCCCAACACCGTGCAGGACGTTTGGCATTTGCCAGAGAACACCAAGATTGGCAAATTCGCCACTGGCGCCCTGTGCTCTTCACAGATGAAAGCAGGTTCACACTGAGCACATGTCTGGAGACGCCATGGAGAAGGTTCTGCTGCCTGCAACATCCTCCAGCATGACCGGTTTAGCGGTGGGTCAGTCATGGTGTGATGTGGCATTTCTTTGGGGGGCCGCACAGCCATCCATGTGCTCGCCAGAGGTAGCCTGACTGCCATTCGGTACCGAGATGAGATCCTCAGACCCCTTGTGAGACCATATGCTGTTGAGGTTGGCCCTGGGTTCCTCCTAATGCAAGACAATGCTAGACCTCATGTGGCTGGAGTGTGTCAGCAGTTCCTGCAAGAGGAAGGCATTGATGCTATGGACTGGCCCGCCCGTTCCCCAGACCTGAATCCAATTGAGCACATCTGGGACATCATGTCTCGTTCCATCCACCAATGCCACGTTGCACCACAGACTGTCCAGGAGTTGGCGGATGCTTTAGTCCAGGTCTGGGAGGAGATCCCTCAGGAGACCATCCACCACCTCATCAGGAGCATGCCCAGGCATTGTAGGGAGGTCATACAGGCACGTGGAGGCCACACACACTACTGAGCCTCATTTTGACCTGTTTTAAGGACATTACATCAAGGTTGGATCAGCCTGTAGTGTTTCCACTTTAATTTTGAGTGTCACTCCAAATCCATACCTCCATGGGTTGATAAATTTGATTTCCATTGATCATTTTTGTGTGATTTTGTTGTCAGCACATTCAACTATGTAAAGAAAAAAGTATTTAATAAGAATATTTCATTCATTCAGATCTAGGATGTGTTATTTTAGTGTTCCCTTAATTTTTTTGAGCAGTATATAACACTAGCCAGAAGTGATACTACTGCACTCAACAACTTTGCTGCCCTGAATTGTGCAGACACTATCAACGAAGATCACTGGGAAAATGTTGTGATTGACTACTTTCTGCACATGGTCAGTGTGAACTGGAGTGACTTGACACAATGGGCCAAACAAGCTGTAGCTACAAACAAAACGGAAACGACAGTCGGATGTCTTACTTAGTGAAAATGGTTCCAGTCTGCCATGAAGCGTTTATCCATGTATACAGGTAAGAGCCTGGAGACACATTTTCAGAAAGTCCTTTTCATTGCAAATTAGTGTACTGTTAGCTACCTAGCGAACGTTAGCTTGCTGGTTCGCTAGCTAACATTAAGTGTATGATCTGTGTAGTAATGTCAAATCAAAGTGTATTTGTCATGTGCGCCGAATACAACAGGTAAATGCTTACTTTCAGGCTCTAACCAATAGTGCAGAAAAGGTATTAGGTGAACAATAGGTAAGTAAATAAATAACATTAACAGTAAAAAGACAGTGAAAAATAACAGTAGCGAGGCTATATACAGTAGCAAGGCTACATACAGACACCGGTTAGTCGGGCTGACTGAGGTAGTATGTACATGTAGATATGCTTAAAGTGACTATGTTTATATGATGAACAGAGTAGTAGTAGCGTAAAAGAGGGGTTGGCGGGTGGTGGGACACAATGCAGATAGCCCGGTTAGCCAATGTGTGGGCCAATGTGCACTGGTTGGTCGGCCCAATTGAGGTAGTATGTACATGAATGTATAGTTAAAGTGACTATGCATATATGATAAACAGAGAGTAGCAGCAGCGTAAAAGAGGGGTGGTGGGGCACACAATGCAAATCATCCAGGTAGCCATTTGATTACCTGTTCAGGAGTCTCCGGTACCGCATGCCATGCGGTAGTAGAGAGAACAGTCTATGACTGGGGTCTTTGACCATTTTTAGGGCCTTCCTCTGACACCACCTGGTGTAGAGGTCCTGGATGGCAGGCAGCTTAGCCCCAGTGAAGTACTGGGCCGTACGCAGTACCCTCTATGGTGCCTTGTGGTCGGAGGCCGAGCAATACCAGGCAGTGATGCAACCAGTCAGGATGGTCTCAATGTTGCAGCTGTATTATATCCTTTTGAGGATCTCAAGACCCATGCCAAATCTTTTTAGTTTCCTGAGGGGGAATAAGGCTTTGTCGTGCCCTCTTCACGACTGTCTTGGTGTGTTTGGACCATTCTAGTTTGTTGGTGATGTGGACACCAAGGAACTTGAAGCTCTCAACCTGCTCCACTACAGCCCTGTCGATGAGAATGGGGCCGTGCTCGGTCCTCCTTTTCCTGTAGTCCACAATCATCTCCTTAGCCATTCGTATCTCAGAAACCATTTGCATTCCTGGTTATAGCCCAATGTTAGCTAGCTAGCTACCATTGAACATAGTTGGTTAGCTTTAGCTAGCTGCAGATTCATACTACAGCATACTTGGTGGCTAGCTATGACAATCCGTTTGTACTGTATGGTACGTTTGTAGCATTATGGTTCATTGTTTAGCAAGCCAGCTACATGTCTAAACAAAAGACTCCACTCCGCCAGATGATTGCATGAGGTGATAAACCCCATCAAGGTGTTTATGGCCATCAATTGTATTTCATGAACATGTGAACATGTCTAGACAATAGTGACCCATCCACCTAGCTCGATATGGCTGGTTGGTAAATATAGCATTTCTTTCACATGACCCATCAATTCAGACAACTGTGTCTGGGTAAGCATCATCCAATTATAAAATATTTAAAATCGGGACACTTTCCATTTTTGATATTGCTACTATGCAAGTAACCATTTCACTGTACCGTTTACACCTTCTGTATCCTGTACATGTGATGAATACATTTTGATTGTATTTGATATAGTGTGTGTTTACCAGAGACGGTAACGTGAGGAACAACATGACCTGCACCAAAGTCATATTAGGATATACAGTACAGTGCATTCGTTAAGAATTCAGACCCCTTAACTTCTTCCTTATTATAGGCTACTACTTTCACCACTTGTAGCCTTGAAATCTTTGGTTGTTTACTGCTCTACATTAATCACTCTGTTTAGCACATGACCTCACTGGCCTCACATCAGAACCAATAAAGATATGGATGGGGCTTACTTTCAAAGCAGAATTCCTTTCCTATTGTTCCTCAGTGTATGATATACCATTTTGTAGCTCTGTGTCTCTGCTTTTATCCAATGTAATTAAACACCATTTCAAACTTTGCTACATAAGACCAAATCGAGGTGGTCGGTCATGTTTGTCAAAAAAAGAAAGAGAAACAAAAGAGCATAGACTGGTCAAGCTGGTCTGTTCAGCATGGTCAAGCTGGTCTGTTCAGCATGGTCAAGCTGGTCTGTTCAGCATGGTCAAGCTGGTCTGTTCAGCATGGTCTAGCTGGTCTGTCCAGCATGGTCTAGCTGGTCTGACCAGCATGGTCTAGCAGGTTATGCTGGTTGACCAGCATGTTCTAGCTGGTCAAGCTGGTCTGACCAAGCCCATCATTTTTATATTTCCCAGCATGCTCTATTATAGTTGATTCTTAAGAACTGTTTGTTTCAATATCTTTTTTGTTTGTGGTTTTACATGTACAATGATTGATTCATTAATATAATGCTATTCAAAGATAAATACAAATTCTAAACTAATATAATCTGTTGGTTGGACTTCTTGCAACCGTTACTGAATTTGGTTTATCCAGTGTAAAGTTCCAGTTGTTGGATATCCCCACTGGCTGGATTCCAATAGGAATTTAGCAAGCCATTATAATGTGACTTGATGCTAATAATAACCAGTATTCACCAGAAAAAAAACATAGTGAAGGCTGGCTACCAGTGTCCAAAACACAGGAAAGGTTGGTCACCAGCAAAAACACTGTGAAGCAGGGGGTTGGCGCTCGCACACAATCGGTAAGGGTGTGTTGGTGACTTTTTACAGTCTTCCGACTTTGCCAATGGTCACTAGCTGTAAATACATTGTAAATACATTGTTTTGTATCCCATGGTAGTGTGTGTGTGGTCAGTTGCTCACAGTGAGCAGCAGTGAAGGGACATTCTTTACCCATCGCATCACTTCCTGTAACTCCCAATGTTTCCCTTCATGACTTCCTGTTACTTAGACAGACCTACTGTAGGATGACACACGGACACCAATCCAACCACACAGTATCTGCTGCAATGTCCAAAACATGACCCCTACTGCCCACCTTATGATAAAAGGACCACACAGGACAGAGGGACGATCCCTGCACAGAACCATACCAAAGTAAGAGGTTCCCTGCACTAATTCAACCCAGAGTCGTTAGAATGGAATTGTCTGATTGGAATTAATTTATGGCTGATAGGATGAAGCCTGAAAGTATAGGATTCCAAAAACTAGTACAACAGACATGTTTTCTCTTTGACACACAAACAAGACTCACGCAAACACACACACCAATATGTATTACAGCTGGCCGGTACAACGGCTTTGTCATAACAGGAAGAAGAATCCATCTACATCCCAAACGACACCCTATTTCCTACACAGTGTACTACCTTTCACTAGAATTGGTTAAACATTAATAGGGTTCCATTTGGGATGCAGCCTAAAGAGGTATTTCAAGGTCAGAATAACCTGAAAATATCCACATTAACCTCTTGCAACCCCCCCCCCTACTTTGTGCAATTTCCGCCTGAAGACATACCCAAATCTAACAGCCTGTAGCTCAGGCACAGAACCAAGGATATGCATATTCCTGGTACCATTTGAAAGAAAACACTCTGAAGTTTGTGTAAATGTGAATTGAATGTCGGAGAATAACACACAATAGATCTGGTTTAGATAAAACAATGAAAAAAACATGTTTTTTATTTTATATCATCTTTAAAATGAACAAGACAAAACAAACATTCAGATAGGATGATGGGGATAATTTCAGTGAAAAATATAAGAGGGGAACAGTACGTGTGCAAAGTTTCAGAATTATAACTTCCAAAATGATTGTGCTACATGACATTTATCATGAAGTCACCCAGGTGTCCCACACAAGTAGCCCAAAAGTACCCAAGTGGCCAAATTGGTGAAGGTATACATTTTGAAACAAATAACTATGTACAAAATACCAAAATGGTATTCTAACACACCCCCCCACAAAAAAAATGGAAGAAAATGGAAGAAAAAAAACATGGAAAGAATAATAATTATTGATGGAAAAAAAAAAATATATACATTTACAAAATATCATGGGTAACTATTTACACACTTTCAATATTTGGAAGACCCTCAGTCCTCTATCAAATCAAATCTATTTATATAGCCCCAGCCTAAAACCCCAAACAGCAAGCAATGCAGGTGAAGCACAGTGGCTAGGGAAAACTCCCTAGAAAGGCAAAAACCTAGGAAGAAACCTAGAGAGGAACCAGGCTATGAGGGGTGACCAGTCCTCTTCTGGCTGTGCCGGGTGGAGATCACAGTGGTTGTAGAGGGTGCAACAGGACAGCACCTCAAGAGTAAAAATGAACAGTTTAGGGTTCCATAGCCGAAGGCAGAACAGTTGAAACTGGAACAGCGGCAAGGTCAGATGGACTGGGGACAGCAAGTAGTCATCATGCCAGGTAGTCCTGACGCATGGTCCTAGGGCTCAAGTCCTCCGAGAGAGAGAAAGAGAGAATTAGAGAGAGCATACTTAAATTCACACAGGACACCGGATAAGACTCCCATTCGGAGTCAGTGTCACTGTGAAAGAAAATGTTCAGTTAGAATAGTTTCACATATGAGCCCTGTATCAACAGGTATAATAAACAGATATATATAGAGAGTTTAAGGTTGAAGGTTGAATAAATTAGGGTGAATATATTATTATATTATTATTGCCTGCTAGATCTACTGTCTCTTTTATATTATGACATTTCAGCCTGTCTCTATTATATTATGAGAGACCAGCTAGATCTACTGTCTTTATTATATTACAACAGACCAGCTGTATCTACTGTCTCCATTTCACTTTGGCCATTGATGTGGTCTTGCCCCCTTTCATGTGGGTTGGGGTTGGGCGGCAGGCACACGCATCTCACATTTCATGACATTTATATATTGCTTCTAAAATAAAATAAAAATCACAAATAATATTTTATATTATTAATTTCAAACAAGGGCATTAGCATGATAAGAACTTACCAGTCCAAAACGATGTCCTCTCCCGTTCAAAAAATATTCCTCCACAATTGCAAAATGTGTCGTCGAAAATGGAACGAGACGGAATTCACGACACAAGCGGTTCACAAAATGTTTCATGTTAGGCTATAAAAACGAATTTTATCAAACAAAAGACCATTCATTGTGTAACAATGAGCATTGGAATTGCAAACAGACGAAGATCGTCAAAGGTAAACTATTTATTTTAATGCAGTTTGTGATTATGTTACGCCTGTGCTGTTTAAAATTGTTTTTTTTTATGGGGCTCTATGCTCAGATAATCGCATCATATTCTTTCGCAGTAAATCCTTTTAAAAATCTGACAACATGGTTGGATTAGCAAGATTCTAGGCTTTCGATACATGTGAGACACTTGTATTTTCATGAATGTTTAATATGACTATTTATGTAGAGATCACCGTATGTTGTGGAATTTCAGCCCGCTAGCGGGTTCCGTGCGCAGAGAGGTTCATTTCCTTTGTGCTTACACACACACACTGGAATATGATCCCCGATTCATCCAATGGCATTGAGTATACCACATCAGTCACCGGCTTCATCAATAAGTGCATCGATGACATCGTCCTCAAAGTGACCATATATACATTTCCCAACCAGAACCATGGATTATAGGCAACATCCGCACCGAGCTAAAGGCTAGAGATGCCGTTTTCAAGGAGCAGGACACTAATAAAAAAATCCCGCTATGCCCTCAGACGAACCATCAAAAAGGGCAAAGCGATAATACAGGACTGAGATTGGGGCGGCAGGGTAGCCTCGTGGGGCAGCAGGGTAGCCTAGAGGTTAGAGTGTTGGACTAGTACCTGAAAGGTTGTAAGTTAAAATCCCAGAGCTGACAAGATACAAATCTGTCGTTCTGCCCCTGAACAGGCAGTTAAACCACTGTTCCTAGGCCGTCATTGAAATTAAGAATTTGTTCATAACTGACTTGCCTAGTTAAATAAAGGTAAAAAAAATAAGAAGATTGAATCCTACCACACCAGCTCTGACACTCGTCGGATGTATCAGGGCTTGAAAAATACTACAAAGGGAAACCCAGCCGCGAGCTACCCAGTGACGCAAGCCTACCAGACGAGCTAAATGCCTTATATGCTCGCTTCGAGGAAAGCAACACTGAAGCATGCATGAGAGCACCAGCTGTTGTGATCACGCTCTCCGTAGCCAGAGAATAGTGGTGCACACGATAGGAGGTCCCGTACAGGGAAGAATTTAGTTCTACTTACACCCCTGGATATACAGTAGGCTTGGGATTCACTGGTATATATATACACATATATATATTATATATGTGATTCCACACACACACACACACACACACACACACACACACACACACACACACACACACACACACACACACACACACACACACACACACACACACAATGTAGGAGAGGAGAAGTTGGGGGGATAAGAAAACAAACCTGATGACAGAAAAGAGGTTGATGATGACTGGAAATCAGTGGGGAAGCATGTATCAGTCTAAATTACAGGTGAAACTCCAATGAGTGACAAACACACCATCACAACACTGTCATAGCAACACAAATAATCCCCTCACACTGGTGAGAAACTCCCTCAGAGTAACACACACAGACACAATGTGATGCACACATGCACTGAAGCACACGCACTTACACCACACCACTCACACACCCCTGTTTGATACTGTTGATTAACTGCTTCCCAGACTAGCCTAATTCTTAGCTTTTGGCGGTGAGAGGGCAGTCCACCACAAACAAACTCCGTTGTCGGGTGTGCGTCTGGTATCAATATACATGTGTGTCTTATGTATGTGAGTGTATGACTGTCAGTCTCCTTCAGATGTTTAACTAGTCTCCTCAGTACACACACACACACCACACACACACACACACAACTGTTTATAACCTTTTCTTGAGAAGTTAAAAAAGGTATCAGAGACTGTCAAACATGTTTAAGATAATGGATCTTAAAGGGATACTTCAGGATTTTGGCAATGAGGCCCTTTATCTATGCCACGTCCTGACCTTAGTTAGCGCAGTAACTGTAAATCTATGGTAACCGCTTAATTTTAAAAAGATTGGAGCACCATATGAAATTTCAGAGGAGCAGACATATTGTGATTGATTGATTGATTGAGATACTTTTGAAGCAAATGGTGTGAAGATGGAGGTGACAGACATGGTAGGTCTGCTTCTAGCTCCTCAGCAACTATTTTGTTTTTTTGTGTGTTATTTCTTACATTAGCCCAGAACGTTTGTGTTATTACATACAGATGGAAATAACTCACAAGCATTACGACCAGAAAAACAACTTTCCCGAATTGGACACTTTGTTCATACCCCCCAGGGCAATTGAACTTAGCCAGAGTTATTCGGAGTGAACTTCTAGTCCGACTCAGGGGGTGTGAACACCATCCACTGCTTCCGAGTATATTAATCGCTAATGTTCAGTCCCTGGACAATAAAGTAGACGAGCTCAGGGCGAGGATCTCTTTCCAGAAAAACAGTGACTGTAACATACTCTGTTTCAGGGAATCATGGCTCTCACTCGATATAATGTCCCAGTCCATACAGCCAGCTGGGTTCTCAGTACATCGCGCAGACAGGAGTAAAGAACTCTCTGGGAAGAAGAAATGCAGTGGTGTATGTTTCATGATAAACAACTCATGGTGTGATGTACAAAAAAGTCCTATTGTTCACCCGACCTAGAATACCTCAATCAAATGCCGACCGTATTACCTCCAAGAGAATTCTCTTCGGTTATAGTCACAGCCGTGTATATTCCCCCTCAAGCTGATACCACGACGGCCCTCAAGGAACTGCACTGTATTTTATGCAAACTGGAAACAACTTATCCTGAGGCTGCATTTATTGTAGCTGGGGATTTTAACAAAGCACATTTGAGGAAAATGCTACCGAAGTTCTATCAACACATTGCCTGTAGTGCTCGCGCATCAAAAACTCAACCATTGTTACTCCCCCTTCCAGGATGGCCACAAGGCCTTCACCCGCACTCCCTTCTGCAAATGAGATCACGACTACATCCAACAAGATATTAAAAACTGTAATATCTTATATTTCACAGATTCAAGGCTGAACGAAGCACGGATAATATACAGTGGGCTGGGTTTTCCGGACAGAACAGCTATGTCTGGTAAGACGGGGGGTGGGTGTGTGTGTCTATTTGTCAATAACAGCTGGTGCACGATGTCTAATATTAAGGAAGTCTCAAGGTATTGCTCGCCTGAGGAAGAGTACTTTTTTATATTGTAAGTTGACTGAGGACACATTCTCATTTACAGCAAGGACCTGGGGAATAGTTACAGGGGAGAGGGGGATGAAGAGCCAATTGTAAGCTGGGGATGATTTGGTGACCATGATGGTATGAAGGCCAGATTGGGAGTTTAGCCAGGACACCGGGGTTAACACCCCTACTCTTACGAAAAGTGCCATGGGATCTTTAGTGACCACAGAGAGTCAGGACACCCGTTTAACGTCCCGTCCGAAAGACGGCCCCCTACACAGGGCAATGACCCCAATCACTGCCCTGGGGCATTGGGATATTTTTTTAGACCAGTGGAAAGGGGGCCTTCCTACTGGTCCTCCAACACCACTTCCAGCAGCATCTGGTCTCCCATCCAGAGACCAAACAGGACCACCCTGCAGTGGGATGCAGGGTAGTACCTCATGATACGCTGTAGATCACACTATCTACCAAGAGTTTATCTATATTTTTCATAGCCGTCTTTTACTTCCACAAACCGATGCTGGTACTAAGACCGCACTCATCGAGGCCATAAGCCATAAGGCCATAAGCAAACAAGAAAATACTCTACCAGAAGCGGCGAAGCGCTGGGGACTTTTATACAGGCAACCTTAAAAAAAACTTTTGACCACTTTTACTTCACACACAGAGATGCATACAAAGCTCTCCCTCACCCTACATTTGGCAAATCTGACCATAAGTCTATCCTCCTGATTCCAAGCAAAAACTAAAGCAGGACATACTTGACTCACTCAATACGGAAGTGGTCAGATGACGCGAATGCTACACTACAGGACTGTTTTGCTAGCACAGACTGGAATATGCTCCGGGATTCATCCAATGGTAATGAGGAGTCTACCACCTCAGTCATCGGCCTCATCAATAAGTGCATCGACGACGTCATCCCCACAGTGACCATACATACATATCGCAACCAGACGCCATGGGCAACATCCGCACTAAGCTAAATGCTAGAGCTACCGCTTTCATGGAGCAGGACACTAATCCAATTATAAGATTTGTGAAATATGCCCTCAGACGAACCATCAAACAGGCAAAGCATCAATATATGACTAAGATTGAATCCTACTACACTGGCTCTGATGCTCGTCGGATGTGGCAGGAACCACAAACTATTACAAAGACTACAAAGGGAAACCCAGCCGTAAGCTGCCCAGTGACGTGAGCCTACCAGATGAGCTAAATGCCTCTTATGCTTGCTTCGGGGCAAGCAACACTGACACCAGTGGTTCCCGACAACTGTGTGATCATGCTCGCTGTAACTGATGTGAGCAAGACCTTTAAACAGGTCAACATTCACAAGGCTGCAGGGCCAGACGGATTACCAGGATGTGTAGTCAGAGCATGCGCCCTCAGAGCATGCGCGGACCAACTGGCAAGTGTCTTCACTACATTTTCAACCTCTCCCTGCCGGAGTCTGTAATACCTACATGTTTCAAGCAGACCACTATAGTCCCTGTGACCAGGAAAGCGAAGGGAACCTGCCAAATTTATTACCGCCCCATAGCACTCAAGTTGGTAGCAGTGACGTGCTTTGAAAGGCTGGTCATGGCTCACTTCAACACGATCTTCATCCCGGACACTCTAGACCAGGCCTGGGCAAAGGCCGGCCCGGGGGCATATGTTGCCCGTGACCTGATTCAATATGGCCCGCGGAATCATGCTCAGATCAAAGAATTCGCAATAGTAAAGTTTTGAAAAAAGGAATTTGTTATTCAAATTAAAATGCCCAATGAATACTCGCCTGTGTAATGATTTAACTCCCACCGCTTGTGGGACATCTATTTTACACGTATAAATAACAACTGAATGAGAACAGACAGCGACTGACAGGTTGACACACATCACAGTTACAAAAAGTAGCTAGCAAGAAATAGCGCAAAAATGAGTTTTTCAAATATTTAAAAGAAAAGGAAAGTCGACACTGAATGTAGGGTGTTCCAGCAAGAGTGGACATCGAAATATGTATTTATTGAGGTATCAGGGAAAGCTGTGTTCTTAGTGTGCAAAGAGAACATTGCTGTCTTGAAAGACTACAACTTGTGCCGACACTTCCAGACAGAGCATGCAGAGAAATATAGGAATATGTCTTCTGAGCAGAGGGCAAGTGCATTGAAAGAGTTGCTTTCTCAGTTGCAAAAGCAGCTAGGACTTTTCACAAAACTGCATTCAGCAAACAGAATTGCGAGAGCTAGCTATGTACTGTCCAACAAAATTGCTAAACATAGCAAGCCATTCGCTGAGAGTGAATTCATTAAAGAATGTTTAATCGACTCTGCAGCAATACTTTGCCCTGACAAGAAATAGCTGTTTGAAATGTTTCCCTGTCAAGACAAACAGTGACACAGAGAGAATATGGAACAGTTGAAAGACAAGGTAAAGGATTTCACCTATTTCTCCTTGGCCCTGGATGAGAGCAGTGATGCATGTGACACAACGCAGTTGTTGATATTCTTACGAAGCAGAACCCCAGACTTTGAAATTACAGAGCAGCTTGCTTCAGTGCAGTCAATGAAGAGCACAACCACAGGGAAATATTTATTGTGTGGCAAAGCTGGGACTGAGTTTTGAAAAGTTATCCAGCGTGACCACTGATGGTGCCATAACTTGAAATAAAAAAATGTTGGCCTTTTGAAAAGGATACAATATCAAGTAGCTGAGCTGAGCTGAACCCAGATCAGAAAATTATTTTCCTGCATTGCACTAGTCAACAGGAGGTGCTCTGTAAATGTGTAAATGTGTTCTGATGTGTTGTGGACACAGTCATACTAAAGTGGTAAACTTCATAAGAGCAAAATCTTTAGGTTCGTCTCACTGTTGGAAGAGTCAGAGTCGGGTCATGCAGATCTCCCCTAGCACACAAAAGTGAAATGGCATAATTTGGGGAAGGTTCTTAAAAGGGTGTGGGACCTGAAGTTGGAGATGCTGAATTTTTGCAAATATGTGGATTTCCCCTCAACTGCAAGATAAATGGTTGGCTGATTTTGTGTTCACCGTGGACATCATGGCCCTCATGAAGGAAATGAATTCCAAACTACAAGGGAAGGGCCTTTTTTCACATCAGAAGTACAGCCTTGTCAAAGCCTTCAAGTGAAAATGACTCCTTCTGACCCGCCAAGTAGAACCCAACAATCTCACCCGCCTTCCAACACTACCAGTCTGTTCAATATCATATGACCAGCGGGAGAAGTATACATCGCTGCTGCGTGCTTTGAACGGTGAGTTCTCATCATTTTGAGGATGTTCTCATCATTTAGCAATGTACTGGTCTGTATTTAAATTGCATTAGCAGTCCTTTTTATGCACTTGCCTTGGGCCTTGGAGGGCAGTTTCATCACGTTGGCTCAATGTCTGTGTTCATGAGGCGTGGTTACTGACTTGGTAAATGTTTATATGAAAGAAATGGACATTTAGAAGGCTAAAATCACATTTCATCTTCACACAAATAGTTTCATATTTAATCATATAAGGTTTACAATTTTTATATGTAAATCTGATAACTGGGACCTATACATTTGTAGAGTTACAGTTATTTAGTTATAGCATCCTTAAAAACGTCTTAAGGATCCACCCTTTTTAAAATGTTCACCTAAAATGACATACCCAAATCTAACTGCCTGTAGCTCAGGACCTGAAGCAAGGATATGTATATTCTTGATACCATTTGAAAGGAAACACTGAAGTGGAAATGTGAAATGAATGTAGGAGAATATAACATATTAGATCTGGTAAAAGATAATAAAGAAAAATCATGCACTCCCAGGTCTCCATGTTAGACAACAAATGTTTGTTTTATTTCGATAAAGTTCATCTTTATGTCCAAATACCTCCTTTTTGTTTGCACGCTTAGTCCAGTAATCCAAATGCACAAGGCGCGGGCAGATGAAGTCCAGATGAAAAGTCAAAAAAGTTCCATTACAGTTTGTAGAAACATGTCAAACGATGTATAGAATCAATCTTTAGGATGTTTTTAACCATAAATTCTCAATAATATTCCAACCGGACAATTCCTTTGTCATTAGAAATGAAAGGGAATGGAGCTCGTGCTCACGGCCATGCGCGTGACTAAACTAAAGGCTTTCAGCCTGACCACTGGTTCAAACAGCTCTTATTCGCTCCCATTTCAGAGTAGAAGCCTGAAACAACATTCTAAAGACTGTTGACATCTAGTGGAAGCCTTAGAAAGCGCAATCTGACCCCATAGACACAGTAAGGCTAGGTAATCACTTGAAAAACTACAAACCTCAGATTTCCCACTTCCTGGTTGGATTTTTCTCAGGTTGTCGCCTGCCATATGAGTTCTGTTATACACCCAGACATCATTCAAACAGTTTTAGAAACTGTTAGAAACTAGTGTTCTCTATCCAAATCTAGTAATAATATGCATATCCTAGCCTCTGGGCCTGAGTAGCAGTTTACTCTGGGCACGCTTTTCATCCGGAAGTGAAAATACTGCCCCCTAAACTAAAGAAGTTAAATGTTTTGTTGTACGTGTGTGTTTATGCTTACATAAGCGCACATGTCAAGGGAAAGAAAACCAAGTATCCTGGTAGGTTGCAACCTGTTCCGATTGAGTCTGACTTCATCAGATAACTTTCATATCAATGCCTAGAGGTCAGTAAGAATTGATGTCAATCTCAAGACATATGTTAAGGGGACCTGTAGTAGTTTTACTAGAAGTCACCACGTCTTATGCCATTGTAGTGGCGATAGGTATGACGGAGTCTATTTATCTACGTTAGATAAATGTTATCTACGGAGGAGCTAACCTCACAACGGAAGTACTCTATATGCACTGAACCAGTCATATGTGGCGTGATCATGGTTCATGACTTCTAATAACTTTCCTCCTGAATGGAAGGTTCTATTTTTTAGTGGCACGTGTGTTAACCATGAGAAGAGTGTTCTGGAGATTCCCTTACACGTGTTGCAATCTGAGTGACTACTAACTCCTCTGTTACTGTTAACAAGTCAACTTGTGATTGATAGGTCTCTAACCTTCTTACTGATTGTGGCTGGACTGACTGTACTGGCAATGGTACATGTACTCAAGGGGACCAGTTATTCTACAGACTTATTCTTAAATGTTATCCTAATGCAACACATGTTTAAAGCATTTTACTAGTTGCATTGTAGTTGAAATGATTAATGATTATTGTTACCATTTGATTTGGAGGTGGAAAGTCCACAGGACTTCTTTTCTGACCAATGTGGTACTCCTCAGTGATATCTTAGATGTGTTCTAAGGTTATCCCTGTACGGGTTGTCAGCAGCCGCGTTGTTATTAGATTGGTTTCAACCAACCTTTCAACCAAATCTCCTAGTGTTTGTGCTTCAAAATGCTCAGTGGCTGTCGAGGCCCGTCAGTCACCACAGCATCCACGTGTGGCAACCATTCCAGTACCCGCAAACTGAGACGAGATATCTGTCTGTGATATCGCACAGTGTTTCACCAGTGGGAGTCATCGGGTCAGTTGCGGGACTGACAGCATTAGTGTCATTGTAAGGGGTTTCAGGCCCCCTTAAAGCGGAAGATGTATCCTTGGAAGCAGAGTACACTCTGCACATCGATGCTTTTACTGCCAAGACGGCCGCATGTGCTTGCAAAGTGTCCGAAGGACAAGAGAAGTTCATCTCAACTACAGTATTGCACAACTCCAAGGAGGAGGGAAGTTGCTCATTCACAGAGATTGCTGGCTCTGCTTGAAATCATGAAAATAGTGGTCAATCAGGTTTGCTGATGGAATGTGTCAAGATAGCATTATATCTTCTTGGGTTGGATTCTGTACCAAGAGGTTTCAAAAGTATTTTTCTCAAGGGGTGCTGTCAACAGATACCCCTCGTGGATGACTGCGTTGCAGCTAGCGTTAGGAGAAGACAGTGTGGTTACTGGAGACGGCACTGTGACCATACGTGATTAGTTTTCCAATCCATCAGTGGGAATAAACAGTTCATCAAGTCTGCTCCGAGCAGCAGATATTCAGTTTCGAGGCTGGTAACATACACAGGGTGAACAAGCGAATACATCCTGGAAGTGTAGTTTCAGCATGGGTCTCAATGTGATAGGCAAGGTAGTCTGAGTGAAATCTCGAAGTGCAGTGTCACATCGTTCCCTTTTTATCCAATGTTTAGTTGGCTTAAAAGCCCTTTTGAGATCATTGAACAACATTTGAAAGATGAGCGATATTGTCGAGCCCGAATCAATTAGCGCATGACAGGTTAAGCAGTCCTCCAGGACTGTTTCCAGGTATGGCATCTGAGTTGCGTGTAGTGGGTATATTCCCCACAAAGTGGAGTGGTTGTTCACAACGACGTGATGTGTCATTTCTGTTCATGGTGAAAGCAGATCGACTTATCGCGTTTTGCGTGGACTTGGCTTTTGCGAAGCTTTTGACCTTTTTCTTCACAACCTTTGTATCAGAGTCTATAGACAAAGTCTGTGGGCTTGTTTCTTGATCGAGCGGGCCCTGGATAGGGTCTCTGTAATTTGATTGTTAACGTCCTTGTTAAGAGTGTTAATTCCGGCAGACCTGTTGTCCGGCAATTCCACGTCTCATCCTAGTGAATTATCTTTTTCCATTTTCTCGCTTTAATTCTCCATGTAGTAGAACTTCTAGAGAACATTGGTCTACATTTCGATCATCCTTGAACCCTTTGTTAACCTTGTGCTCTGACACTTTGTGTGGGTTGGGTGCAGGAATGTAGTGAGTGCTCCTGGTCAAACTACAAAACCGAGATGTCAGGGCTCTTAGCTTTGCATGCTGTTGATGCCTCAAAAGCTGTGCTTGCAAGCAAGCTCTCTGAGTTGTAAGAAAAGGGCAAGCCAACATGGGCTGTAGGGCACAAGTAGGTAATGAAAGTGGGATACATGTTCGACATAAACATTTGTTTGAATGGTAACAGCTCTTCCATTCCTGTTTCAGTGAGTAGGCCAAAGTAAGGGCCAAGAGGAGAATAGAGGTGCCATATGCAATCCCACTGCTGGCTTGCTTCTGAAGATAAGCAGGGTTGGTCCCTGGATGGTAGATGAGATGCTGCTGGAAGTGGTGTTGGAGGGCCAGTAGGAGGCACCTGAGGTTGCCTTGTGTAGGGTGCTGTCTTTCGGATGGGACGTAAAACTGTTGTCCTGACTCTGTGGTCACTAAAGATCTCATGGGATTTATCATCTGAGTAGGGGTGTTAACACCGTTGTCCTGGCTAAACTCCCAAGCTGGCCCTCATACCATCATGGTCACCTAATCATCCACAGCTTACAATTGGCTCATTCATCCCCCTCCTCACCCCTGCAACTATTCCCTAGGTCGTGGCTGTAAATGAGAATGTGTCGTCAGTCAACATACCTGGTAAAATAAGGGTTACAAAAATTATACTCTGCTGAATGGACAAGGTGAGAAGACTGAGGGACACATGAGGACACATTCAGTCCTTTGAGTACTGAGCTCAGGTTGCTTGGTTAGGTAGACACGCTGTAGCGTGTGACCGTTCTGCAATTCCATTCTAGTACCTAAGGGTGGTATTCTTCTGCATAGCAGAGTCCACTTGGGTGCTTAGAGTACTGATTTTAGACACGTGAATGTCACTTGTTCCTTTCGGCCTCACACTTATCTGTCATGGTTTGCAATTAGAGGTCTTGAGTATGAAGCGAGAGATTCAGTGATGAGATTTCCTCCGCTTGCTTAGAGATCAATATTACCATCTTCATCACCTGAGTTCTCTCGTCATTCATTTGGTCAGCGACTTCAATGAGTTCTGATGATTTGTCATCCAACTTAGTCATTGTGTTCATTAACTGATCGTCTTTGGTCCAGCATTACGACTAGAACATTATTGCTTTGAGTAACATTCATCAAAACTGCATGCATGTTATCAGGTTGCGCACTCCTGTTTGTAGATACATCTGTCGAGTTATCTACTTTGGAGTGGACTACATAGTATTTCATTTTTGCTAAATCGAGTTGTTCTTGTAAAAAACGATTTTGTTGAAGAGTTTGTGCTTGTTCATCGTCATAAGTTTTTGCAATTACTTTTAATTGTTCTGTTTTCAAACGCAATTCCTCGGCTAACAGAATATTTTCATTTTCTGCTTTTGTCATTAGTTGCTCAGTTCTCTTCACCTGTCCCTTTATATCAGGCATTTCTTGCACGTGCTGCTGAGGACTGTGGCACTGGACTGATGCCAATCTCTGATGGCAATACATCAGGGCTAAACTGGAGAGAATCTTTACCGGAATTCTTACTTCCGAGTAATATAGGATCGCCTTCAGCAAGGGAAAGGTTTTACTAATAACGTCTCACATTAAAACCCTTTCTGCGTTATTTTCCGCAATGTTTTACCGGAACACGCGGAAACATGGAGAAGTACACCTTGATATACTCTCGCTACCGAAATGCGAGAGATGGATAGATAATTACCCGCTTGGTCAAGATAATATCTACTCACATTTCCCTAATTGGCCAGCCCATATGTCTGGCTCAAGAAATTAACAATGACTGAGTCTACTCGCTCCTAAAATGTGAGAGACAGAAATAGTACTACGTTTGGCCCAATGCTCTATTTCTCAAATTTCTATAATTGGCTGGATCGTGCCTTAGCACAATACATTTAATAACTAACCCTACCCACTGACTATGTCAGAGAAAAAACACAGAGGCTACCTCCAGATCTTGTTCAAATGGCAACACACACACCTCAACAATTCCTACATACAGCCCTAATGGTGTATACTGAAATATGGGTGTATAATTTAATTCCATATAGGCTCTCTTAGATTCCTTGTGATTCCATGTTTGGATTTGAAAACTAATGTTCCAATACCCAATCGTTTGATGTTTTGGCAAGATTCTCTCTCTACACAAAGGAATTTTGACCTCTCCATACTGCAGTGCACAAGAGAGAAGGTTTTACGACCAGTCATAAGTCATAGAACCAGCCCTCACTCCACCTCTTCCTCTCTGGTGGGAGAGAGGGGGGGGGGGCTACTTTTGATCCTCACCCAGGAGCGATGACACGAGACTGCTAAATAGCTAATCAAATGGCTATCCGGACTACCTGCATTGACCATTATTTGCACTGACTCTATGCAAACTCACTGATCTCTACCCACACACACACTACATACTTACACCGACACCCCAACACACACACACACACACACACACACACACACACCCCCCACTGCTAGTCACTTTACCCCTACCAATATGTACAGCTACCTCAGTTACCTCGTAACCCTGAAAATCAACTCGGTACTGGTTGCACTTTTGAGCCCTGGGTATAAGCCCTGAACAAAAATATAAACGCAACATGTAAAGTGTTGGTCCCATGTTTCATGAGCTAAATTAAAAGGCCCCAGAAATGTTCCATATGGACAAAAATATTATTTCTCTCACATTTTGTTCACAATTGTGTTTACATCCCTGTTAGTGAGCACTTCTACTTTGACAGGTTAATCCATCCACCTGACAGGTGTGGCATATCAAGAAGCTGATTAAACAGCATGATCATTACACAGGTACACCTTGTGCTGGGGACAAAGAAAGGCCACTAAAATGAGCAGTTTTGTCACACAACACAATGCCACAGATGTCTCAAGTTTTGAAGGGGGTATGCAACTGGCATGCAGAGATTTGAATGTTAATTTGTACCAAAAGCTGCCTCAAATGTCATTTTAGAGAATTTGGCAGTATGACCAACTGGCCTCACAACCACAGACCACGTGAAACCATGCCAGCCTAAAACCTCCACATCGATCTTCTTCACCTGTGGGATCATCTGAGACCAGCCACTCATACAGATGATGAAACTGAGGAGTATTTCTGTCTGTAATATAGCCCTTTTGTGGGGAATAACTTAATCTAATTGACTGGGCCTGGCTCCCCAGTGGGTGGGCCTATGCCCTCCCAGGCCTGCGCCCCTGCCCAGTCATGTGAAATCCATAGATAAGGGCCTAATGAATTTATTTATATTGAATGATTTCCCTAAATGAAATGTAACTCAGTAAAATCTTAGAAATTGTTGCATGTTGCGTTTATATTTTTGTTCAGTTGCTTGTAATTTGTAAATTGTAATTTATTTGATGTAGTTCCCACCCTGGCCACACAGAGACAATGTGACATGGACAGAACGTCACTGAGAACCAGACCAGGGGAAAGTCCCTCTCGCCATGCAAACCCTGGATGAGTCAGAAAGAAACTTGCTGCTGGGTGGAAACACTGTACTGCCATTAGTTCTGCTAACTAGGACAGGCACAGCCAGGGTGAGGCACTGAAAAGAGCGAGAAAGAGGGTCAAGGGTGACCTAGCATTCCGTTGCCAACGTTAGTCTGACGTAAGCAGACCTCCGATCAGCCAAAACACACAGCTTAGATAAAGACTGACATTGTCACAGGATCACACGAACACGCACGCACACCCAGACACTCCAGGATGGGAGAGAGCAGACGCAACCCTGTCCTCCCAGCTTCAAAGATTACTGTCGAACCCTAAAAGGTCAAAGGCCACTTTCCATGACACGTTACACACACACACTGAGTGTACAAAACATTAAGAACACCTGCACTTTCCATGACTGAGCAGGTGAATGCGATGAACCCTTATTCATGTCACCTGTTAAATCCATTTCAAATCAGTGTAGATGAAGGGGAGGAGACAGGTTCAAAAATGATTTAAGTCTAGAGACAATTGAGACATGGATTGTGTAAGTGTGTCATTGAGAGGAGAAATGGGCAAGAAAAACCTGTCTTAACCTGTTGGGTGTAGGGGGCAGTATTTAGATTTTTTTAAATGAAAAACATACCCATTTGAAACTGCCTATTTCTCAGGCCCAGAAACTAGAATATGCATATAATTGACAGATTAGGATAGAAAACTTTAAAGTTTCCAAAACTATCAAAATATTGTCTGCGAAAACCTGAGGAAAATCAAACCAGGAAGTGGCTTCTATTTTGAAAGCTCTATGTTCCATAGCCTGCCTTCGCGCCATTTAAAGGGATATCAACCAGATTCCTTTTCCTATCGCTTCCTGAAGGTGTCAGTCTTTAGACAAAGTTTCAGGCTTTTATTTAGAAAAATGAGCGAGAAAGATAACATTGCGTCAGTGGATAGCTGGGCAGCTATTGTCTTTCCATCTCCTATTGAAAAAGCGATAGCCCTGGTTGATATTTTATCGATTATATATTTTAAAAACAACCTGAGGATTGATTATAAAAAACGTTTGACATGTTTGTGGACATTACGGACACTATTTGGAATTTTCATCTGCGATGTCATGACCGCTCGAGCCTGTGGATTTCGGAACATAACGCACCAAACAAATGGAGGTATTTTGGATATAAAATCTTTATGGAACAAAACAAAAGGAACATTTATTGTGTAACTGGTAGTCCCGTGAGTGAAAACATCCGAAGATCAAAGGTAAGCGATTAATTTTATTGCTTTTCTGATTTTCGTGACCAAGCTACTTTGATGCTAGGTGTTCATAATGTTTTGTCTAGTAATCGATAAACACAAATGCTTGGATTGCTTTCGCTGTAAAGCATATTCTGACACAACAGGTGGATTAACAAGCTAAGTTGTGTTTTGCTATATTGCACTTGTGATTTCATGAATATTAAATATTTTAGTAATTTTATTTGAATTTGGCTGCAATTCAGCGTGTGTTGATGAAAATTATGTTTTGTACACTCAGCGTACATACCACACACGCATGTACACCAACATTACGAGGGTTAAGGTGAACCATGAATAAGACAAGATGACGCCGATAGACATGGTCGCCTGGTTCCTGGCTACTAAGCAACTTTACACTCTTCTTTTTTGTTGTTATTTCTAACATTATTAGCTCAGAACGTTTTTGGCATTATTACATACAGCCGAAAATAACTTCTGGATATTAGAACAGCGGCTACTCACCAGCAGTTTGACCAAAAATACGACTTTCCTGAATTGGATCCTTTGTTTGTACCTTCCAAAGCAATTCCACTTATCCCAGAGGCTGCTCCAAGATGGCGCCAGCGGAGAAGAGTTAATCAGAGTGGACTTTTAGTCTGACTCAGGAGTCGGCAAACTATCTAACCCCTTCCAAGCTTATGCTCACTAACGTTCAGTCCATGGACAATAAAGTAGACGAGATCAAGGCGAGGTTCTCCTTCCAGACAGATATCAGGGACTGGAAAACTCTGTTTCACGGAATCATGGCTCTATCAGGATATCCTGTCAATGTCCATACAGCCAGCTGGGGTCTCAGTACATCGTGCAGACAGGAATAAAGAACTCTCCAGGAAGAAGAAAGGCGGAGGTGTATGTTGCATGATTAACTACTCATGGTGTGATTGTGGTAACGTGATTCGTTTCAGGAAACTAGGCATATGTCACGCATCACTACTTCACAGGAGAGGCATTTGGATGTAAACATTTATCAAAATGTGTTTTTTTGGTGGAAATGCCTTCTAGAACATAACAATCTTGTACAGCATCTGTAAATACAAATAACATTGTTATATTACGAGTTGGTTTAGCCAGGGAAAAAGTCAGAAACCTTCCCGCTAGATATTATTGGCTGAGATAATGGATGGGCTGGGCATGCCTCGAGATGAGTTTGGATTGCTCTGCCATGTAGCATGTTTCTGCCTATAACATTAGCTTGTCAGTATGTATAGGCAATCCTAATGTGGCTTTTTTGAAAGAAAGCTCTCCACTTTCTGGAGGACAAAGTTTTGAAATCCGTGGAACGCCCGGTGGAATTAGAGTATGATAGCTAAAGAGATAGAGAAACTTTTGGTTTCAAACAAACAGAGGTAGTCGAAAAGAGAAAACAGAAGGCTACTGTATAAAACACCTGTATCCAGATTACAACTTCAAACTAAGGGAAACCATGGCATCAGTGACAGACAGGGGAAGGGTTCATCCATGCACACAGGTCAGAAAGTCTAGCTAGATACATTTTCAGATACACGTTTTGAATTTTTTGAGAAAGTTGTTTTCAATTCAAGTTAAAGCGTACTGTTAGCTAACTAACATTAGCTGGCTGGCTTGCTTAGGTAACGTTACTTGTATGATATATGTAGTAATATTATTCATATCACAGAGCCATTTGCATCAAATCATTTCAAAGTTAAATAGAGACGGTAATGTGAAGAACATGACCTGCACTAAAGTCAAATTAAGATATGAGACAGTGTCCAAATTCTATATTTCCCTGCTTTTATTTCATAATACTCACAACGGTAAGATATTTTCTGTAATTGGCTCGCCATTAACTTCTTGACGCTACCCATCCCTGTCGCGGGATTATTTGTCAGCAACCTCTGAATAGCATAGCGCAACAGTCAAATAATTACTAAAACATATTCATATTCATGAAATCACAAGTGCAATATTGCAAAACACAGCTTAGCCTTTTGTTAAACCACCTGTCGTGTCAGATTTTGAAATTATGCTTTACAGAGAAAGCCATCAAAGCATTTGTGTAAGTTTATCGATAGCCTAGCATAGCGTTATGTACCCTTACGTCAGGAAGCTTGGTCACAAAAATCAGAAAAGCAATCAAATTAACCGTTTACCTTTGATGATCTTCGGATGTTTTCACTCACGAGACTCCCAGTTACACAACAAATGTTCCTTTTGTTCCATAAAGATTATTTTTATACCCAATATACCGTTTGTTTGTGGCGTTATGTTCAGAAATCCACAGGAAAGAGCAGTCACTAATCTGTTTGATATCCCTTTAAATGGAGGATAGGCATGCATAGGAACAGAAGGGTTTCAAAAACAGGGGCACTTCCTGATTGGATTTTCCTCAGGTTTTAGCCTGCAATATCAGTTCTGTTTAACTCACAGACAAAATGTTGACAGTTTTGGAAACTTTAGTGTTTTCTATCCTAATCTGTCAATTATATGCATATTCTAGCATCTGGTCCTGAGAAATAGGCCGTTTACTTTGGGAACGTTATTTTTCCAAACATAAAAATAGCCCCCTAGCTTCAAGAGGTGAACTTGTAAATAATGATCTTGTTGTGAGTTTATTTTCCTTAAAAAATTAAGACAAATTAGCAATTGTGAAGATGTTGTCAGCTATATGATATGGCCATTATTTGAACTGGTTAGCCAGCTAACATAACATTAGATAGCTAGCTAACAACCTAGAAACTAACCAAAACATTGTTTAGAAAGTTGCTTTTAGTTGCCTGGATTGCTAGATTGACATGCATTACCAGTCACAAGTTTGGAAACAATTACTCATTTAAAGTTCTTTATTTTTACTATTTTCTACATTGTAGAATAATAGTGAAGACATCAAAACTATGAAATAACACATATGGAATCATGTAGTAACCCTAAGTGTTAAATAAAAAAATATTTTATATTTGAGATTCTTCAAAGTGTCCAACCTTTGCCTTGATGACAGCTTTGCACACTCTTGGCACTCTCAACCAGCTTTACATGGAATGCTTTCCCAACAGTCTTGAATGAGTTCCCACATATCCTGAGCACTTGTTGGCCTCTTTTTCTTCACTCTGCAGTACAACTCATCCAAACCATCCCAATTGAGTTGAGTTCGGGTGATTGTGGAGGCCAGGTCATCTGATGCAGCACTCCATCACTCTCCTTCTTGGTAAAATAGCCCTTACACAGCCTGGAGGTGTGTTGGGTCATTGTCTGGTTGAAATTTAAAAAATGATATTCCCACTAATCGCAAACCAGATGGGATGGCGTATCGCTGCAGAATGCTGCGGTAGCCATGCTGGTTAAGTGAGCCTTGAATTCAAAATAAATCACGACATTGTCACCAGCAAAGCACCCCCACACCATCACACCTTCTACTCCATGCTTCACGGTGGGAAGAACAGATCATCTGTTCACCTACATTACGTCTCACAAAGACACAGCAGTTGGAACCAAAAATCGTGCATTTGGACTCATCAGACCAAAGCCTCAGGTTTCCACCGGTCTAATGTCCTTTGCTTGTGTTTCTGACCTTGAAGAAACGATGGACTGTCGTTTCTGTTTGCTTATTTGAGCTGTTCTTGACGTAATCTGGACTTGGTCTTTCACCAAATAGTGCTATCTTCTGTATACAACCTCTACCTTGTCAAAACACAACTGTTTGGCTCTAATGCATTAAGAAGGAAAGAAATTCCACAAATTCACTTTTAACAAGGCACACCTGTTAATTGAAATGCATTCCAGGTGATTACCTCATCAAATCAAACTATTAGTTACATACACATGGTTGTTAATGTTATTGCAAGTGTAGCGAAATGCTTGTGCTTCTAGTTACGCCAGTGCAGCAATATCTAACAAGTAATATCTAACAGTTCCACAACAAATACATAAGTACGATCTAAATACGAAATGGAATAAGAATATATAAAATATATGGATAAGCAATGTCAGAGCGGCATAGGCTAAGATGCAATTTATAGTATAGAATACGTTATATGCATATGAGATGAGTCATGCAAGATATGTAAACATTATTAAAGTGACGAGTGTTCCATTTATTAAAGTGACCAGTGATTACAAGGCGACGAAGACATGGATGTCAATTAACTTAGGGCTAGGCCACTTTTTTTCTCCACTTCCTGTCTGAATGATGTGCCCAAAGTAAACTGCCTGTAGCTCAGGCCCAGAAGCCATGATATGCATATAATTGGTACCATTGGAAAGAAAACTTTGAAGTTTGTAGAAATGTTAAGATAATGTAGGAGAATGTAGGACATTTTATTTTTTTGAGAGACCCTCTTAGATATGCAAGAGAAAAGTCATATTGAGAATTAGATCCCTGGATGCAATTCATATGGCTTCCACGTGGTGTCAGCAGCCTATGTTCAAGGTTTCAAGGCTTGTAACTTCAAAAATGAATAAGAAGTATCAGTCTTAGCAGAAGGACACAGTCTTGGAAATTTGTGTTTGTGCGCGCCCTGAAGAAATTACACACCTGCTAAAATCGGTTTCCTATTGAACATACTTCTTTCCATAAGAAATATTATAGTTTGATTACATTTTAGGGTATCTGAGGAGTAAATAGAAATTTTTTTTGACTTGTTGAAACAAAGTTAAGGGGTAGATTTTCGGATTCCTTTCTCTGCATGTTGAATGAGTGTATTACTCAAATCGATGGTGCCAACTAAACTGACTTTTTGGGATGTAAAGAAGGATTTTATCTTCCAAAACAACACTACATGTTATAGCTGGGACTCTTTGGATGACAAATCAGAGTTAGATTTTCAAAAACTAAGTGAATATTTAAATCGTTATTTGTGAATGTATGAAACCTGTGTCGGTGGAAAAATATTTTGATGTGGGGCGCTGTCCTCAAACAATCGCATGGCATGTTTTCGCTGTAATAGCTACTGTTAATCAGACACTGCAGTTAGATTAACAAGAATTTAAGTTCAGCTGATATGAGAGACTTATTTGTACATAAATGTTTAAAATCTATATTTATTTGAATTGAGCGCCCTCCAGGTCCACCGGAAGTTGTTCCGATAGCGGGATCCCTAGCTCTAAGGAGGGGTTGGGTTAACCTCTCTGGGGTAGGCAGGACGCATGCGTCCCACATGGCCAATAGCCGGGGGAAATGCAGAGCGCCAAATTCAAATACATTTCTATAAAAATCTAACTTTCATTAAATTACACATGCAAGATAGCAAATTAAAGCTACACTCGTTGTCAATCCAGCCAACATGTCATATTTCAAAAAGACTTTTCGGCAAAAGCATAAGATGCTATTATCTGATGATAGCACAACAGTAAACAATGAGAGAGTAGCATATTTCAACTCTGCAGGCGCGACACAAAACGCAGAAATAAAAATATAATTCATGCCTTACCTTTGACGAGCTTCTTTTGTTGGCACTACCATATGTCTCATAAACATCACAAATGGTCCTTTTGTTTGATTAATTCCGTCGATATATATCAAAAATGTCCGTTTATTTGGCACGTTTGATCCAACTTACGCAACGTCGCTACAAAATATCTTAAAAGTTACCTGTAAACTTTGCCAAAACATTTCAAACTACTTTTGTGAAACAACTTTAGGTATTTCTAAACGTATATAAATCGATCAAACTGAAGATGGGATGATCTGTGTTCAATACAGGAGCAAAACAAACTGACGCTACTTTTCTTGTTACGCGCCTCTATCAAAAAGGTACCCATGAAGTGACTGTCGTTCTGAGCTATGGTAATTCTTCATTACACAAAGGAAAAACCTCAACCAATTTCTACAAACTGGTGACATCCAGTGGAAGCGATAGGAACTGCAAGAAGGTCCCTTAGAAATCTGGATTCCCAATGAACACCCATTGAAAAGAGAGTAACCTCAAAACAAAAAAATCAATGGTTTGTCCTCTGGGTTTTGCCTACCAAAAAAGTACTGTTATACTCACAGACATGATTCAAACGGTTTTAGAAACTTCAGAGTATTTGCTAACTAAACCTACTAATAATATGCATATCTTAGCTTCTGGGCCGGAGTAGTAGGTAGTTTACTTTGGACATGCTTTTCATCTGGACATGAAAATACTGCCACCTATCCCAGAGAAGATAGAAAATTGTGACAAATAAAAAAACTATACCGGTTTCATTTCAGGACCAAAATAATGTTACCGCAGCACCATACAGGTTGCAAAATAGTTGGGAGGAGATTTGATGTACCAATTCCATGGCACACAGTTTATGAACTGATACACAAAACGACACTGGATTAAAAAACGTAGAGTTTTTCAATTTAAATTATTATACACAATTCTTGCAACCAATAGAATGTTTACACACACACATACACTACCGTTCAAAAGTTTGGGGTCAATTAGAAATTTCCTTTTTTTTAAAGATAAGCACATTTGTCTATTAAAATAACATAAAATAGATCAGAAATAAAGTGTAGAAATTGTTAATGTTGTAAATGACTATTGTAGCTAGAAATGGCAGATTTTTTATAGAATATCTACAGAGGCCCAATGTCCTCAACCATTTTACAGTAGCTATTACAGTAAAAGAATAACATGCTATTGTTAAAGGAGAGAGGGCACAATTATGAACAAACCAATTAGGCACATTTGGGTAGGCTTGATACAACATTTTGAATAGATATGCAGTAGTTCATTGGATCAGTCTAAAACTTTGCACATACACTGTTGTCATCGAGTGGCTAAAGTCTAAATTGCATCTGGGCTAGAATAATTCATTATGGCCTTTGTCTTGCATTTCAAAGATGATGGTACAAAAAATGCATGATTTTTCTTTGGATTATCTTTTACAAGACCTAATGTGTTATATTCTCCTACAATCATTTCACATTTCCACTTCAGTGTTTCCTTTCAAATAGTATCAATAATATAAATATCCTTGCTTCAGGTCCTGAGTTACAGGCAGTTAGATTTGGGTATGTAATTTTAGGTGAAAATTGAAAAAAAGGGTGGATCCTTAAGACGTTTTTAACCTTTCCGCTAGCGGAACCCCTTGACAACATTCTGCTGAAAAGGCGGATTGCTAAATTCAAAAATATTTTTTTGAAATATGTAACTTTCACATTAACAAGTCCAATACTGCAAATGAAAGATAAACATCTTGTTAATCTACCCATCATGTCAGATTTTAAAACTGATTTATGGCCGAAAGCACAACATATGATTATGTTAGTTCATAGCCAAGTCGAAAGAACACAGCCATTTTTCCATTTTTCTAGGAGTCACAAAAAGCAGAAATATAGATCAAATTAATTATTAACCTTTTATGATCTTCATCAGATCATAGGACATCATGTTACACAATACATGTATGTTTTGTTCAATAATGTGCATATGTATATCCAAAAATCTCAGTTTACATTGGCGTCGTACATGCAGTAATGTTTTGATTCCAAAATATCAGGTGATTTTGCAGAAATACTCATAATAAACATTGATAAAAGATACAAGTGTTATTCACAGAATTAAAGATAGACTTCTCCGTAATGCAACAGCTGTGTCAGATTTAAAAAAAACTTAATCAGCATAATCGGAGAACAGCGCTCAGAGCCCAAAACAGCCAGAGAAATATCCTCCATTTTGGAGTCAACAGTAGTTAGAAATAACACCATAAATATTCACTTACCTTTGATGATCGTCATCAGAAGGCACTCCCAGGGTCGACAATAAATTACTGATTTGTTCCATAAAGGTCCATAAAGTCCGTAATTTATGTCCAAATAGCGACTTGTTGTTAGCGTGTTCAGCCCAGTAATCCATCTTCATGAGGCGCAGGCACTTCATCCAGACAAAAACTCAAAAGGTTCCGTTACAGTTCTTCAGAAACATGTCAAACGATGTATGGAATCAATCGAAAGGATGTTTTTAACATAAAACATCAATGTTCCAACTGGAGAATTCCTTTGTCTTAAGAAAAGCACTGGAACGAGAGGTAACTCTGTTCGGGAGCGCGCGTCATGAGACAGAGGCTCTCTGCCAGACCACTGACTCAAAGAGGTCTCATGAGCCCCTCCTTTATAGTAGAATCCTCAAACCAGTTTCTAAAGACGGTTGACATCTAGTGGAAGCCCTAGGAAGTGCAACCTCATCCATATCTCAATGTGTATTCGGTAGGCCAAGCTTTGAAAAACTACAAACCTCAGATGTCCCACTTCCTGGTTGGATTTTTCTCAGGTTTTCGCCTGCCATATGAGTTCTGTTATACTCACAGACATCATTCTAACAGTTTTAGAAACTTCAGAGTGTTTTCTATCCAATACCAATAATATGCATATATTAGCATCTGGGACAGAGTAGGAGGCAGTTCACTCTGGGCACGCTATTCATCCAAAAGTGAAAATGCTGCCCCCTATTCCAAAAAGGTTAAGGATGGTATAACTAAATAACTAACTCTACAAATGTATACGTCCCAGTTATCAGATTTACATATAAAAATGGTAAAACTTAGATTATTAAATATGAAACTGTGTGAAGATTAAATGTGATTTTAGCCTTCGAAATTACAATATTTTTATATATAAACATTTACCAAGTCATTAACCACGCCACATGAACACAGACATTGAGGCAACGTGATGGAACCGCCCTCCAAGGCCCAGGGTGAGTGCATAAAAAGAACTCCTAATGCAATTTAAATACAGACCAGTACATTACTGGGCTGCTACTGGAGTGTAAAATGGTCAGGAGCTGAACCCTGAATAATCAACCATTGAGACCAAGCAGGCGGACGGTGTTGAGCCAGACATCAAATGGTTAGACTGTACCAGACCAGAAAGCACGGAAAGGTGGCTACACGTTGAAATGGTTGCAATTTAACTACAGAGCAGCGTGACCGACAGCTTGAGCTGAATGTTACGAAATGGTAAGACCCTGCGAGGCGCCTGTTTCTCAAACTAGACACTAGAATGTGCTTGTCATCTTGCTCAGTTGTGCACTGGGGCCTCCCACTCCTCTTTCTATTCTGGTTAGGGCCAGTTTGTGCTGTTCTGCAAAGGGAGAAGTACGGATAGCTCTGATTAGCCATGTAGCCTCAGAGAATAATGTCGACTTATACGCTGTTTCGTGAGTGAGTTTATAAGGAAGTGTATAGGAGATGTTGTACCCACCCTAACCAGAAACTGTGGATAGATGGCAGCATTCTCGCAGAACTGAAATCACCTACCACCGCAAGGCGACTGGGAAAATTGCAGAATACAAACAGTGTAGTCATTTCATACGCAAGGCAATCAAACAAGCAAAATGCCAATAGACTGACGAGTTTCAGAAGTTCTTTGTTTCTGGCCATTTTGAGCCTGTAATCAAACCCACAAATGCTGATGCTCCAGATACTCAACTAGTCTAAAGAAGGCCAATTTTATTGCTACTTTAATCAGAACAACAGTTTTCAGATAGATATGATACAACCATCCCAGCTCTGCTGACTTTACTGCGATAAGACAGAACCAAATGTAATCTATTTTAGAATAAGACTGTAGCGTAACAAAATGAGGAAAAGTCAAGAGATCTGAATACTTTCCGAATGCATTGTATTTACAAAACAAATAAATATGGGATTGGAAATGCAGACAATTACACAATCTAGAAGCCACAATCTATCTGAAATATTAAAGCGGATCTACCCCCCCCCCCAAAAAAAAAAAAACGATACAAAACTGCACAAAAATACAAAACTGCACTTTGTCAACTGTCTCTCAATGTAGTCTGAACATGTGGGAAACATGGTGGAAGAACCTGAATAATTTGAAATGTAAGAAAACCTTTGAGGGACAATGCACCACGCCCTGCCTGAAAAGGTATTAATTTAAAATATAATACAAAATTACCATAAAATATAAAATTTGACATAGGTAAGCATTGTTAAATGAGGACTTATCTATAAAAACAGCAGACCAAATGAAATGTTTGTAATATTGTTGAGATGAATAAAAATGCTATGCAATTTGCTGGTATGACCCTCTTGACTTCTCAACCGCCTGGTAGAGCTCTGTTAATTCCTAAATTAACATAGTTAAAACATTTAAATCTTATTTGACTTGTTAGTCATTTTGTAGACAATTTTGTAGACACTCAATCACCAAGTCTGAGGTATTTTACAAGCATTTGAAGATAGAATGGGACACACCACAAAATCACAGTCTGGGTGAACCACAAAAATCTAAATATGGGTGCATCTCTCACCTCTTGTTACATTTCCCTTATCTGTTCACACACACAATCTCCAGACAATACACTGTCACACATACATATGTCAATTCCTACCTGCATACGGTGATCTTTAGTATCCGGTAGGATCCCTTGATGAGTATTAGAGCTTCCTGTCTTGAACCGTAGAGGGCTGATCCGTTTATATTCACCAGTTCATCACCCACTCTCAGCTTCTTACATTGTTCTGCCTTACCACCTTCCTCGATCTGTAGGGAGAGAGAGGTGGGGGTTAAAAACATGCATTGCACACAAACACACACACTGTGTCCTTTCAGGCTACATCTAAAATAGCACCCTAACTACTTTTGACCAGGCCCATAAGGGTACCATTCGGATATAGGCCCAGTCCTCCATTCTAAGTAGGTCACTGTCCCTATGGAAACTATGCTCGGCACAAAACATTTTGGAACAAACAGCCAAGTGACAAACATTCTCATTGCTACATTCCGCTTTCTCATTCCGTGGTCATTGAGAGATTCTCCTCTGGTTAACAGTAAGTACACTACCGTTCAAAAGTTTGGGGTCACTTAGAAATATCCTTGTTTCTGAAAGAAATGTAAAAAAAATCTATTAAAATAACATTCATTGATCAGAAATACAGTGTAGACATTGTTAATGTTGTAAATGACGATTGTAGCTGGAAACAGCAGATTTTTTAATGGAATATCTAAATAGACTTACAGAGGCCTATTATCAGCAACCATCACTCCTATGTTTCAATGGCACGTTGTGTTGGCTAATCCAAGTTTATCATTTTACAAGGCTAATTGATCATTACAAAACCCTTTTGCAATTACATTAGTACAGCTGAAAACTGTTGTTCTGATTAAATAAGCAAAAAACTGACCTTCTTTAGACTAGTTGAGAATCTGGAGCATCAGCATTTATAGGTTCGATACAGGCTCAAAATAGACTGAAACCCGTCAGTCTATTCTTGTTTTGAGAAATTAAAGGCTATTCCATGCGAGAAATTGCCAAGAAACTGAAGATCTCATACAAAGCTGTGTACTACTCCCTTCACAGAACAGTCCAAACTGTCCCTAACCAGAATAGAAAAAGGAGTGAGAGGCCCTGGTGAACAACTGAGCAAGAGGACAAGTACATTAGAGTGTCTAGGTTGAGAATCATAAGCCTCAAAAGTCCTCAACTGGCAGCTTCTTTAAATAGTACCCGCAAAACTCCAGTCTCAATGTCAACAGTGAAGGGACGACTTCAATCTACACACACACCCCATAATAAAATATAAAAAAGTTTTGAAAAAAACATAAATATTATTTTTTATTTTACTAGGGAAGTCAGTTAAGAACAAATTCATATTTTCAATCACGGCCTAGGAACAGTGGGTTAACTGCCTGTTCAGGGGCAGATCGACAGATTTGTACCTTGTCAGCTCGGGGGTTTGAACTTGCAACCTTCCGGTAACTAGTCCAATGCTGTAACCCCTAGGCTACCCTGCTGCCCCATATCACATACAGTGGGGCAAAAAAGTTTAGTCACACTAAACTTGCACACCAATTGTGCAAGTTCTCCCACTTAAAAAGATGAGAGAGGCCTGTAATTTTCATCATAGGTACACTTCAACTATGACAGACAAAATGAGAAAAAAAATCTTCAGATTGGAGGACAGAGGAGCCTCTTAATGAAGAAGTTATAGGTCTGTGAGAGCCAGAAATCTTGCTTCTTTGTAGGTGACCAAATATTTATTTTCCACCATAATTTGCAAATAAATAAAAAAAATCCTACATGGTGATTTTCTGGATTTTTTGTCTCATTTTGTCTGTCATAGTTGAAGTGTACCTATGATAAAAAGATGAGAGGCCTATGATTTTCAAGTGGGAGAACTTGCACAATTGGTGGCTGACTAAATACTTTTTTTGCCCCACTGTAAGTGTTCAGACCCTTTACTCAGTACTTTGAAGGCCCTTTGTCAGAGATTACAGCCGAGTCTTCTTGGGTATGAAGCTACAAGCTTGGCACACCTGTATTTGGGGAGTTTCTCCCATTCTTCTCTGCAGATACTTTCAAGCACTCAGGTTGGATTGGGAGAGTCACTGCACAGCTATTTTCAGGTCTGTTTGATCGGGTTCATTTTCAGGTCTGTTTGATCGGGTTCAAGTTCAGGCCATGGCTGGGCCACTCAAGGATATTCAGAGACTTGTCCCGAATCTACTCCTGCATTGTCTTTGCTATGTGCTCAGTGTTGTTGTCCTTTTGGAAGGTAGTCTGAGGTCCTGAGAGCTCTGATGCAGATTTCAATCAAGGATCTCTGTAATTTGCTCCATTCATCTTTGCATCGATCCTGACTAGTCTCCCAGTCTCTGCTGCTGAAAAACATCCCCACAGCATGTAGCTGCCACCACCATGCTTCACCGTAGGGATGGTGCCAGGTTTCCTCCAGACATGACACATGGCATTCAGGCCAAATAGATCAATCTTGGTTTCATCATTCAATGTTCTCTCATCTCCATATAGCCAGGTGTGTGTGCCTTTCCAAATCATGTCCAATCAATTGAATTTACCACAGGTAGAAACAAGTTGTAGAAATGTCAAGGATGATCAATGGAAACAGGATGCACCTGAGGTCAATTTCGAGTCTCATAGCAAAGGTTATCAATTCTTATGCAAATAAGGTATCCGTTTTTCATTTTATTATTATTTACAAAAAAAATGTCATTATGCGGTATTGTGTATAGATTTTCGAATAAGGCTGTAACGTAACAAAATGTGGAAAATGTCAAGGAATCTGAATACTTTCCGAATGCACAGTCAGATTTTATGGTTGCAATCACACACACACCACGACACCATTCATTTTTCTTGTCCGACTCTGGAGTCCAACCCTGTCAACCTAACCCTGCCCAGCCAAACACACATACACACTCCTTGGGTTAACCGTTAATGCTGACGTTACCTCCATAGTGAGAGAGAGGCAGTAGAGGTGTGTGTGGCAGGTAGCCTAGCAGTTAGAGTATTGGGCCAATAACCGAAAGGTCGCTGGTTCGAACACCCAAGCCGACATCGTGAACAATCTGCCTGACATGCACTTGAGCAAGAGAGTTAAAGTGACAATACCTGGTTCGAATCCAGCCTGCATCACATCGGCCATGATTGGGAATCCCATAGGGTGGCGCACAATTGGCCCAGTGTTGCACGGTTTAGGCCGGGGTAGGCCATCATTGCAAATAAGAATTTGTTCTTAACTGACTTACCTAGTTAAATAAAGGTGAAATAAAAATGGAAGCTTCTCTAATGTCAAACATGTAAAGTGTGGCCCTCTACTCTTTTCTAGTTTTACCAACGACCTGCCACTGGCTTTAAACAAAGCATGTGTGTGCATGTATACTGATGATTCAACCATATACATGTCAGCACTGCAACCACAGCTAATGAAGTCACTGAAACCCTTAACAAAGAGTTAGTTGTTTTGGAATGGGCGGCCAGTAATAAGCTGGTCTTAAACACATCTTAAACTAAAAGCATTGTATTTGGTACAAATCATTCCCTAAATTCTAATCCTCAGCTGAATCTGGTAATGAATGACGAGGCTGTTGAGCAAGTAGAGACTAAACTTATTTGTGTTACATTACCATGACGGTTTGCCATCTAAAGGCATATTGATTCCATGGTTATAAAGATAGAGGTCTTTCTGCTTGGCTTTCTTAACACCACATTCACCCAAACAAATTAGCCTACACGCTAATCACCAAATGCTTTTGGGAATGGGCAGGAAAAATTTATGTTGATCCACTGAGGCAAAAAGGACATTGTCAGAGTTGAATTAAATAAGAGAAAAACTGTGAAATGGAGAATTGAAAAAAAAGAAGTAGTTTTGAGAGATTTGGTGAAGATGTAAAAGAGGATGATAGCAGTGCCGGGCTATGTTGTGTGATGATTGTGACACACTATACAAATTCGACACAAGACAGGAACTTCAAATAGGCCAATGTCACGTCAAGGGAACTGTAATCTACTGTTCAGATGGGTTAAATGGAAATCTGGATACTGACTGTAGGTCTCTAACCTCTCAAATAGCCGTAATATTAACATCTTCAGAATTAAGCATTTCTTGCAGTAAAATGATACACCAAATGTAGGGAAACATTTTACTCAGGAACAGGAGTGGAGAAATATGAATTACTTATTTTTGCATCTTGAGAGATTGTGAATGTGCAGTTAGCACCTCTACATACGGTATCTATCTTTATACGCATCATAAAAGCTGATAGTATTTAAAATATGCATCCAAGCCGAACTGAAATCTTATAAAAGTTTTAATGTCACATGCACAAGAACATTAAAATGCCTTTCTTGCAAGCTCTAAGCCCAACAATGAATCATTAAAAATATAATACTAAAAATAACAGAGTAGAACAATAACACACTAGATATAAAAATAAATAAGATGAAACATGTTGGGTCGTTGTCACAGCTTTCTATTTCCTTACAACTGGTCAAACTGAAAATATTTTCGTTTTTTTTCTTGTTATTACATTTCCTCCCCAGTCCTTAAACTTCTTTGCTCGGCGAAAGAAGCAGAGATGACAGAAAACTTTACCAATGTCAACTACAACACTCCGGTAAGCAAGGGTTTATTTGCTCTTCAAAGGCAACATATATGGATTTGGAAAGTATTCAGACCACTTGACTTTTTCCACATTTTGTTACGTTACAGCCTTATACTAAAATGTATTAAAAAGAAATGTTCCTCATCAATCTACACACAATAACCCATAATGTCAAAAAAAATTGTTTTGCTTTAATTGATAATAAAACATATATATATATATATATATATCACATTTACATAAGTATTCAGACTCTTTACGCAGTACCTTGTTGAAGCACATTTGGCAGTGATTACTGCCTCAAGTCTTCTTGGGTATGTCACTAGAAGCCTGGCACACGTTTATTTGGCAAGTTTATCCCATTCTTCGCTGCAGATCCTCTCAAGCTCTGTCAAATTGGATGGGGAGCGTCGCTGCACAGCTATTTTCAGGTCTCTCCAGAAAAGTTGGATCGGGTTCAAGTCCAGCTCTGGCTGGTTCACTCAAGGACATTGAGACGTGTCCCGAAGCCACTCCTGCATTGTCTTGGCTGTGTGCTTAGGGTCATTGTCCTTTTGGAAGGTGAACCTTCACCCCAGTCTGAGGTCCTGAGTGCTCTGGAGCAGGTTTTCATCAAGGATCTCTCTGTACATCTTTCCCTTGATCCTTGCTCGTCACCCAGTCCCTGCCACTGAAAAACATCCCCACAACATGATGCTGCCACCACCATGACAACATCATAGGGATGGTGCCAGGTTTCCTCCAGACGTGACGCTTGGCATTCAGGCAAAAGTTCAATCTTGATTTCATCAGACCAGAGTATCTTGTTTCTCATGGTCTGAGAGTCATTTAGTGCCTTTTGGCAAACTACAATTGGGCTGTTATGTACTTTTTACTGAGCAGTGGCTTCCATCTGGCCACTCTACCATAAAGGCCTGATTGGTGGAGTGCTGCAGATGGTTGTCCTTCTGGAAGTTTCTCCAAAGAGGAACCCATCGGGTTCTTGGTCACCACCCTCACCAAGGCCTTTCTCCCCCAATTGCTCAGTTTGGCCGGGCGGCCATATAGCCAGGTGTGTGCCTTTCCAAATCATGTCCAGTCAATTGAGTTTACCACAGGTGGACTCCAATCAAGTTGTAGAAACATCAAGAATGATCAATGGAAACAGGATGCACCTGAGCTCAATTTCGAGTCTCATAGCGAAGGGTCGGAATATTTATGTAAAGCAATGCTTTTTATTTTTAATACATTTGCTAAAATGTCTAAAAACCTGTTTTCACTTTGTCATTGTGGGGTATTGTGTGTAGATGTAAAAAATGTACCACAGAAAAATGTAATCAATTTTAGAATAAGGCTGGAAAAAGTAAAGGAGTCCGAATACTTTCTGAATGCATTGTATAGCCTAATGACCAGAGAGAAGCTGCATGTATCTAATTATAGACTAACAAATAGCCTACCAAAATGTAGGAAATTATAAACAGAAACATATCTAAATCAGGCAACAACAAAAAAAATCCTGTACACCCTGTAAAAAATAATAATAATCCTGCCGTCTCTAACTGTAGCCTACAAAGCGTTTTCTATATTAGCGGGTTAGGGTCAGGTGCTGGCCTCAGATTTTCATACATAGTCGGGCGGATGGGTGATTAGCAATTGCATGCATTTGCTGCTGAACAAAGAGCTGGCCCGCACACCACTAAAACAGTGCTAATATCAACAAGATGCATGCAAGTCTCACCTGGCTTAAAGTAGAAGAAAGATTAACTCCATCACTTCTGGTTCTTATAAGAAATATTACTGTGAATTCCAAATTGGTCTGCATAATCAAGAATCACACTGTTCACGTTTCTGAAACGTGTGCTCTTAACTTTCTTTTTATAGGTTAAGTACACGCCCCAGGTGTCAATGTCATTGCTTAAGTTGGTACAGTTTAGCATCATTTATTGAAACTGGAGTGATTCAAGCGCAATACCTCGTGCGATGACATTAACTGTGTGTGTATGTATATGCGCGCATGTGTGGGAGTGAGTGAGTGCCTGCATGTGTGTGTGCATTCCTGCATGCGTGTAGAGGGCAGTGCCATGGTGATATTTGCCCAGGCAGGGTGAGGTCATGCCAGGCTGAGGAGAGAAGAATGCCCCTTCTCCGAACACACACTGTCCCCGTCAGTCCACAGGGCCTGAGGTCAGCCATCAATGCTCTATTAATAAACGGGTCCATCTGTCTGTGTGTGTCTGGTGGCAGTGTGTCCACCATTGTGCCAAAAGGGAATTCCCATGACGGTCATAAGACAATATTGGACTTTTTCTGTCTGCCGGGTAACAAGGACTTACGTCAGTATACTGAGAGCCACAAGGTTCTCTCCTAACCCAGCAGTGAGACCCCTGATCAAAGTGCTTAGTTGAATCAGGTCTAATGGCACCAAGCAAAGGGGTGGGCAATATTTTCTGCAAAGTGAGTTTGTGCTTTCTAGTTCTTTAGCCCAGAATGATCTACTGCAAAGAAAGAATCATTAACAGAAGAGAAAGCCCAAATAGTGTTTCTATGTGAGTACATGTGACGGGCCATTAAAATGGCAATCAGCAGATAACACAATAACACCTTTTCCCAACCATTGTTTCAGTATATAGCTGAAAGATTGGGCTGAAGAAATATAACCACTCAAATTCAAGGACAGAGCTATGGATGTAAGAATTGACAATCTATGATATCAGCATTTATACAGTGACATCCGAAGGTATTCACACCTTTTCCACATTTTGTTTGATTAAAACCTGCATTTTAAATGTATTAAATTAACCATTTCACACATACCATCACACGGGTGTGATCGTTCTAGAGTGTTCCCTGAAGCATACGATCACACCCGTGTGATTAGAACGCTTATTTAGAAAGGACCGTTTCGAATGATGCTACAATGTGCATTTGAGCTAGCCACACTTTTTTCAGAAACTATTTACACAAACAGTCCTTACAAAGTTATGTCTAGAATATGAGCAGTTTATTTTTGGATGCAATGTCCAGACATTCACAGAAGTAGAGACAGCATAACACAATCATTCAAACCGGAAAAATGTAGGCTACATTTGTCCTAGCGCTAACTGAGGAAAGATTGACGCAAAACAAGCGGTTCTAGGTCCTATTTTATAACTCTCGGCTGACATAAACTACAATATGAATTAGCTAATAGCAATTATTATTTATAATTAATCAGCACAGGTGAGCTCACCATTGATCAAAATAATTGAGTAAAACACTTCCTAGAAATCGAAAGTAATCCGACGATGATTAGGAATGCATGATTTATCACTGGTACTTGAAAAACATGTGAATAAAACAGTATATATTTCAATAATTACCACACAAAATATTTTCTGATAGTGATTTATTGATACAAATGGCACATGCAGGCAGTCAATCATGTAACCTCTCACTTCCACTCTGAGCCATTCAGTGTTGTTGTTTATGTATGTAGCTAGTGAGCTAAACTGTAGGATTAGCAATGTCTTTCAAAATGAGACAACTCACAAATGCAAAATGTTCTGTGGTAGCTGGAAAACTGCCAGCCATTTCACCCCTCCTGGCCCTGCTGTTTGCTTTGATGAGTCCCAGTCTGGATGCTCCTTGCCATTTCCATCTGAGGCAGAGTGCTTCAAGATGTTTCCGACAGAGGAGCTGGTGGGAGACATAGTAGAGACCAATAGCTATGCATTGGAGCTACAGAAGAGAGCCAGCAGTGGGGGGGGGGGAGGGGGCAACCACAATTAGTGAAATGTATACCTTCCTGGTGACAGTCCTTCTCATGGGGATGAACTCCCTAAGAGAATACTGGAGCACAGATAAATAAATAAAAAGTGACCAGTGTTCAATGACTATGTACATAGAGACTACTGCCCTACGGACGGTTTAACAGTCTGATGACCTGGAGATCGAGAGACTGATAAAAAGCTTTTCTCTCAGCTTTGAGACCTGCAACAGCTCGTGGCTCAGGTGGCTGAAGTCCTTGATGATCTTCTTGGCCCTCCCAGGTGCTGTAGAATTACTGGAGGTCAGGCAGTTGTGCTGACCGCACCACCCTCTAGAGAGCCCTGCGGTTGCAGGTGGTGCAGTTGCTGTACCAGGAGATGATACAGCCTGACAGAATGCTCTCGATGGTGCATGTTAAAGGGCGTCGAAGAACATGGCTGACGTTTTACATTCTCCCAAGCAATTGCGAATTTTTTTTTAAACGTATTGTGTACATAATGTTGCTGCTGCCGTCTCTTATGACCAAAAAGAACTTCTACTAACCCAGACTGGAAGAAACGTTTTCCTTTAACAAGTCCAACGAGAAGGAAATCTTGCTTCCACTGGAACAGGCCCAGATCCACACGTTTTGCATGAAGAAAAGACGCCAGAAAAGGGGACGCAGAACGGGGATCCTTCTAAGAAGCCGGAGGCGAGCAAGTAAACTCCCAATGCCTTCAATTCTCCTTGCAAACGTGAAATTGTTCGAAAATAATAGGTCATTTTAAGATTATCTTACCAACGGGACATTAAATACTAACATCTTATGTTTTACAGAGACGAGGCTGAATGAAGAAACAGATTTTCCATGAACCGGCAGAACAGAGATGCTACCTCTGGTAAGACGAAGGGTGGGGTTGTTTTTTTGGCAATAACAGCTGGTGCGTGATGACTAATATTAAAGAAGTCTCGAGGTATTGCTCGCCTGAGGTAGAGTACCTTATGATAAGCTGTCGACCACACTATCTACCAAGAGAGTTCTCATCTGTATTATTCGTAGCCGTCCATTTACCACCACAAAGCGAAGCTGCCACTAAGACCGCTCTCAACCAACTCGATAAGGCCATAAGTAAAGAAGAAAATGCTCACCCAGAAGCAGCGCTTCTGTTTTGCTAGCACAGACTGGAATATGTTCCGGGATTCATCCAATGGCATTGAGGAATACACCACCTCAGTCATCGGCTTCATCAATAAGTGCATTGATTACGTTGTCCCCACAGTGACTGTACGTACATATCCAGAAGCCATGGATTTCAGGCAACATCCACATCAAGCTAGAGCTGCTGCTTTCAAGGAGTGGGAAACTAATCCGGATGCTTATAAGAAATCCTGCTTTGCCCTCAGACAAACCATCAAACAAGCAAAACGTCAATACAGGATTGATATTGAATCTAAACCAGCTCTGACGCTCGTCGGATAAGGCAGGGCTTGAAAACTATTACGGACTACAAAGGGAAACCCAGATGCGAGCTGCCCAGTGACGTGAGCCTACCAGACGAGCTAAATGCCTTTTATGCTCGCTTGAGGCAAGCAAAACTGAAGCATGCGTGAGAGCACCAGCTGTTTGTGTGATAACGCTCTTGGTAGACGATGTGAACAAAGCCTTTAAACAGGTCAACATTCACAAAGCCGCTGGGTCAGACAGATTACCAGGACGTGTACTCAAAGGATGCGCGGACCAACTGTCAAGCGTCTTCTTCAACCTCTCCCTGACCGAGTCTGTAATACCTACATGTTTCAAGCAGACCACCATAGTCCCTGTGCCCAAAGGAAGTGAAGGTAACCTGCCTAAATGATTACCGCCCCGGGGTACTCACATTGGTAGCCATGAAGTGCTTAGAAAGGCTGGTCATGGCTAACATCAAAAGCATCCTCCCGGACACCCTAGACCAACTCCAACTCGCTTACCGCCCCAACAGATCCACAGATGACCAATCTCAATCACACTCCACACCGCTGTTTCTCACCTGGACAAAAGGAACATCTATGTGAGAATGCTATTCATTGACTACAGCTCAGCATTCAACACCATAGTGCCCTCAAAGCTCATCAATAAGCTAAGGAACCTGGAACTAAACATCTCCCTCTGCAACTGGATCCTGGACTTCCTGACGGGCTGCACCCAGATGGCAAGAGTAGGCAACAAAACGTCCGCCATGCTGATCCTCAACACTGGGGCCCCTCAGGGGTGTGTACTTAGTCCCCTCCTGTATTCCCTGTTCACCCATGACTGCGTGGCCAAACACGACTCCAACACCATCATTTAAGTTTGCAGATGACACAACAGTGGTAGGCCTGATCAGCGACAATGGTGTGAGAGCCTATAGAGAGGTGGTCAGAAAACTGGCAGTGTGGTGCCAGGACAACAACCTCTCCCTCAATGAGAGCAATACAAAGGAGCTGATCGTGGCCTACAGGAAAAGGTGGGCTGAACAGGCCCCATTAACATCGACGGGGCTGTAATGGAGCAGTTCGAGAGTTTCAAGTTCCTTGGTGTCCACATCACCAACGGCCTACTATGGTCCAAACATACCAAGATAGTGAAGAGGGCACAGCAAAACCTTTTCCCCCCTCAGGAGACTGAAAAGATTTGGCATGGGCCCCCGGATCCTCAAAAGGTTCTACAGCTGCACAATCGAGAGCATCCTGACCAGTTGCATCACCGCCTGGTATGGCAACTGCTCGGCATCTGACCATAAGGTGTTACAGAGGGTAGTGTGAACTTCCTGCCACCCAGGACCTATATAATAGGCAGTGTCAGGGGAAAGCCCATAAAATTGTCAGAGACTCCAGTCACCCAGGTTAAAGACCGTTTTCTCTGCTACTGCACGGCAAGCGGTAACAGAGCACAAAGTCTAGGACCAAAATGCTCCTCAACAGCTTCTACCCCCAAGTCATTCGACTGCTGAACAAGTCATAAAAACCGACACCGGACAATTTACATTGACACCCCCCCCCCCCCCCCCTCTCCTTGTACACTGCTGATACTCGCTGTTTGTTTATTACCTATGCATAGTCACTTCGCCCCCACCTACATTTGTAGATTACCTCAACTGGCCTGTACCCCTGCACACTGACTCAGTACCCCCTGTATATAGCCTCGTTATTGTTATTCTTATTGTGTTACTTTTTATTTTTGCCTACTTGGTAAAAAAAATATTCTTGAACTGCAATGTTGGTTGAGGGCTCGTAAGTAAGCATTTCACGGTAAAGTCTACACTTGTTGTATTCGATGCATGTGACAAATAAAGTTTGATTTGATCTGTAGAAGTTTGTGAGGGACTAGGGGCCAAATTTATTTGGCGTGAAGGGACCATATCAGGTCCTCAGTGAGGTGCACGCAGCGGAACTTAAAGCTTTTGACCCGTACCACTGCGGCCCGTCGATGTGGATGGGGGCGTGCTCTCTATGCTGTCTCCTGTAGTCTACGATCCTGCTCCTTCATTTTGTTGACGTTGAAAGGTTATTTTCCTGGCACCATTCCGCCAGGGCTCCCTCCACCTCCCTGTAGGCTGAAACGACCTTGCCCACTTCACCAAAACCTTCCCCTCCCCCTATTTTCCCCTCCCTCCTCCTCTCCCTCTCTCCTTGGGAAGATAAGGTCCTTTGGTGTGGTTTCTCTAATGGACACGTTCAAACACTGGCCAAAACTTCAGGATGTGTTATGTAGGAGTGTGTGACAGAGAGGGGTGTGTGTGTGTGTGTGTGTGTGTTTACTCCACTGTAAATTCCCCAATTCCCAACTGTTCCTGAAAACATTGGTTCCTATTCACTAGATCCACTGTTCCATTTAAAGTAGAGGAGGGAAGGAAAAGTATGACTATTTCACCCGGAGGTACCAGTAACACCGTGTGTGTGTGTGTATTGCATCCTGTGGTACCAGTAACACCAGAGCACGAGAACGAGTCAGGAAAGGGGTGAAGGAACGGACAGAGCGAATTATAGAATGCATGATATACAGCACAAAGAAGTTATTGTCAGTTTCTTTGTACCAGTGTATTTTTCGGCTGCGAAACTACCTCTAACTTCCTGGACACAGACACATAAAAATGGTATCCGCAAGCTAATGTGACTCTGGGGAAGAAGATAAAGGGCATCATTGCCAAAATTAAAAAGGTATCCCTTTGACACTTGTCCTCTTATAGCAACTTGTAAAATATTGATTTGGGGCGACTAGTAAAGACATTCTCAGTGAGTTAATGCATAAAGCAGCGCAATGTTACAACCGGTACAAATTTTACAACCATTAACATTGGGTTATCTACGACGGTAACATCAAACAAAAGCGTTCCATGTGGTTCTCTAGTCTATTAGGCCCATAATAAAGACTTAAAACACTGCATCAGCCTAGATTTTCACAAATAAGCAAAGTCATAAGATGCTAAATAAGACTATATAGATAAGATAGATTAAATAGATAAAACATCCTTACATCTGGAGCCAGAGTAGGACAAATACAACAGTATCCCCAGAACTGGCCTTCCAACCTCTATTATACAGTGTTTTAATGTGGCAAGCTTACAGACCTAGTAGAAACAGCTTAGGGGGTTCAGAGATGGAAAGATAGAGATTAAATGTTCCCATCTCTATCTCCAGTCATGACTACAAGTTCTTAGAAGCAGCAGGAGTAGACATTAACAAATGACAACAGTACACCACAATCATAGCCACAGACATTATGTACTTTCTGTATTCCTAATAATAACACACACATTGGTGACTCCTATGTCTGATGCCACTCCATACGGGTTTTGTGTAGCCAGTTAGCTAGCAGGTTTAGCAAAGAATTGGCTTCTATCAGATGTAACCAGTGTCATTTAACCCCTAACCAATAGGATTATAGTAGAATCACACACACACACACACACAAAGAGAGACCATCCTCTTTCTCAGGATACCACAGGAGGGTAAGAGATGAAGGATTATACAGTGTTACCAGTAAGGAAGGACACATGGTCAGTCAAATACCATGCAGCTCATACTAAAACATGAGGCTCTACCCTTTCTAAGAGAATGGGGGATACCCCTTTCATTCTCCTCTATACCCCCCCCCCCCTCTCTTGCTCAGAGAGGTGTGAATCTGGAAGACATGCACAACACACACTAGTGTTGCACGGTATGCTGAAACCTCTGTACTTTTCAATACTAGAAAAATTTAAAACTATTCAGTACTAGAATGTGTTACTTTCGGTACTTCTGTCAAATGTGTCTCACTGATCAAGCCCGTCTAACAGCGCAGCGTACCCCTTATTATTGTGCGCACCGTGCCTGCTCCAATTACTCATTTCTAGCCTGCACTTGGAGTCTGGGCTGCATCGTGTTAGCGCCCCATGATGCACAGAAGTTAACACACTTGAATAATGCAACACGGCATGTAGCTACCTCCTGCTGAAGTAGCCCCCGATACATATTTGCACCGTATTACACAGTCAAAATATGGATTAATTTGTTTTATTAATGTAGTATGGAACCGTGGACTTAAAACAAAGGTTGGACTTATGGTAATGCAGAATGGGTATGATGAACTTATCATTTCTCTATTTAGGAAATATGGAACTTTGGACTATATTGGGCGAAATATCAGGTTTTGATTTAGGGGACGGCGAGGATGAAAGGGAGCTGAATATGCCTACATGATCCTAAAATAATTGGTTTTATTACCGTTTTACATTTAAAAAATATAAAAAATGTTAAGGATGATTATTCTTCCGATACACACCAGTAAATGAATGGATTAGGTATTGTCAACAGGGTTGTTGTCTCTAGTGTGTGGCATGCTGGTTAACACTGGGATAAAGGGATTAAAGTTAACAGTAGAACTAATACAATAATTGGCTTACGGAAGCACTTCTCTAAGCGAGAGAAAGGTATATTATATATTTCTAAGCTATTTATGCTACCTTTTATATTCTTGATCCTAATGATATAAGCCTAGGTGTAAAACAGCTGAAGTGATAGAGCAACAACCCTGGATCTTGGCTGTTGGCTGTGTCAGAGTCGATTGTGAGTTGATCTTGGGTATGACTTCCCATAAGGGAGTGCCCGGGGTTGGCTTGCAGTCGGCTCTGGCACAGCCATGGCACGATACAACAGGATGTGATGCCTAAGAATAATTTTTACTTGCAGTCATTAGAATCTATGTTCCTTTTTCCTTCTTCCTTTTTTTGTCGGAATACAACAGGATATAATGAGGACTACATGAAATATGTCTTGCATGTAATGGACATCAAAAAAGGTCTGGTCTTGCGATATATTTCTGAAGTTCCCTTTTCTGACTGTTTTCCATGTTTTGGTTAGTTCTCTTAAGCATCTTCAGATATCCCATATCTTCAGACTTCCCATATTTCCCTCTGGGCAACAGCAATTGGCGGCCAAGGGTTTGCCTTAGGACGCAAAGGTGCGTCGTGAGTCAAGGAGACGATCTGTAGGCCTTAGTGACAACAGACCTAGATATGGGGGGTTTTAGTGGGTGGAATATTAGGGCTATTGGGAGGTTTACAAAGTTTCAGCTACAGTATGCTTAACAGTGCAAATTCCTATGGTACCGCTACATGGACACTTAATCATCATGGTGCTTTTTAAAATGGTAAGTGTACAAACATTAGTTGTGGTAAGTATAATTGAAATGTGGGTACCATTATGGTAAGTGGGGAAATGAGTATAGCAAGTTATAATTGTAATGGCTTAGCAGATCATAAAAAAAGAATACATTTTTACATGGCTAAAAGATAAAGAACATAATATATACTGTTTACAAGGAACAAATTCTACACATATACAAAAATGACTGGGAGGCAGAAATATATTTTTGTCATGGGCAAAGAAAAACATATGTTTTCTTTTCAGTCTCCTCCAGTTCTACTGAATGATGTTAACTGTAAGGATTTATTTCCTAATAACAATAATGTCAAATTTACACTTTTACAGAAAGACCTGTGTGAAGGTCAACTTACAGAAGAGGAACTTTGAGGCAATAAAATATTTTCAGTCTGGAAAAACACCAGGGCATGATGGTATACCAGTAGAGGTATATCAGACCTTTTTTGATGTACTCAAAGATCCATTATTAGCATGTTTTAATTACTCTTATACAAATGGTAGACTTTCAGGTACTCAACAAGTAGGTCTGATTTCATTACTACTAAAACAGGACCCAGGTGGTAAGTACATTTAAAAAACTAGGAGGCCTCTTACTCTTCAATGTTGTGATGCGAAAATCCTGGCGAAATGCATAGCACATATAATAAATGTAAAAAATAAAGGTTTTACCGGATATTGATCATCCTGATCAAAGGTTTTTTTTACATGGACGACATATTGGATATATGACAATTACTTAAAACAATTGAACACTATGAAACATTGAAGATACCAGGCCTGGTCCTCATAGCGGATTTTGAAAAGGCTATGATAAGGTACGACTAGAATTTATATATAAATGTCTGGATTACTTACTTAACTTCTTGGTGATAGGGGGCAGTATTTTCAAGTCCGGATGAAATGCATGACCAAATTCAACTGCCTGCTACTCATCCCCAGAAGATAAGATATGCATATTAATAGTAGATTTGGATAGAAAACACTGAAGTTTCTAAAACTGTTTGAATCATGTCTGGGAGTATAACGAAAACCAGAGGAAAAAACATTCAGATTTTCTTTTTTCAATGAGTTTTCATTGGGAATCCAGATTTCTAAGGGACCTTCTTGCAGTTCCTACTGCTTCCCCTGGATGTCACCAGTGTTTAGAAATTGGTTGAGGTTTTTCCTTTGTGTAATGAGGAAGTAGTCCTGTTCAAAACGAGGGTAACTTCAAGTGTACTGTTTGTTAGAGGCGCGTGACCAGAAAGGTAGCGTCAGTTAGTTTTCTCCCTATATTGAACACAGATCATCCAGTCTTCAATTTAATTGATTATTTACTTTAAAAAATACCTAAAGTTGTGTTACAAAAGTAGTTTGAAATGTTTTGGCTATGTTTACAGGTAACTTTTGAGATATTTTGTAGTCACGTTGCGCAAGTTGGAACCGGTGTTTTTTTGGATCAAACGCGCCAAATAAATTGACATTTTGGATACATAGACAGAATTAATCGAACAAAATGTGATGTTTATGGGACATATTGGAGTGCCAACAAAAGAAGCTCGTCAAAGGTAAGGCATGATTTATATTTCTATTTCTGCGTTTTGTGTCGCGCCTGCAGGGTTGAAATATGTTCTCTCTTTTGTTTACGGAGGTGCTATCCTCAGGTAATAGCATCGTTGACTTTCGCCTTTTTGAAATCTGACATGTTGGTTGGATTCCCAACACGTGTAGATTTAATGTGTGATTTCATGAAAGTTTGATGTTTATAGTAATTTATTTTAATTTGGCGCTCTGCATTTTCTCTGGCTTTTGGCCAGATGGGACGCTAGCGTCCCACATATCCCAGAGAGGTTAATCTCTTATACAATGGGTTAAAGTTATGTACAGCAACCCCAGATGTAAAATAGTAAATAATGGTTACTTCTCAGAAAGTATTGAGCTTTTAAGCGGAGTAAAACAAGGCTGTCAGGTTGTCTCCATATCTATGTATTATGGCCATTTAATTGCTAGCTATTAAAATGAGATCCAACAAGAAAGTCAAGGGGTTAGAAATCCAGAGGATAAAAACAAGTCTCAATGTATGCCGATGACTCTAGTTTTTTCTTAAGTCCGCAATCTGGATCCCTGTACAGTCTCACTGAAGAACTTGATCACTTTTCTAGCCTCTCTGGAATAAAACCTAATTATGACAAGTGTACCATATTAAGTATTGGATTGTTTACACTACCTTGTACTTTACCAATAGAATGGGCAGATAGTGAAGTAGACATACTTGGTATTCACATCTCAAAAATATAAATTACCACAATTTCAATATAAAGTCAGCAAAAACTGATAAGATTCTGCAACCATGGAGAGGTAAATACTTGTCTATTTATTGGGGGGGGATTCACACTGATTAACACTTTGATCCTATCACAGTTCACTTACTTACTAATTGCACTGCCTACTTCAGATGACTCGTTTTTTTTAAATCCTATGAGTAAAAAATATTTCATTTTATTTGGAATGCTAAGCCAGACAAAATTAAAACGTGCCTATTTATATAATGAATAGGAGTTTGAAGGGCTAAAATTATTAAATATTAAAGCTTTAAACCCCTCACTAAAAGCTTCATTCATACATACATTATACTTAAACCCAAAAGTATTCTTCAGTAGATTATTAAGGCAGGCTTATCCTTCGTTCAAAAATTGCCTTTTTGCCTTCAAGCATATTACAACTTCTCATATGTGGAAAAAAAATGTATCACCCTTTCTTAAAAAAGCCATACAAAGCTGGTTACAATTGTAGTTTTATCCCACAGAAAAAAATCTAACAAATAATACAACAAATGTTATGGTTAGAGTCCAATATACTAATTAATAAAAAATGAAAACATTCTTTATGTGGGAAAAAAAAGTTTTAAATTATATTCATTTTTTGTCATTTTTTTCACCTTTATTTAACCAGGTAGGCTAGTTGAGAACAAGTTCTCATTTGCAACTGCGACCTGGCCAAGATAAAGCATAGCAATTCGATACATACAACAACACAGAGTTACACATGGAATAAACAAAACATACAATCAATAATACAGTAGAAAAATAAGTCTATATACAATGTGAGCAAATGAGGTGAGATAAGGGAGGTAAAGACAAAAAAGGCCATGGTGGCAAGGTAAATACAATATAGCAAGTAAAACACTGGGATGGTAGACTTGCAGTGGAAGAATGTTTAAAGTAGAAATATAAATAATGGGGTGCAAAGGAGCAAAATAAATAAATACAGTAGGGGAAGAGGTTTGGGCTAAATTATAGATGGGCTATGTACAGGTAGAGTAATCTGTGAGCTGCTCTGACAGCTGGTGCTTAAAGATAGTGAGGGAGATAAGTGTTTCCAGTTTCAGAGATTTTTGCAGTTCGTTCCAGTCATTGGCAGCAGAGAACTGGAAGGAAAGATGACCAAAGGAGGAATTGGCTTTGGGGGTGACCAGAGAGATATACCTGCTGGAGCGCTATGGTGACCAGTGAGCTGAGATAAGGCGGGGCTTTACCTAGCAGAGACTTGTAGATAACCTGTAGCCAGTGGGTTTGGTGACGCGTATGAAGCGAGGGCCAACCAACGAGAGCGTACAGGTCGCAATGGTGGGTAGTGTATGGGGCTTTGGTGACAAAACGGATGGCACTGTGATAGACTGCATCCAGTTTGTTGAGTAGTGTTGGAGGCTGTTTTATAGATGACATCACCAAAGTCGAGGATCGGTAGGTCAGTTTGGCAGCATGAGTGAAGGATGCTTTGTTGCGATATAGGAAGCCGATTCTAGATTAGAGATGCTCAATGTGAGTCTGGAAGGAGAGTTTACAGTCTAACCAGACACCCAGGTATTTGTAGTTGTCCACGTATTATACGTCAGAGCCGTCCAGAGTAGTGATGCTTGACCGGCGAGCAGGTGCGGGCAGTGATCGGTTGAATAGCATGCATTTGGTTTTTACTTGCATTTAAGAGCAGTTGGAGGCCACGGAAGGAGAGTTGTATGGCATTGAAGCTCGTCTGGAGATTAGTTAACACATTGTCCAAAGAGGGGCCAGAAGTATACAGAATGGTGTCGTCTGCGTAGAGGTGTACCAGAGAATCACCAGCAGCAAGAGCAACATCATTGACGTATACAGAGAAGAGAGTCAGCCCATGTATGGAACCCCATAGAGACTGCCAGAGGTCCGGACTACAGGCCCTCCGATTTGACACACTGAACTCTATCAGAGAAGTAGTTGGTAAACCAGGCGAGGTAATCATTTGAGAAACCAACGCTGTCGAGTCTGCCAATAAGAATGTGGTGATTGACAGATTCGAAAGCCTTGGCCAGGTCGATGAATTTGGCTGCGCAGTAATGTTTATCGATTGCAGTTATGATGTCGTTTAGAACCTTGAGCGTGGCTGAGGTGCACCCATGACCAGCTCTGAAACCAGATTGCATAGCGGAGAAGGTACGGTGGGATTCGAAATGGTCGGTAATCTGTTTGTTAACTTGGCTTTCGAAGACCTTAGAAAGGCAGGGTAGGATAGATATAGGTTTGCAGCAGTTTGGGTCTAGAGTGTCACCCCTTTCAAGAGGGGGATGACCGCGGCAGCTTCCAATCTTTGGGAATATGAAAGAGAGGTTGGCTACATACAGCAAGTAAAGTGGATTTACACCTGGTAACGTATTTACGGTATTTATGGGTAACAATCTACTAGAGGTCGACCGATTATGATTTTTCAACGCCGATACCGATACCGATTATCGGAGGACCTAATAGGCCGATACCGATTAATCGGCAGATTTTTTTTTGTTTTATGTATTTGTAATAATGACAATTACAACAATACTGAATGAACACTTATTTTAACTTAATATAATACATCAATAAAAATCTATTTAGCCTCAAATAAATAATGAAACATATTCAATTTGGTTTAAATAATGCAAAAACAAAGTGTTGAAGTAAAAGTGCAATTTGTTCAATGTAAAAAAGCTAACATTTGAGTTCCTTGCTCAGAACATATGAAAGTTGGTGGTTCCTTTTAACATGAGACAATATTCAAGGTAAGAGGTTTTAGGTTGTAGTTAATATAGTATTTATAGGACTATTTCTCTCTATATCATTTGTATTTCATATACCTTTGACTGTTGGATGTTCTTATAGGCACTATAGTATTGCCAGTGTAACAGTATAGCTTCCGTCCCTCTCCTCGCCACTACCTGGGCTCGAACCAGGAACACATCGACAACAGCCACCATCAAAGCAGCGTTACCCATCGCTCCACAAAAGCTGCAGCCCTTGCAGAGCAAGGGGAATAACTACTCCAAGTCTCAGAGCGAGTGACGTTTGAAACGCTATTAGCGCACACCCAGCTAACTAGCTAGCCATTTCACATCAGTTACACCAGCCATTAGGCTGATAGGCTTGAAGTCATAAACAGCGCTCTGCTTGCGAAGAGCTGCTGGCAAAATGCACGAAAGTGCTGTTTGAATGAATGCTTACGAGCCTGCTGCTGCCTACCATCGCTCAGTCAGACTACTCGATCAAATCGTAGACTTAATTATAACATAACACACAGAAATACAAGCCTTTGGTCATTAATATGGTCGAATCCGGAAACTATCATTTCAAAAACAAAACGTTTATTATTTCAGTGAAATACGGAACTGTTCGGTATTTTATCTAATGGGTGGCATCCCTAAGTGTAAATATTCTTGTTACATTGCACAACCTTCAATGTTATGTCATAATTACGTAACTTTCTGGCAAATTCGTTCAAAATGAGCCAGACTGCCCAAACTGTTGCTTATACCCTGACATTGCGTGCAATGAACGCAAGAGAAATGACACAATTTCACCTGGTTAATATTGCCTGCTAACCTGGATTTATTTTAGCTAAATATGCAGGTTTAAAAATATATACTTCTGTGTATTGATTTTAAGAAAGGCATTGGTGTTTATGGTTAGGTACAGTCGTCCAACGATTGTGCTTTTTTCGCAAATGCGCTTTTGTTAAATCATCCCCTAGCATTGCATCGATTATATGCAACGCAGGACACACAAGTAATATCATCAACCATGTGTCGTTATAACTAGTGATTATGATTGATTGATAGTTTTTTTATAAGACAAGTTTAATCCTAGCTAGCAACTTACCTTGGCTTCTACTGCATTAACGTAACAGGCAGGCTCCTCGTGGAGTGCAATGAGAGGCAGGTGGTTAGAGCGTTGGACAATTTAACTATAAGGTTGCAAGATTGGAACCCCCGAGCTGACAAGGTGAAAATCTGTCATTCTGCCCCTGAACAAGGCAGTTAACCCAACGTTCCTAGGCCATCATTGAAAATAAGAATGTGTTCTTAACTGACTTGCCTAGTTAAATAAAGGTATATAAAAAAATAAATAATAATAAATAGGCAAAATCGGCACCCAAAAATACCAATTTCCGATTGTTATGAAAACTTGAAATCTGCCCTAATTAATCGGCCATTCCGATTAATCAGTCTACATTCTACCATCTACAGGATTTATGGGTCCCTGATCTGTACTATACAGAAATGCATAATTATTGATATGAATATCATTATATTCATGGTGATGCATCCTGAATAGGTACACAAAGGTAGCATATGCAATATCCTTTTTCATATTTGGGTATAATTGTAAACACTGGCTATTATTGTAATGAGCTCCGCCCCCAAACAAGACCACATTTGGTTGGCCTGGTCCAGACCAAATCTGAAACAATTATAGATGTCTGTGTTTCACAACTTTGGACAGTACAGCACAGCAGAGTTCCATATTGTACAGTAAAGTAGATATGTTCAGTACTGTACTCTACTCCAGTGTGCTCTACTGTACTGAACTCTACAGTACTCTTTACTGTACAAACTTGTGAAACATAGACATCTAGGATTGGCCAAGATTTGGTCCAGCCAGGGAGTACTGACCATGTCTTGGCTTTGACCACCAGACCATAGAAAGAGAGAAAAAAACTTTTTTTGTTGAGCTGAACATAACAGTACGCCAGTGGAAGGGAGGACAGTAGCAGGTGACCCAACTGTGGTTTATGACTACTATGATTTCCCATTGTAATTCAATTGCAATAATTCTGATTTAGTTACAGAATTATGGGTTTTAAATCACTTAATACATTCATAAACAAACTTGATATCAGTAAAAACACTATAACTAAATTGGTAGGTAATACCTTTACTTGCTACTTCGGTGAATGTGAACTTTCGTTATCCCCCCATGAGGGAGAGAAATTATCTTTAAAAAGTGTGGGTTTTTGGTATTGGAATTACACGGCAATGTCTGTTCAATTTAATAGAGAAGGCAAATAATTTCTCTAAAACTAAATATAAAAGTGTTCATATTAGTTGGCAGGGGTCTTTACTTCAACAACATGATTGTGTTTTGATGTATTTATAATCCTGTGTAAGACTGTTTCTGGTAGATGTTGACCAGAAATCAATGACTTTGCTTATTCCTATTTTTTTGTTTGGAGAATGGCTTTAAAAAGCTATATACCTTAGTAAAAATAAATAAAACTCAGCTTTGACAGCTAATTTGAAATGCTCCTATGCACTTCACATGTTGGTGCTTATGGGTCCTTTTAGATGGAAATGCCCAGTAGTGACCACTGCAAGCTATACTATGTATTCTTATTTCTATATAGTCACAAGAATGATCTAAGTTTCAAAGGACTTTGATGGAGCATTGATGAATTAAAGGCAAAGAAGTTGAAACAAAATATCCAACCATGCAGTTCTACTGACTGGACATGTTACTCTCACACAGTCATAAACCACAAATTATGTAGCCTAACAAATGGACATTGCATTGGCCTTGTGGGCGGGCAGTCTAACAGTAAAAACTAAACTTAAACGTATCCCACGACAACAAAGCGCGTGCGAGAGTTCTGAAAACAAATCACGACTCACTTTAGTGATGATGAGCGGTTCTCCGTGCTCGAGACCTCCTTTCAGCGTGAACCCCCAAGGCGTGCCTCCGTTTAACTGGACTGGGATATGGTTAAACGACACGAGCTGCTCAACAGTCTCCATTCTAGATATATGTTTACGTTATTATACTCGCGGTAACCGACCGAGCGGAGTGGAAAGGAGTCACTTTTCTATCTGCGCTGTTTTAGAACTCGGTCTCCATCACTACTAGGCAATGGGTCCTACCATTCCATTGCAATAAAGCAACAAATCGAACAGAGACATTAGTGATACATACAGATTGGGGGAGGGCTAAAAAAAAGTTCAGGCAGTAGCGTTAGTGTTCCACTCTCCGCGGGGTGGTGAAAACGGATGTTTCCGGTTCTCAGGGCTACAGCAGTTTCCCCTGAAAAAACAGTTGTGAGGACTCTGTTCAGGCGTCTTTTTACGCCTGCTACGTTAGTATTCTTCCAAAACTAAAACTTCTGACGCAGTAGGAAGAAGTTTTCCCAGTCCCCCAATTTCAAAACTAGTTTGAAATTCATAGATAGTCACGGTAGAATTTAAACAGGGATTGTCCAATGAGAGCGCCCAGGGGGAGGAAAGAGTACACACTACACAATTTAGCATGAGTGGTAACAGATAAAATCTTAATCTAATTGTATTCGTCGCATACACATTTTCCAGATGTTCAAATCAAATTTTATTGGTCACATAGATGTATTTATGTGAGTGCGAGTGTAGCAAAATGCTGTGTTTCTAGCTCCAATAGTGCAGTAATATCTAACAATTTCACAACAAACACACACACATCTAAGTAAAGGAATGGAATTAAGAATATAGAAATATATGGACAAGCAATATCAGAGCGGCATAGACTAAGATACAGTAGAATAGAATACGGTATATACATATGACATGAGAAATACAAAATATGTAAACATAATTAAAGTGGCCAGTGATTTCAAGTCTGTATATAGGCAGCAGCCTCTAATATGCTAGTGATGGCTATTTAACAGTCTGATGGCACCTGTTCTGACCTCGCCTCCTGGATGATAGAACAGGCAGTGGCTCGGGTGGTTGTTTCCTTGATGATCTTTATGGCCTTCCTGTGACATCGGGTGCTGTAGGTGTCCTGGAGGTAGTTTGCCCCCTGGTAATGCGTTGGGCAGACCGCACCACCCTCTGGAGAGCCCTGCGGGTGCGAGTGGTGCAGTTGACATACCAGGCGGTTATACAGTCCGACAGGATGCTCTCAATTGTGAGGCACCTGTAGAAGTTTGTGAGGGTTTTAGGTGCCAAGATAAGGTGCTGTTGGCTGTTGCGCCTTCTTCACCACACTGTGTGGGTGGACCATTTCAGTTTGTCAGTGATGTGTATGCCGAGGAACTTGAAGCTTTCCACCTTCCAGACTGCCGTCCCGTCGATGTGGATAGGGGGGTGTTTCCTGAAGTCCACAGTCAGCTCCTTTGTTTTCTTGACATTAAGTGAGGGGTTATTTTCCTGGCACCACACTCCGAGTGCTCACCACCTCCCTGTAGGCTGTCTCATCATTGTTGGTCATCAGGCCTACTACTGTTGTGTGGTCTGTAAACCTGATTGATTTGCAGGCATGCATGGCCTGCAGTTATGGGTGAACAATGAGTACAGGAGAGGGCTGAGCACGCACCCAAGTGTTGGGGATCAACAAAGTGGAGGTGTTGTTTCCTACCTTGACCACCTGGGGCCTGCCCGTCAGGAAGTCCAGGAACCAGTTTCACAGGGCAGGAGTCAGACCCAGGGCCTCGAGCTTAATGATGAGCATGGAGGGTACCATGGTATTGAATTCTGAGCTATAGTCAATGAACAGCATTACTATATAGGTGTTCCTCATGACCAGATGGGATAGGGTTAGGGCGATGGCATCATTTGTGGATCTATTGTGGAAAGCAAATTGAAGTGAGTCTAGGGTGTCAGGTAAGGTAGAGGTCATATGATCCCTGACTCGTCTCTCAAAGCAATTCATGATGACAGAAGTGAGTGCTACGGGGTAGTCATTTAGTTCAGTTACCTTGCGTTCTTGGGTACAGGAACAATGGTGGCCATCTTGAAGCATGTGGGGACAGAAAGGCTGGGACAGAGAGAATATTTCCGTAAACACTCCAGCTGCAGTGAAATGCATATGTTTCTATCTCCAACTGTGTATATAATGGTGTGTATAGACAGCATGGACAATATATATGAATAGAAAAGGTGTGCACAGCAGTAGTTATATAGGATGAGCCTTAACTAGAATACAGTATATACGTATGACGTGTGTAAAACACAGTAATGGTGCGTGGGTAAAATCACTTGGGAAGCCAAGCCAGAAAATAAGCCATATTACAACCTACTGTATGTGTTGTGATAATTACATTGTTTGAACTATAACCTGTTAGTTCATATGCCTTGCGACCGTGATATGCCTAAGGTCAAGATAAGACCCAGTATACATTTGTTTCATCACATAACCGGAGAGCAACCTCTGTCCGGTGAAGTCCACAAAGCATATACTGTAGCATTTAACAAACATGACCTATATTATGGTCAACAAACAATGTTTCCGACCTTTTCGGACTACTAAACAAAGATTGATTTAGAACCACGAGTTATTGCAAGTTGCAAAGTTAAACAGGAGCTGCCTCCACTATTCCAGCACCATTTCAACTTCAACATCCTGAAATCATCTATGCTTAGTCTATTACAGCTAAAAGATACCAAAACTATTTAGTCTAATCAACGTAAGCTAAATATGATTGTGTGTGTGTGTGTAAGTAGAAAAAAGATGTTGACTCACCTTACTTGTAGAGAAACTCCAATGCCATCCTCCTCTTTCATGTTGATGAAACGGTCAATGACTGTCATACAGTACACACTTTAATTTTTTATTGTCCTTGGCTACCTGGCTAAAATGCCTGCTCAGTAGCCAGTTAACATTAGCCTTCTACATCTAGCTACATATTGAACTTTCATTCTCTCAGTCCAGGGGCACAATGTATTTTATGGTTGGGTCAGAATTGCTGTTATAATCATTGGTCAGTATGGAGAATTAAGTAAATCCACAAGTCCAAATCTCCATCCATGACTAATTTAGAAAAGGGACAATTTTAGCTAGCTACTAGCCACCGCAGAACAACACAACGAGATGCAACAATTCAAGTTGTTTCTGTCAATGATTAAAATCTCTGTGATAGGAGTGAAGCCAACTCAAAACTGGCTTCCCTTGACACGTTTTTGGTGCGCCAGGACCATTCACAGTTGAGCTCACTCAGTTTAGCTCAACCCTGATTGGCTACTATTATATAACTTTTTTATCAAGGGATGCCAAATGCTTTCTGGCTTCACTTGCATTCAATGCTACAGGCAGCAACAACGTCATATTCTTTATGACCAGCCTGCCTCAGATGGCCTACACATACAGAGGGGCGCTGTTTCGCTCACTCAGATGCTTTCTCTGGTGAGATACATTCAGCCTCTTGCAAATTGAAGGATAATTATTAAAACACAGAGACACAAAAGATAAATAATGTAATGTTTTTTTCTTGGAACATTTTGTGGGGAGGCCTGGCTTCCCTTGGCCTCCATGAATACAGTGCCTTGCGAAAGTATTCGGCCCCCTTGAACTTTGCGACCTTTTGCCACATTTCAGGCTTCAAACATAAAGATATAAAACTGTATTTTTTTGTGAAGAATCAACAACAAGTGGGACACAATTATGAAGTGGAACGACATTTATTGGATATTTCAAACTTTTTTAACAAATGAAAAACTGAAAAATTGGGCGTGCAAAATTATTCAGCCCCTTTACTTTCAGTGCAGCAAACTCTCTCCAGAAGTTCAGTGAGGATCTCTGAATGATCCAATGTTGACCTAAATGACTAATGATGATAAATACAATCCACCTCTGTGTAATCAAGTCTCCGTATAAATGCACCTGCACTGTGATAGTCTCAGAGGTCCGTTAAAAGCGCAGAGAGCATCATGAAGAACAAGGAACACACCAGGCAGGTCCGAGATACTGTTGTGAAGAAGTTTAAAGCCGGATTTGGATACAAAAAGATTTCCCAAGCTTTAAACATCCCAAGGAGCACTGTGCAAGCGATAATATTGAAATGGAAGGAGTATCAGACCACTGCAAATCTACCAAGACCTGGCCGTCCCTCTAAACTTTCAGCTCATACAAGGAGAAGACTGATCAGAGATGCAGCCAAGAGGCCCATGATCACTCTGGATGAACTGCAGAGATCTACATCTGAGGTGGGAGACTCTGTCCATAGGACAACAATCAGTTGTATATTGCACAAATCTGGCCTTTATGGAAGAGTGGCAAGAAGAAAGCCATTTCTTAAAGATATCCATAAAAAGTGTCGTTTAAAGTTTGCCACAAGCCACCTGGAAGACACACCAAACATGTGGAAGAAGGTGCTCTGGTCAGATGAAACCAAAATTGAACTTTTTGGCAACAATGCAAAACGTTATGTTTGGCGTAAAAGCAACACAGCTCATCACCCTGAACACACCATCCCCACTGTCAAACATGGTGGTGGCAGCATCATGGTTTGGGCCTGCTTTTCTTCAGCAGGGACAGGGAAGATGGTTCAAATTGATGGGAAGATGGATGGAGCCAAATACAGGACCATTCTGGAAGAAAACCTGATAGAGTCTGCAAAAGACCTGAGACTGGGACGGAGATTTGTCTTCCAACAAGATAATGATCCAAAACATAAAGCAAAATCTACAATGGAATGTTTCAAAAATAAACATATCCAGGTGTTAGAATGGCCAAGTCAAAGTCCAGACCTGAATCCAATCGAGAATCTGTGGAAAGAACTGAAAACTGCTCTTCACAAATGCTCTCCATCCAACCTCACTGAGCTCGAGCTGTTTTGCATGGAGGAATGGGAAAACAATTCGGTCTCTCGATGTGCAAAACTGATAGAGACATACCCCAAGCGACTTACAGCTGTAATCGCAGCAAAAGGTGGCGCTACAAAGTATTAACTTAAGGGGGCTGAATAATTTTTCACGCCCAATTTTTCAGTTTTTGATTTGTTAAAAAAGTTTGAAATATCCAATAAATGTCGTTCCACTTCATGATTGGGTCCCACTTGTTGTTGATTCTTCACAAAAAAATACAGTTTTATATCTTTATGTTTGAAGCCTGAAATGTGGCAAAAGGTCGCAAAGTTCAAGGGGGCCAAATTCTTTCGCAAGGCACTGTACATGCCACTGGTAAAACAGTTTGTAAACATTATTAACTTCTTATGGCTGCAGGGGCAGTATTGGGTAGCTTGGATGAAAAGGTGCCCAGAGTAAACAGCCAGCTCCTCAGTCTCAGTTGCTAATATATGCATATTATTATTAGTATTGGATAGAAAACACTCAAGTATCCAAAACTGTCAAAATATTGTCTGTGAGTATAACAGAACTGATATTGCAGGCGAAACCCTGAGGAAAATCAAACCAGGAAGTGGCTTCTATTTTGAAAACTCCATGTTCCATAGCCTGCCTTTGCTCCATTTAAAGGGATATCAACCAGATTCCTTTTCCTATCGCTTCCTCAAGGTGTCAGTCTTCAGACAGTTTCAGGCTTTTATTTTGAAAAATGAGCCAGAAAGATAACATCGCGTCAGGTGTTCGCATGAGTTTTGCTCGCGCAACAGAGTTTGGGCAGCCGTTGCCTTTCCCTCTCCTACTGAAAAATACAGTTGCGGTTGATATATTATCGATTATATATTTTAAAAACAACCTGAGGATTGATTATAAAAAACGTTTGACATGTTTCTGTGGACATTACGGAAACTATTTGGAATTTGTATTGCGTTGTCGTGGCAACTCTTTCCTGTGGATTTCTGAACATAACGGCCAAACAAACTGAGGTATTTTGGGTATAAAAATAATCTTTATGGAACAAAAGGAACATTTATTGTGTAATTGGGAGTCACCTGAGTGAAAACATCCGAAGATCAAAGGTAAACGATTAATTTGATTGCTTTTCTGATTTGTGACCAAGCTACTTGATGCTAAGTGTACATAATGTTTTGTCGAGCGATCAATAACGCTTGGATTGTTTTTCGCTGTAAAGCATATTTTCAAAATCTGACACGACAGGTGGATTAACAAAAGGCTAAGCTGTGTTTTCCTATATTGCACTTATGATTTCATGAATATAAATATTTTTAGTAATAGTGTTTGAATGTGGCGCTATGCAATTCAGCAGTTGTTGATGACAATTATCCCATTAACGTGATTGCAGCCATAACAGTGTTCAATGACACTTTTTCTAAGTTTGTTAATTTTATCCAGGATTGTTTACCTCTGTATATAGATTTTGAAACTCCACTATGAATTTTATTCCAATAGCCAGAAGGGGGAACAATGGGAAGCATTGGCAATATATTCATTTTGACAATAGATATTCTGCTGGTTAAAGCAACTGGGATATTATTATTAAGATAAAACATAATATTCAATATCGGCAAGTTAGACTAAAATGAACGGTGTTTCCTCCGACACATTGGTGCGGCTGGCTTCCGGGTTGGATGCGCGCTGTGTTAAGAAGCAGCGTGGCTTGGTTGGGTTGTGTATCGGAGGACGCATGACTTTCAACCTTCGTCTCTCCCGAGCCCGTACGGTAGTTGTAGCGATGAGACAAGATAGTAGCTACTAAACAATTGGATACCACGAAATTGGGGAGAAAACGGGGTAAAATTTAAAATATATATATATATTTACAATAATAAGCCTGGGTAAAAGACTTGCTGGGACCAAACTTGGCATGAATGATCAGTTTCCGAAGGAAATTGCAGAACGGCGTAAATTTCTTTATCCAATTTTCAAAGAAAATAGATTAAAAGCGAAACGAGTAGCTCTCTTCGAAGATAAACTATATATTGATAACCAGTTGATCAGAGACACAAAGACTAGTCCATGGTTATTTAAAAAAATACAAAGTTCTCACAGATGAGGAAAATAAACACAATTCTAGCCCGGTTATGGATTGTAATAATACAATAAAAAATATCGCTTTTCTTTCTTAACATATAACTCATTGAACACACAAGCACTAATTCAACATAGTTGTAACGGCCATTGTTGGTGGAAGAAGGTGAGGACCAATGCGCAGCGTGGTAAGTGTCCATATTTTGAATAAAGAAATTGAACACTGAACAAAAACAACAAAGTGAATGAACGAAACCGTTCTGTCTGGTGCAGAATACAAACATGCAACAGAAAATAATCACCCACAACTCAAGGGTGAAAACAGGCTGCCTTAAGTATGGTTCTCAATCAGGGACAACGATTGACAGCTGCCTCTGAGAACCATACCAGGCCAAACACAGAAATACCCAATCATAGAAAAACAAACATAGACAACCCACCCGACTAACGCCCTGACAATACTAAAACAAAGACATAACAAAAGAACTAAGGTCAGAACGTGACAAGAGTGAAGATAAAAACGAAGTAAACAGAAGGCACAGTATGTGTGGATGATGTGGTGTGTTAATGTTTTATTTTATTTGTTATGTTTGGGAAAGTTGAGTGAGTAATGAAATGGTTGCATTTCCCAGAACCAATGTATTGCTGTGAGCCGGGGTATGAGAGGGCTTTCAATGTTGTTCAGATGATGGATATACTTTTATAATTAATTATACGTCTTATTTATTTATTGTCCTATCATGGTGGAACAGTTTTAAAATAAATTATACATTTAATTTATTTATTGTCCTATCATGGGGAACTACAGTTTTAAAATAAATAATATCAAATGATTTATTTATGATCCTATTTTAATACGGTCCACGACCCTATACCATAGACACCCACCTGAATGACCCAGATACTAAGGAGAAGTCCCTAACTGTTTTATGTGCTTGCTGTAAGTGGTCTGTATGCAGCCAAAATGAGTTCAGAGACCAAAAGCAGCACTGCCCCCTCAAGATTCTGAGCCTGCTTGGCAGGGTTGGTCCTGCAAAGCCAAAGCCCCCTAAAGGGAGAGCATTCTCAAAGCTGCTAATGAGAACCTTGAAGACCTTGTACCTAGCCGGTGGGGATTCCGGTGCGGTGCCCCCATCCAGGCAGGGGCAGTGCTGGCAACACTAGCTGCAGTAACCCATGGGGAGGGGGTCACACTCGGACATTTAGAGAGGGGGTATATTATTGTGACCCTGGTGGCACAAAATCAAAGTTTGACTGCATGGAGATGCTTGGGAATATGGTCAATACAGGAAAAGGTGTACATTTGACCTCCATCATCTAGGATGTGACAATGGTTAATAAAATCTCTAAATTTCTGCCCATTTTTTGAGCGGTCTTGTAGGCCTTCTCATGCAGCTGCAACTGTAAGTGCATTTGTAAATCAAGACCTTTCTTGAGTTGGGCTCTCGGATGGTGCAATTGTTGAGAATGTGAGCTTATGGTTGTGTGGAGGGAAAGGGTTGAGTGTGTGTGGGTGTATGTGTGTATCCCACAACTGTGGCCAAGGAGTAAAATATGTTAGGGACAATAGAGGATGATCCATAGCTATATATAATACAAATCGAGGTGAAGGGGATGGAAATGCATTTGGCAGTTGATCTACTTCAATTCGGTAAATGGCACTGTGTGCTCTTTTCAAAGGATGGATCCCAGCCGGTTCAGGGCTATGGGATACAGGGGGTCGAGGGTGGTCTGCCGGGCATTGGGATGACAACCCAACTCGGGATGAAGAGGGCTTTTAGCGGGTGGAATAGTAGGGACCAATTGGAGGTTTAGTTAATAGCAATGCAAATATCATGGTACAGCTATATAGACAGCTACTTTTTAATGGAACGTTTACAAACATATATTTTGATAACAAGAATTGAAAGTTGTGTCTCATTATGGTAAGTGGTGAAATAAGTATAGCCAGTTACATTTGTAATGGCCTAGCTGTAACGATCGTCGTCCTCCTCATCTGAGGAGGAGTAGGAAATATCGGACCAATGCACGGTGTGGTACGTGTTCATGATGTTTATTTGCCTGAACACTGAAATACAAAATAACAACGTGAATAAACTAAACGAACGAAACAGTCCCGTGTGGAACAAACACTGACGCGGAAAAATAATCACCCACAAAACACAGGTGGGAAAAGGCTACCTAAGTATGATTCTCAAATCAGAGACAACGAACGACACCTGCCTCTGATTGAGAAGCATACCAGGCCAAACACATAACCATAACATAGAAAAAGGAACATAGACTACCCACCCCAACTCACGCCCTGACCCTACTAAAACAAAGACATAACAAAAGAACTAAGGTCAGAACGTGACAGTACCACCCCCAAAGATGCGGACTCCGGCCGCAAAACCTGAACCTATAGGGGAGGGTCTGGGTGGGCGTCTGTCCGCGGTGGCGGCTCTGGCACGGGAGGTGGACACCACCCCACCATAGTCTTTGCCCGCTTCTTTACCCGCCTCTGTGGTGCCTTTAGAGCGGCGACACTCGCCGCCAACCTCGGACTGGGGACCCTAGCAGCGGGCCCCGAATGGACGGGAGATTCCGGCAGCACCGGACAGGTGGGAGACTCCAGCAGCGCCGGAGTGAAGGGTGATTCCGGCAGCGCCGGAGTGAAGGGCGATTCCAGCAGCACAGGAGTGAAGGGCGGCTCTGGCAGCTCCTGACTGACGGGCGGCTCTGGCAGCTCAGGACAGGCGGGCGACTCTGGCAGCTCAGGACAGGCGGGCGACTCTGGCAGCTCAGGACAGGCGGGCGACTCTGGCACCTCAGGACAGGCGGGCGACTCTGGCACCTCAGGACAGGCGGGCGACTCTGGCACCTCAGGACAGGCGGGCGACTCTGGCACCTCAGGACAGGCGGGCGACTCTGGCAGCTCAGGACAGGTGGGCGACTCTGGCAGCTCAGGACAGGCGGGAGACTCTGGCAACCCTGGACAGGCGGGAGACTCTGGCAGCGCTGGACAGGAAGGAGACTCTGGCAGCTCAGGACAGGCGGGCGACTCTGGCACCTCAGGACAGGCGGGCGACTCTGGCAGCTCAGGACAGGCGGGCGACTCTGGCAGCTCAGGACAGGCGGGTGACTCTGGCAGCCCTGGACAGGCGGGAGACTCTGGCAGCGCTGGACAGGAGGGAGACTCTGGCAGCGCTGGACAGGAGGGAGACTCTGGCAGCGTTGGACAGGAGGGAGACTCTGGCAGCGCTGGACAGGCGGGAGCACCTGGAGGAAGGAGATGGAGAGACAGCCTGGTGCGTGGGGCTGCCACCGGAGGCCTGGTGCGTCGAGGAGGCACCTGATGGACCGGACCGTGGAGGCGCACTGGAGTTCTCAAGCCCTGAGCCTGCAAAACCTTTCCTGGCTGGATACTCCCCTTAGCCCGGCCAGTGCGGTAGGGTGGAACAGACTGCACTGGGCTGTGCTGGCGAACCGGGTACACCGTGCATAGGGCTGGTGCCATATACCCCGGGCCGAGGAGACGCACTGGAGACCAGATGCGCTGAGCCGGCTTCATAGCACCTGGCTCGATGCCTACTCTAGCCCGGCCGATAGGAGGTGCTGCAATGTACTGCACCCGGCTATGCCTGCGCACTGGGGACACCTCACGGCATACCACGGTGCCTGCCCGGTCCACCTCTCTCCACGGTAAGCACGCGAGTTGGCTCAGGTCTCCTACCTGACTTAGCCACACTCCCCGTGTGCCCCCGCCAAGACATTTTTGGGGCTGGCTCTCGTCCCTGTTGCGCTGCCGTGCCAACTCCTCAAAATGCCGTCGCTCTGCTTTGGCTGCCTCCAGCTCTTCCCTGGGGTGGCGATATTCCCCAGCCTCTGCCCAGGCTCCCTCTCCGTCCAAAATCTCCTCCCATGTTCAGGAGTCCAGAACTCGCTGCTGCCCGATACCACGCTGCCTGGTCCTTGGATGGTGGGTGATTCTGTAACGATTGTCGTCCTCCTTGTCTGAGGAGGAGTGGGAAATATCGGACCAATGCGCAGCGTGGTACGTGTTCATGATGTTTATTTGCCTGAACACTGAAATACAAAATAACAACGTGAATAAACTAAACAAACGAAACAGTCCCGTGTGGAACAAACACTGACATGGAAAATTAATCACCCACAAAACACAGGTGGGAAAAGGCTACCTAAGTATGTTTCTCAATCAGAGACAACGAACGACACCTGCCTCTGATTGAGAACCATACAAGGCCAAACACATAACCACAACATAGAAAAAGGAACATAGACTACCCACCCCAACTCACGCCCTGACCCTACTAAAACAAAGACATAACAAAAGAACTAAGGTCAGAACGTGACAGTACCACCCCCAAGTGTCAGAACGTGACACTAGCAGATAATAAGAAAAGACGATCAGTATTTACCTGTCTAAAAGCTTCTCTATAATATCTATTGTTTACAGGAAAACCATTCAACAATTTCAGATTACGTTTTGTGGAAAAAGAACTGGGGTGGGGCGAAATATATTTCTCCCATGGGCAAAGAAATTCAAAAGGGGTGATGGTTTTAATTAACAATAGTTTTGATCCAAATGTGCAAATTGTCCAAACAGATCCTCAAGGTAGATGGATTATTTCAAATATGTTATTGGACAATAAACAGATATGGCTTATTAACCTATACGGTCCGAATAATGATGATCCAAGCTTCTTTGAAAATATATATAAGAATTTATCAGATCAACAAGCAACACTAGACTCTATTATTATGGTGGGAGATTTTAATACGGTCTTAAATACCTCTATGGACCGGAAAGGAAATCACACTACAAACTATCACCCTCAGGCACTTAAGGAAATCATGAAGGTCATGGATATATTGGAATTAGTGGATATATGGAGACTTAAAAACACTGACCTAGTGAGATATACATGGCGGAGGCTTAATCAAGCTAGTCATCTTGACTACTTTCTTATGCCATTCTTTCTGGCACCAAAAGTTTAATTGGAACACCGACTGCGAGACAGGCCTAATTGCCCAACATCAGTATTGCTCTTATGGCTGAATGGAAGCAAGTCCCTGCAGCAATGTTACAACATCTAGTGGAATTCCTTCCCAGAAGAGTGGAGACTGTTATGGCATCAAAGGGGAGACCTACTCAATATTAATGGCTATCATTTTGAAATTAGATGTTCAACAAGCAGGTGTCCACGTACTTTTGGTTATGTTGTGTATTTTAGAAGCTTTTCACTGACAGCCGCAACCTATTGCCATGCACACTACCCAAATTGCGGGCTTTCCAAACATACTTGTGATTTGATCCAATCTACAGATATTTTAAGTAAGCTAATGATCCTCTGTGGCTATGTCATGCTACCGGTTGAAGTATTTTGAATGATTTGATTTAGACAGGAGTAATTATATACTTTTTGGCGAATCAATTTACTGCCAACTTTATGTAGCCCATGTATCTGATGCTGTCTGCACAAAAATAGTATGACAAGCCATAATCTTTTGGTCCATACACCATCAGAAACATGGTCTACACATACTGAGACAGAGGTGCGGTCTCGGTCAAACAAATTATCAATATTTCAATATTTTCTTCGAACAGGCAAAGAGGTAAGGTTGGGCAGGCCAGGCCCCATAAGACCCGCCCATAACGCCCTGCACACCACACACACACCTCTGGGGTCTGGGAAACTCCTTTCATGGCTAGGCATTCAGTCAACCATTCAGACCTTCAGTCAGCAAACCAGTCAGGGATATTGATGAGCTTGTTGCTTTCATTGAGGCAGTGATTTCTGAAGCTATCACAATTCTGTCAGTGGCAGTGAACTCAGCATGGTTGGTGGAGGCGAGGGTGGGAGGGAGGGAGGGAGGGAGGGAGGGAAGGAAGGAAGGAGGGAGGGAGGGAGGGAGGGAGGGAGGGAGGGAGGGAGGGAGGGAGGGAGGGAGGGAGGGAGGAGAGAGAGAGAGAGAGAGAGAGAGAGAGAGAGGTGCCTCCTCAGAGAAGATCATAGTGCAGAGAGTAACAACACGAGCAGGGTGAGACTCGCACTTGGAAGAGAACGGAGAATACCAACCTTCGCCTCTCTGAAAGGAACAGCTGGGTTTGATTTATGAAACGGAAACAAACAGATTAAATGATTGAAGGAGTCACATCATAAAAAACAATCGCTATTTGCTGTCAAGGAGATATACCTAGATATAAGCTACCGAGAGAGGTTGGCTATTGGTGAGCAGGGTTGTTGGTTAACGGTAGGTTTATAGAGCACGAGCGCTTAAATAAGCCGAAGAGGGAGTGTTTTCAGAACCTTGGATAGAGCACGCGAGCGAGCGGGACCATGGCTCCAATGGTGACGAAAGAAATGCAGTTTGGTAAGTAGCTGGGATTGGAAAAAGGTCTTATTTGAGTGGGAGCAGCCAATAGTTGGTGGGAGAACTCGGGAAGCCCCTGTGTCTGTTATTTTGGTTGGTAATATTCAGTTGCGTCACAAATGGTACCCTATTCACTATTTATTAAATGTATTTATCCTTTATTTATTTAGTAGATCATATTGAAAATATCCTGTCATGTCCTAATGTACTGGGGTTGCCTACCCAGTTTGTGCTCTGACACTAAGCTAAGAATATCAGTACATGTCATGACTCTATATGGGCCTTGATTAGTCAGTCATGTATTGGAGGAGTCACAGATTGTACTGTTATTATATGACAGTGTGATGTCTCTGGCACCCTATTCCCTATATAGTGCAATACTTTTGACCAGTGTCCGTATGGAATAAGGTGCCATTTGTGACACGACCCGAGATTGTGTTGTTATGCTGTCTCTGACTCAGACAGTGCATCAGTCAGTCAGCCAGTCAGTCATTCAGTCTATTAGTAATTAGTATTAAGCAGTGGGATTCTGACGCAGCTTGTCATTACATTCATCTACAGACCTAGTAAGACAAAGGAAGCTTCCACACATTCACACACACACACAGTCAACAGACAGACAATAGATCAACAGGAGGGAGGGACAGTTACAAAAACATGACAAAATTATTAATTTCTCAATTCTCTCACTCCCTCCTCCTTCTCCCCTACTCTCTCTGTCCCCCCCCCCCCCTCTCCATAGCAGAGGTGCCGGTGAGTGTTGCCGTGGTGAGTGTGTTTGGCCTAGTGTCCTGCATCTCCATCTTCGCCTGGATCTGCTGCCAACGTAAGAACACCAAGTCCCAAGGGACAACACCCTACAAGTTCATGCACATGCTCAAAGGCATCGACATCTACCCAGAGAGCCTCAGCGACAAGAAGTTAGACAGCAAGATCGACGTCAACGGAAACTGTAATGTCAACAGTACCAATGGTAAACAACAACAACAAGTGGCCTCCAGCCCAGCAGAGGGCAGAACGGCCCTCCACCTCGACCTGGAAAAACAACAAGACCTGAACGACAACTTCACCATCACCACCAAACCCCCACACCCCAACGTCCAGATCCACACCAAGGTCCGCAGCTCCCCAGACTTGGACCTCCCCATGCCCCACCCAGGGTTCACCCAAACTGGGGTTAGAGACCTGGCCCTGGTCACCCCCACCAGTGGCAGTCTCTCCAGCCAGGCCACCACCCACACCCAAGGGGACGCGGACCACAACAAACCCCAGGACGGAGGCCCCGATGTCGGCCTTGGGACCCTCCACTTCTCCCTGGAGTACAACTCAGAGAAGAAGGCCTTCGTGGTTCACATTAAGGAGGCCCACGGGCTGACTCCGACCGACGATCAGTCCCTGACTTCTGACCCCTACATCAAGCTGACCCTGCTGCCTGAGAAGAAGCACCGGGTCAAGACCCGTGTCCTGAGGAAGACTCTGGACCCGGTGTTCGACGAGACCTTCAGCTTCTATGGGATCCCAATGGTCCGTGTGCAGGAGCTGTCGCTCCACTTCATGGTGCTCAGCTTCGATAGGTTCTCCCGTGATGAGGTTATTGGCGAGATGCTCATCCCATTGGCCGGGATCGACCTGACGGAGGGGCGTGTCCTGATGAGCCGCGAGATCATCAAGAAGAATGTCAGGGTAAGAGATAGTTACTTGGTTCATCATCATCATTATTATAATAGTCATCATCATTATAGTAATTATCATAGTAAGTCATCATCATCCCCATCATCATATTCATCATTCTCAGCTTTTACACCTTCACTACTATAGAGTACAGTAAAACAACCGCTCTCCATTCTAGCTCTGAGGGAATCATGATTACAATGACGGTGCACTATTAGTGTCTAATAGAAATTCTGCTTGGCATAATAACCCTTAGCATAATATGAATTAAATCATCTTTGTAGTGAGAGTTTATACCTACAGTAATATGTAATATGATAATACAGCCTCCTGCAGTTAAATGTTGAAGGGTACTAATGGAATAACACAGTGAGAGTCCCAAATGGCACCCTATTCCCTATAGTGTACTACTTTTGAGAGGACCTATATGGCTCTTGTCAAAAGTGGTGTACTATATAGGGAATAGGGTGCCATTTTGGATGCAGCCCACAGTTTATGAATGTTATAAGATTGCAGGTACCATTGTGTCTTTAGAATCTCTAGATCATTCTAGAATAGATTATTCTAGAATTGATACTGATATTCTATCCTCTATGCAGTGCTGGGCTGGGCTGTTGCTGTCTTTTCCATATGATTAGGTGATGAGTAGTACTACGGTGAAGTGAGAGAGTTGTAGGATCTATTGAATTGTATTGTACTGTGTACTGTGTACATTGGCGAGGGAGCGAGAGAGTGAGGCATATGTCTTGTGTAGTGTTGTGTGCCAAGCTTCTAGACTCTTCTACGCTGCTGGTAAACCTGACTTCTCTCTCTGCTGCTGCTCTGCTGCTTAGTAAAGGGACTGAGAAAAGGGCTTGGTTGTATTGTTGTTTCTTGGTTTTATGTTCTCCCTCTTTTCTAATGTTTACAAATGCATGAAGAGTTTATGTCCAAAATTCTATATCCACCAATTTTTCACATTTGTGTTTTTTTCATCATTGTGAAAATGATTTGTTTATGGGTACCTTGATGATATTGTAAAATATTACTGTTCTCAGATTTGTTTTATAATAGATTTTAGATGTGTATGAAAATGTTTTTTTTGTTGCTAAATGCTATATAACATTGTTTAGCTGTAATGGAATGTTTGTATCCTGTATAGTTGACTGTGATATGTGATTTTCTCACATTTATATCTAAAGATAAATGCACTCACTGTAAGCCGCTTGTCACGTCCTGACCATAGACCATAGCCTGTATTTTCTATGGTAGAGTAGGTCAGGGTGTGACTAGGGGTGTTTAGTCTAGTTTATTATTTCTATGTGGGGTTCTAGGTTTATTTTTCTATGTTGGTGTTTGTGTATGATTCCCAATTAGAGGCAGCAGTAATCATTGTCTCTAATTGGGGATCATACTTAAGTTGCATTTTTTCCACCTGTGGGTTATGGGATATTGTTTATGTTTAGTTGCTGGTTAGCACTGGATTGTCGTCACGGTTCGTTTATTCTTTATTTTGTTTTGTATTTGCTTAAAGTTCCACTTTCATTAAAAGTGGTCCGACCACTATTATTACGAACATCGTGACAGAATATCCCATCAACAACGGACCAAGCCCGTTAGGTAATGGCATCCTGGTCTTTGGACGAGATAAGGGAGAGAACAACCTGGACTTGGGATGACATAGTGGCAGGAGAGAAGAGCCTGCCGTGGAAGCAGGCCGAGGCAGCCAAGGAGGATCAACGACGACTCCGGGGTTCGCAACCACGACGCAAGCAGAAGAGGCAGCCCCCCATAATAATTTTGGGGGGCTGCCTCTTGTGCTTGCGTCGTGGTTGCGAACCCCGGAGTCGTCGTTGATCCTCCTTCGCTGCCTCGGCCTGCAACCACGTGGTTGGCAGAACCAAGTTTCAGACCAGAGCCAACTCCACGCACTCGCTTCAAGGAGTTTGTGACCGTTCAGGCACCATGTTATGCGGTGATACGCACTGTGTCTCCAGTGCGCATTCACAGCTCGGTGCCAGCTCCCCGCACTTGCCCTGCGAAAGTGAGCATCCAGCCAGGACGGGTTGTGCCGGCTCAGCGCTCCTGGTCTCCAGTACGCCTCCTCGAACCATGATATCCTGCGCCGGTTCTACGCACAGTGTTTCCAGTGTGCCTTCACAGCCCAGTGCGTCCTGTGCCAGCGCCCCGCACTTGCCGGGATAAAGTGAGCATCCAGCCAGGACGGGTTGTGCCAGCTCTACACTCTAGACCTCCAGTGCGCCTCCACAGTCCAGTACCTCCTGTGCCTCCTCCCTGCACTCGCTCTGAGATGCATGTCATCAGCCCGGTGCCAACTGTACCGGTCCCACGCATCAGGCCTCCAGTGCGTCTCCACAGTCCAGTACGTCCTGTGCCTTCTCCCTGCACTCGCCCTGAGGTGCGTGTCACCAGCCTGGTACCACCAGTGCCAGCCCCACGCACCAGGCTGCCTGCGACAAGCCCCAGTCCAGAGCTTCCGGCAACAGTTCCCAGTCCAGAGCTTCCGGCGACAGTTCCCAGTCCGGAGTCTCCTGAGACGTTTCACGGTCCGGAGCCTCCTGAGACGTTTCACGGTCCGGAACCTCCTGCGACGGTCCACGGTCCGGAAACTCCTGCAACGGTCCACGGTCCAGAACCTCCTGCGATGGTCCACGGTCCGGAACCTCCTGCGATGGTCAACGGTTCGAAACCTCCAGCTCCATGGCCGGACCCTTCCCCTGCGCCGATGCACAGTCTAAGCACGGCGTCCAGTCCAGCTCCAAGGCCGGAGTCTTCTTCTGCATTGGTGCCAGTCCAGGCACAGCGTCCAGTCCTGCTCCATGGCGGGAGCCTTCCCCTGCGCCGATGCCCAGTCCAAACAAGGTGTTCAGCCTGGGTCCATGGCTGGATCCGCAGGATGAGCGGGTACTTTACCCCGCACCAGAGCCGCCACCGACACCCCCCCCTAACCCTCCCTTTTTGTTTCAGGTTTTGCGGTCGGAGTCCGCACCTTTGGTGGGGAGTACTGTCACATCCTGACCATAGAAAGCCTGTAGTGGAACAGGTTGAGAGATTCAAGTTCCTTGGTGTCCACATCATCAACAAACTACCATGGTCCAAACACACTAAGACAGTTGTCAAGAGGGCACGACAAAGCCTATTCCCCCTCAGGAGACTGAAAAGATTTGGCATGGGTCCTCAGAACCTTAAAAGCTTCTACAGCTGCACCATCGAGAGAATCCTGACTGGTTGCATCAATGCCTGGTATGGCAATTATTCGGCCTCCGACCACAAGGCACTACACAGGGTAGTGTGTGCGGCCCAGTACATCACTGGAGCCAAGCTTCCTACCATCCAGGATGGATGTCAGGAGAAGGCCCAAAAAATTGTCAAAGACTCCAGCCACCCGAGTCATAGAGTGTTCTCTCTGCTACCGCACGGCAAGAGGTACCGGAGAGGCAAATCGAGGTCCAAAGGCTTCTTAACAGTTTCCACCCCCAAGCCATAACACTCCTGAACAGCGAATCAAAGGGCTACCCAGACCCCTCTTTTACACTGCTGCTACACTCTGTTTAGAATCTATGCATAGTCACTTTAACTCTACCTACATGTACTGCTGCGGTTTAATTATTTGTTACTTTTATTTTCTATTTTTACTTATCAATTTTTTTCTTAACACTCAAGCATTCACTGTAATGTCTAAAACTTGTATTTGGCGAGTGTGACAAATGACATTTTATTTCATTTTAATTAACAGTTTTGCCTTGTTAAAAGTTAAATAGTGGAATTTCTTTCCTTCTTAATGCGTTTGAGCCAATCAGTTGTGTTGTGACAATGTGGGGTGGTATACAGAAGATAGCCCTATTTGATAAAGAACAAGTCCATATTATGGCAAGAACAGCTCAAATAATCAAAGAGAAACGACAGCCCATCATTACTTCACGACATGAAGGTCAGTGAATCTGGAAAATTTGCAGCCGCAAAAATCATCAAGCGCTATGATTGATACTGGCAAACTGGCTCTGATGGGGACCGCCACAGGAAACGAAGACCCAGAGTCACCTCTGCTGCAGAGGTGAGTTAACAGCCTCTGAAATTGGCAATTAACTGCACCTCAAATTGCACCTCACAGAGTTCAAGTAACAGACACATCTCAACATCAACTGTTCAGAGTAGACTGCGTGAATCAGACCTTCATGGTTGAATTGCTGCAAAGAAACCACTACTAAAGGACAACAATAATAAGAAGAGACTTGCTTGCACCAAGCAAAGGCAATTATACCAGTGGAAATCTGTACTTTGGTCTGATATGTCTAAATTTGAGATTTTGGTACCAACCGCTGTGTCTTTGTGAGTTACAGAGTAGGTGAATGGATAATCTGCCATTTGTGGTTCCCACCATGAAGCATGGCACTGTCTGTAATTTATTTAGAATTCAAGGTACACTTAATCAGCATGGCTACCACAGCATCCTTGTAATGCTCCGGGTGTCGTGGGTGTGGAGTCAAATGCAGGAGACAGAGAGTTCAATGCTGTGCGTCTTTTAATAGCACCTAACGCACCACAGGGTGCTCACAAAAGTTACGTTCCCAAACACAGGGAATCAAAATGTACAATGGAACAAATCACGACCAGGCACAAACACGTACCTCTACAACAGAGCCGAAGGTTACATTGAAATAATCCCGCACAACAACCAGGTGGGCCGGCTGTCTAATAAAGACAAACTAATTAACCATACACAGGAAAAACAATCAGTGGCAGCTAATAGGCCGGTGACGACGACCGCCGAGCGCCACCCGCCCGGGAAGTGGAAACACCCTCGGTCGGACTCGTGACAATCCTGCAGCGATAAGCCATTCCATCTGGTTTGTGCTGAATGGGTCTATCATTTGTTTTTCAACAGGACAATAAACCAAAACACACCTCCAGTCTGTGTATGGGATATTTGACCAAGGAGAGTGATGGAGTGCTGCATCAAATGACCGGGTCTCCACAATCACCCTACAGTACCTCAACCCAATTGAGATGGTTTGGGATATGTTGGACCGCAGAGGGAAGGAAAAGCAGCCAACAAGTGCTCAGCATATGTGTGAACTCTTTCAAGATTGTTCGAAAAACATTCATCATGAAGCTGGTTGAGAGAATGCCAAGAGTGTGCAAAGCTGTCATCAAGGCAAAAGGTGGATACTTTGAAGAATCTAAAATATATTTAGATTTCTTTGACACTTTTTTCGTTACGACATGAGTATTCAGAACCTTTGCTTTGTGAGTCGAAATTGAGTTCAGGTGCATCCTGTTTCTATTGATCATCCTAGAGATGTTAGTACATCTTGACTAGAGTCCACCTGTGGTATATTCAATTGATTGAACATGATTTGGAAAGGTACATACCTGTCTATATAAGGTCCCTCAGGGTACCAAAAAATGTCTGCTGCATTGAAGGTCCCCAAGAACACTGTGGACTCCACCATTGTTAAATGGAGAAGTTTGGAACCACCAAGACTTTTCCTAGAGCTGGCCGCCCAGCCAAACTGAGCAATCGGTGGAGAAGGGCTTTGATCAGGGAGGTGACCAAGAACCCAATAGTCACTCTGACAGAGCTCTAGAGTTCCTCTGTGGAGATGGGAGAATCTTACAGAAAGACAACAATCCTTGCAGCACTCCACCAATCAAACCTTTATGGTAGAGGGAAGCCACTCCTCAGTAAAAGGCACATGACAGCCTGCTTGGAGTTTGCCGAAAGGCACATAAAGACTCTCAGACCATGAGAAACACGATTCTCTGGTCTGATGAAACCAAGATGGAACTCTTTGGACTGAATGCCATGCGTCATGTCTGGAGAAAACCTGGCATCATCCCTACGGTGAAGCATGGTGGTGGCAGCATCATGCTGTGGGGATGTTTTTCAGCTGCAGGTTACTGGGAGACTAGTCAGGATCGAGGCAAAGATGAACAGGGCAAAGTACAGAGAGATCCTTGATGAAAACCTGTTCCAGAGCGCTCAGGACCTCAGACTGGGGCAAAGGTTCACCTTCCAACAGGACAATGACCCTAAGCACACAGCCAAGACAACACAGGAGTGGCTTCGGGACAAGTCTCTAAATGTCCTTGAGTAGCCCAGCCAGAGCCCGGACTTGAACCCGATCAAACATCTCTGGAGAGACCTGAAAATAGCTGTGCAGCAACGCTCCCAATCCAACCTGACAAATCTTGAGAGGATCTGCAGGGAAGAATGGGAGGAACTCACCAAATACAGGTGTGCCAAGCTTGTAGCTTATTACCCAAGAAGACACAATGCTTTAATCGCTGCCAAAGGTGCTTCAACAAAGTGCTGAGTAAAGGGTCTGAATACTCATGTCAATGTGATATTTTTTAAATATATTTTCTTTAGATATGTTTGCAAAACTTCCAAAAAACCTGTTTTTGCTTTGTCATTATATAGGGTATTGTGTCTAGATTGATGAGGGTAAAAAAAACTATTGAATCCATTTTTGAATAAGGCTGTAATGTAACAAAATTTGGAAAAACTCAAAGATTCTGAATACTTTCCGAAGTCACTGTATAGCATTTAGTAAAAATAAATACGTATCTGTCTCTCTGAAATGTAACTATAAAGTTAAACATTTTAAACAAATACATGTCTGTCATTGGACAACCCCATACCAGTACTAGATACTGCAAAAACACATCAATCTCATTCATAACTTCTTTAATAACCTCTTTGGGCTAGGGGGCAGTATTTTGATGTCCGGATGAAAAGTGGGCCCAAAGTAAACTGCATGTTACTCAGGCCCAGAAGCTAGGATATGCATATTATTAGTAGATTTGAATAGAAACACTTAAGTTTCTAAAACTGTTAACATAATGTCTGTGAGTATAACATAACTTATTTAGCAGGCGAAACCCCAAATAACCCCATCTAAAAAATAATAATTCGGCCTACCACTGTTTTCAATGGCTGCAACTTTTATTATAAGGCAAAATCCTCTCAGATTGCAGTTCCTAGGGCTTCCACTAGATGTCAACAGTCTTTAAAAAGAGGTTCAGGCTGGTTTTGGAAAAATTTGTTAGAAATTGTAGTTTTTCTAGGTGGCTCTAGTGTTTCCATGCTCATGGATGGAAGCACGTTGTTTGTTATTTATCTCCGGTAAAGACAATAACGATTCTCCATCTTAAATTGTATCGTTTATTTATGTATAAGGGTACCTGAGGTTTGATTACAAATGTTTGACTTGTTTGGAAAAGTTTATAAGTAACATTTGGGATTCATTTTGTATGCATTTTGATGGAGGGAAACCGGTGGATTATTGACTGAAGTGCACCAGCTAAACTGAGTTTCTATGGATATAAAGAAGGACTTTATTGAACAAAAGGACCATTTGTGATGTAACTGGGACCTTTTGGAGTTCCAAAAGAAGATGATCTTCAAGGGTAAGGAATTTATCATATCGCTATTTCTGACTTTTGTGTCGCACCTGCCTGGTTGAAAAATGTTTTTCATTGGTTTGTATGCAGAGCGCTGTCCTCAGATAATCGCATGGTGTGCTTTCACCGTAAAGCCTTTTTGAAATATGACACAGCGTCTGGATTAACAAGAAGTTAAGTTTTATTTTGATGTATTACACATGTATTTTCATGAATGTTAAATATTTATATTTCTGTAGTTTGAATTTCAAGCCCTGCAATTTCACCGGATGTTGTCGAGGTGTCCCGCTAGCGGCATGTCTAGCCGTAACAGGTTTTAAACAATAAACATAGATATATACAGTGGGGCAAAAAAGTATTTAGTCAGCCACCAATTGTGCATGTTCTCCCACTTAAAAAGATGAGACAGGCCTGTATTTTTCATCATAGGTACACTTCAACTATGACAGACAAAATGAGAAAGAAAATCCAGAAAATCACATTGTAGGATTTTTAATGAATTTATTAGCAAATTATGGGGGAAAATAAATATTTGGTCACCTACAAACAGGCAGGATTTCTGGCTCTCACAGACCTGTAACTTCTTATTTGAGAGCTCCTCTGTCCTCCACTCGTTACCTGTATTAATGGCATCTGTTTGAACTAGTTATCAGTATAAAAGACACCTGTCCACAACCTCAAACAGTCACACGCCAAACTCCACTATGGCCAAGACCAAAGAGCTGTCAAAGGACACCAGAAACAAAATTGTAGACCTGCACCAGGCTGAAAGACTGAATCTGCAATAGGTAAGCAGCTTGGTTTGAAGAAATCAACTGTGGGAGCAATTATTAGGAAATAGAAGACATACAAGACCACTGATAATCTCCCTCAATCTGGGGCTCCACGCAAGATCTCACCCCATGGGGTCAAAATTATCACAAGAACGGTGAGCAAAAATCCCAGAACCACACGGGGGGACCTAGTGAATGACCTGCAGAGAGCTGGGACCAAAGTAACAAAGCCTACCATCAGTAACACATTACGCCGCCAGGGACTCAAATCCTGCAGTGCCAGACGTGTCCTCCTGCTTAAGCCAATACATGTCCAGGCCCGTCTGAAGTTTGCTAGAGAGCATTTGGATGATCCAGAAGAAGATTGGGAGAATGTCATATGGTCAGATGAAACCAAAATATAACTTTTTGGTAAAAACTCAACTCGTCGTGTTTGGAGGACAAAGAATGCTGAGTTGCATCCAAAGAACACCATACCTACTGTGAGGCATGGGGGTGGAAACATCATGCTTTGGGGCTGTTTTTCTGCAAAGGGACCTGGACGACTGATCCGTGTAAAGGACATAATGAATGGGGCCATGTATTGTGAGATTTTGAGTGAAAACCTCCTTCCATCATCAAGGGCATTGAAGATGAAACGTGGCTGGGTCCTTCAGCATGACAATGATCCCAAACACACCGCCCGGGCAACGCAGGAAGACTTACAGAAAACATTTTACCTCTGTCATTACCAACAAAGGGTATATAACAAAGTATTGAGATAACCTTTTGTTATTGACCAAATACTTATTTTCCACCATAATTTGCAAATAAATTCATTAAAGATCCTACAATGTGATGTTCTTTTCTCATTTTGTCTGTCATAGTTGAAGTGTACCTAAGATGAAAATTACAGGCCTCTCTCATCTTTTTAAGTGGGAGAACTTGCACAATTGGTGGCTGACTAAATACGTTTTTGCCCCACTGTAGATAGTTAGACACAAATATGAATGCAACATGCAGCAATTTCACAGATTTTAATGAGGTAACCTGTAAACTTTGTCAAAAAATTTCAAACTACTTTTGTAATACAACTTTAGGTATTTTTTAAAGTAAATAATCAATCATATTGAAGACGGGATGATCTGTGTTCAATACGGGAGTAAAACAAACTGTAGCTAGCGTTCTGGTCACGCTTCTCTATTTAACAGTACACCTCAAGTTACCCTCCTTCAAGATGGCCGTACTTCTTCATAACACAAAGGAAAAATCTCAAACAATTTCTAAAGGCTGTTGACATCCAGTGGAAGCAATAGGACCTGCAAGAAAGTCCCTTAGAAATTTGGATTCTCAATGAAACCACATTGAAAAGTGAGTGACCTAAAAAAAAAATCTGAATGGTTTGTCCTTGGGGTTTCGGCTGCTAAATAAGTTCTGTTATACTCACAGACATGATTCAAACAGTTTTAGAAACACAGTGTTTTCTATCCAAATCTACTAATAATACGCATATCTTATCTTCTGGGGTTGAGTAGCAGGCAGTTGAATTTGGGCATGTATTTCATCCGGATGTGAAAATACTGCCCCCTGTCACCAAGAAGTTAAACAAAAGGTGCTGTAAATTATGGGCCTGCTCTGAAATATGTGATAGTTGGCTTCTAAACGAGTTGGAAAAGTGGGTTTGGTGTCAGAATGGTATCTAATTGACTGATGGAGGCTGACTTGCTGACTGACTTTTGTACATTTGCAATATGTTTAACGTAAAGACTTAAAACTCAGGATTCTGTAAAAGCCTACCCCAATGAGGATATGTTTTTACTTTCAACTTCCTGTGCAAACCGGAAGTGCCTTAAATTGTGGTCAGAGGGGCTGTTTCGAAGGGGTAAAAAGGTCAGATCTTTCCAAAACTTTATATGTGTGATTAGGCAACCGTCATGAACTGTAAATCAGTCATTTTTCCCAACAGATTTCAAAGAAAAAAACTCTCACACACATACACACACACATAAATCTTGGCCAGGTCGCAATTGTAAATGAGAACTTGTTCTCAACTTGCCTACCTGGTTAAATAAAGGTGAAAAAAAGATAAAAAATAAATAAATGATGGAGTGACACAGTGCGGGGCTTAAAGACACACAGAGCCTGCAATGGCATTACCATAATCTCAATGCCGTGCCGAGTTCAACGAGATGCACCGCTTGACCGTAGCTCGCTCGGTCTAAGCATAACGACCGTGGAAAAAAAGTAGGCCCAAAATGAGGCCTGGCCCTAAATTTCAGGTGCTTTTGGGGGACAGCGGGGGAACCGTTAGGGTTAGAAGTACAATTCAACCTCAGGAATGTTCCTGAGGTCCTCCCGATTTGTGCAAGCCTAACCTTGACCGTGTGGCATTAACCCTTAACAGTGAAAATAAGGTGTTTACATCAAACAGTTTTCAGCACCCCCCACCCCTGCCCCTGGTCATTTGGACATTTTTCAAAATGTCCCACTTTTCTCATGTCACCATCGAGCGATGGAGAGGAACCACTATAACTTCCCAGCCAGTCAATTTTAAATTTCTGCAGTATTTTTGAGGATGTCAAATTCGTGATGGTGATGGCCTTTTTTAAATCTGACACAGTGGCTGGATTAACAAGAGGTTAATCCTTAAACCGAACACTTGTATATTTTATGAATGTTTATTATGAGTATTTCTGTATTCTGAAATTGGCACTCTGCAATTTCACCGGATTGTTGGTAGCGTCCCACCTGCCCATAAGAAGTTTTAACAAACCTCCAAACCAGCTTCAATGCCATACAACACTCCTTCTGTGGCCTCCAACTACTTTTAAATGCTAGTAAAAATTAAATGCATGCTCTTCAACCGATTGCTACCCACACCCGCCCGTCCGACTAGCATCACTACTCTGGACGGTTCTGGCTTAGAATATATGGACAACTACAAATACCTAGGTGTCTGGTTAGACTGTAAACTCTCCAATCCAGACTCACATTAAGCAACTCCAATCCAAAATTCTATCTAAAATTGGCTACCTAAAGCCTCCTTCACTCATGCTGCCGAACGCAACCTCGTAAAACTGACTATTCTATCGATCCTTGACTTAGGCGATGTCATTTACAAAATAGCCTCCAACACCCTACTCAGCAAACTGGATGTAGTCTATCACAGTGCCATCCGTTTTGTCACCAACGCCCCATATACTACCCACCACTGCAACATGTATCCTCTCGTTGGCTGGCCCTCGCTACATATTCGTCGCCAAACCCACTGGCTCCAGGTCATCTATAAGTCTTTGCTAGGTAAATCCCCGCCTTATCTCAGCTCACTGGTCACCATAGCAACACCCACCCGTAGTACACGCTCCAGCAGGTATATTCACTGGTCATCCCCAAAGCCAACACTTCCTTTGGCCACGTTTCCTTCCAGTTCTCTGCTGCCAATGACTGGAACTAATTGCAAAATCAATGAAGCTGGAGACTTATGTCTCCCTCTCTAACTTTAAGCATCAGCTGTCAGAGCACTTACCGATCACTGTACCTGTACACAGCCAATCTGTAAATAGCACACCCAACTCATCCCCATATTGTCATTTATCTTCTTTCTCTTTTGCACCCCGGTATCTCTGCTTGCACATCATCATCTGCACATCTATCACTCCAGTGTTAATTCTAAATTGAAATTTATTGCCTTACCTTCCAAATCTTCTACATTTGCACACACTGTACATAGATTTTTCTATGTGTTATTGACTGTACGTTTGTTTATGTGTAACTCTGTGTTGTTGTTTTTGTAGCACGGCGGCAGGGTAGCCTAGTGGTTAGAGCATTGGACTAGTAACTGAAATGTTGCAAGTTCATATCCCTGAGCTGACAAGGTACAAATCTGTCATTCTGCCCCTGAACAGGCAGTTTAACCCACTGTTCCTAGGCCGTCATTGAAAATAAGAATTTGTTCTTAACTGACTTGCCTAGTTAAATAACTAAAATATATTGACAGGTCGCAGTTGTAAATGAGAACTTGTTCTCAACTGGCCTACCTGGTTAAATAAAGTTGGAATAAAATAAATAAAACGTCTGGAGACTGAGATGGCCATTGCAAAATGTTGATTCCTTTTACGGAGACATGATTACACACAGGTGGATTGTATTTATCATCATTAGTCATTTAGGTCAACATTGGATCATTCAGAGATCCTCACTGAACTTCTGGAGAGAGTTTGCTGCACTGAAAGTAAAGGGGCTGAATAATTTTGCACACCCAAGTTTTCAGTTTTTGATTTGTTAAAAAAGTTTGAAATATACAATAAATGTCGTTCCACTTCATGATTGTGTCCCACTTGTTGTTGATTCTTCACAAAAAAATACAGTTTTATATCTTTATGTTTGAAGCCTGAAATGTGGCAAAAGGTCGCAAAGTTCAAGGGGGCCGAATACTTTCGCATGGCACTGTATGTCTCTACTTTATAACTTGGTGTAAATATCACAGTTCATCATCATAATGTCAGTGAAAACGCAATCTTCCTCGTCACTAGTCAGTACCTTGCTCGGGTCTCGAAGTTTTGATATTATGGTGGGGAATTTCTCTCTCCATCTGTCCTCCTTCCACCTCTCTCTCTCCCCCTCCCTCTCTCCATCTCTGTTTATAGAGGAGTGCAGGTCGAGGGGAGCTGCTGTTGTCTCTGTGTTACCAGTCTACCACCAGTACTCTAACAGTCGTGGTGCTGAAGGCTCGCCACCTGCTGAAGACCGACAACCACAGGCCCTCAGGTACATACAGCCCCCCCCCCCCCTCCCCCACACAAACACACACACACGCAAATGTAAGTATGTACACAAGCATGCACAAATGCTTGTGCACGCGCACACACAAATCATGTATACAAACGTCCTCATTGAAATAATGCTTAATTCCTCCTGAAAAGTGATGAAATTAAAAGCTATTTTATCATGTATACTTGCATGCCTTTGGTATGTCATAGAATAAAACAAATAAGCTGTGAAAAGAGATGAATTATTGCTTATTCTACAAAGATATTCTAAAATGGCGTAACACATTTGTTGGTACCCCTTAGAAAAGATAATAAATAATTGGATTATAGTGATATTTCAACTAACTAATTTGTTTCTTTAGTCAGTATCACACATGTCTATAATCTTGCAATCAGTCATTCAGCCTATTTAAATGGAGAAAAACAGTCATTGTGCTGTTTGGTATTATTGTGTGAGCCACACTGAACATGGACCAGAGAAAAGCAGTCGTTGTGCTGTTTCCTATCATTGTGCGCGCCACACTGACCATGGACCAGAGTAAAGTAGTCACTGTGCTGTTTGGTTTCATTGTGCGCGTCACACTGACCATGGACCAGAGTAAAGTAGTCACTGTGCTGTTTGGTATGATTGTGCGCACCACACTGAACATGGACCAGAGAAAGCAAAGGAGAGATTTGTCTGAGGAGATCAGAAAGAAAATAATAGACAAGCATGGGAAAGGTAAAGGCTACAAGACCATATCCAAGCAGCTTGATGTTCCTGTGACAACAGTTCCAAATATTATTAAGAAGTTTAGGTCCCAACCTCTCTGGGCATGGCCGCAAGAGGAAAATCGACCCCAGATTGAACAGAAGGATTTTGGGAATGGTAGAAAAAGAACCAAGGATAACTGCCAAATAGATACAAGCTGAACTCCAAGGTGAAGGTACGTCAGTACCTGATTACACCATCCGTCACTTTTTGAGTGTAAGTGGGCTCCATGGAAGAAGACCCAGGAGGACTCCACTTTTGAAAGAAAGACATAAAAAAGCCAGACTGGAATTTGCTAAAATGCATATTGACAAGCCACCATCCTTCTGGCAGAATGCCCTTTGGACAGATGAGTCAAAACTGGAGCTTTTTGGCAAGTCACATCAGCTCTATGGTCACAGATGAAAAAATGAAGCTTTCAAAGAAAAGAACACCATACCTACAGTGAAACATGGAGGAGGTTGGGTCCTGTTTTGGGTATATTTTGCTGCGCCTTGCACAGGGTGCCTTGAATTTGTGCTGGGCACAATGAAATCTCAAGACTATCAAGGCATTCTGGAGCAAAGCGTACTGCCCAGTGTCAGAAAGCTCGGTCTCAGGCGCAGGTCATGTGTCCTCCAACAGGATAATGACCCAAAACACACAGCTAAAAGTACCCAAGAATGGATATCAACAAAACATAGGACTATTCTGAAGTGGCCTTCTATGAGTCCTGATCTGAATCCTATCGAACATCTATGGAAAGAGCAGAAACTCTGAAAGTCTCATTGAGAGCTACAGAAAACTTTTGATTGCAGTGATTGCCTCTAAAGGTTGTGCAAGAAAATATTAGGTTAAAAGTCCCATAATTTTTGTCCATGCCATTTTCATTTGTTTTATTATTTACAATATTATGTTAATATTATGTTCTATTAAATATGGAATCAACAATGGTGGATGCCAATTACTTTTGTCAGTTTCAAGTTATTCCATAGATAATTGTGCAATCTTATTTTTTTTGTGGAGGGGTACCAACAAATTTGAGCACATCTGTAAAACTTGGATTGCTGATGTATTGGCCATTGAGAGGCTTTGAAGTCACCGGTTAGTCATATTGGCACTCCCCAACAGGAGCAGTCCTCCAGATGAACAAATGGAATTCTGCAGTATTTTAATTAAATGGACAAAATGTATTACAGTATATACAGTACCAGTTAAAGGTTTGGGCACACCTACTCTTTCAAGGATATTTCTTTATTTTTACTATTTTCTACATTGTAGAACAATTGTGAAGACATCAAAACTATGAAATAACATATATGGAATCCTGTTGTAAACCAAAAAATTGTTAAACAAATCAAAATATATTTGAGATTCTTCAAAGTAGCCACACTTTGCCTTGATGACAGCTTTGCACACTCTTGGCATTCTCTCAACCAGCTTCATGAGGAATGCTTTTCCAATAGTCTTGAAGGAGTTCCCACATATGCTGAAGACTTGTTGGCTGCTTTTCCTTCACTCTTCGGTCCAACTCATCCCAAACCATTTTAATTGGGTTGAGATCGGGTGATTGTGGAGGCCAGGTCATCTGATGCAGCACTTCATCACTCTCCTTGGTCAAATATCCATTACACAGTCTGGAGGTGTGTTTTGGGTCATTGTCCTTTTGAAAAACAAGTGATCGTCCCACTAAGTGCAAACCAGATGGGATGGCAAATCGCTGCAAAATGTTGTGGTAGCCATACTGATTATGTGTGCCTTGAATTCTAAATCAATCACAGACAGTGTCACCAGCAAAGCACCCCCACACCATCACACCTCCTCCTCCAAGCTTCACGGTGGGAACCACACCGGAGATCATCCGTTCACCGACTCTGCATCACACAAAGACACGGCGGTTGGAACCAAAAATCTCAAATTTGGATTTATCAGACCAAAGGACAGATTTTCCACTGATGTTTTGTCCATTGCTCGTATTTCTTAGTCCAAGCAAGACTCTTCTTCTTATTTGTGTCCTTTAGTAGTGGTTTCTTTGCAGCAATCCAACCATGAAGGCCTGATTTACGCAGTCTCCTCTGAACAGTTGATGTTGAGATGTGTCTGCTACTTGAACTCTATGAAGCCTTTGTTTGGGCTGCAATCTGAGGTGTAGTTAACTCTAATCAACTTATTCTTTGCAGCAGAGATAACTCTGGATCTTCCTTTCCTGTGGCGGTTCTCATGAAAGCCATGGTTTTTGAGAGTGCACTTGAAGAAGCTTTAAAAGTTCTTCAAATTTTCCAGATTGACAGACCTTCATTTCTCTTTGCTTATTTGAGCTGTTCTTGCCATAATATGGACTTGGGTCTTTTACCAAATAGGGCTATCTTCTGTATATCACCCCTACCTTGTCACAACACAACATATTTTCTCAAACACATTAAGATGGCAAGAAATTTCACAAATGAACTTTTAACAATGCACACCTGTTAATTGAAAAGCATTTCAGGTGAATACCTCATGAAGCTGGTTGAGAGAATGCCAAAGTTGTTCAAAGCTATCATCAAGGCAAAGCTTGGCTACTATGAAGAATCTCAAATATATTGATTTGTTTAACACTTTTTGGTTACTACATGATTTCATATGTGTTATTTCCTAGTTTTGATGTCTTCACTATTATTATACAATGTATAAAATAGTAAAAAATAAAGAAAAACCCTTCAATAAGTAGATGTGTCCAAACTTTTGACTGGTACTTGACTGGTTTTTGTAGTGGGGACAGTAACATTATTAATAAATAAATAATAAATAAAAAATGTTTATCTCACATAATATAATTATAAAGTATGCATTAAGGTGTCTGTAATATAATACATGTGCCAAGATGGAGGCATGGACTCTTCAACACAACGCCCCCTATCAGTCATCTAGCGTATATATAAATAATTGACACATATATATGAATAGACAAAACCATTGATCACGTGACACCATTCATTCCTATGTGTAGAATCAATAGCGCATTTGAAGCCAAGAAAGTCCGTTTTATCATTCTAAAATGTTATCTCATTGGGGAGATGTATGTAGGCATCAGAGGAAGCTGGTGGGAGCTATAGGAGGACGGACGCATTGTAATGGCTGGAATGGAATAAATGGAACGGTATCAAACACAAACATATATAAACTACATGTTTGACTGCATTCCATTAATTCCATTACAATGAGCCCTTCCTCCAATAGCTCATCCCACCAGCCCCCTCTGGTAGACATAAAATGTGCAGTATGAGCTAATCCAGGAAGTGACGTTATAGGCTCAGTGCTGACCCCTCTCATTGAGTAGCTCAAGTTGAAGCCTGACCGGGGTACTACAGGCTAACATTGGCAACTAAATGATCCTTATAACTTCTGTGTGCGATAATAGATTCTAATTATTACTTTTTACACGGAAACTGACCACGAATATTGCCATTATAGTGAATGGTGAATCCTGTTTTCTGCAAACAATGCCTGCAGTACGGCAGTCAGTCTTGAACTTTGTGGCTTCAATGAGAGGGCGCAGTCATTCTCACCTGACACACATATACAAAAATATAAGTATGCACACACGTAAAAACATACTCATACACACAAGAATGTGCACACACAGATACGTACGCGCACACAGAGACATGCACACACAGACCCAGGATACTAGGAACAAAATGATTCTCTCAGTAATGAGACACTCAGCCCCTTCAGGAGTACTTATGGGCGGAGTTTCCAAATGGCACCCTATTCCCGACATAGTGCACTACTTTTGACCAGAGCCAGTGGGCCATCGTCAAAATTAGTGCGCTATTTAGGGAGTAGGTTGTCATTTGGGACACAAGCCAAATACTCTTATACAAGTTGTAACGACAGAGACTGAGGTAATGTAATCTTGTAATCTTGTAAAAGGCCATAAAACAGAGTCTTAGCAATACCACAGTGTTTGGTCACACTTTCTTTGGATAGTCCGGATAGTACTGCCAACAAACTGAGCCAGTCAATGCCACACACACGCATGTACATGTATACCACCGTATTGATCCATTGTGCCATTTTCAGAGCTGTGCTATGAATTCTATTCACTCTGCCTCTCTCTCTCTCCTTCCTCTCATTCCTTCCTACATCCCTCCTTCCTTCCCACTCTCCTTCCCTCCAGACCCATATGTGAAAGTCAACCTCTTCAAAGGGAAGAAGCGTGTCAGTAAAAAGAAGACCCACGTGAAAAAGTGTTCCCCCAACCCTGTGTTCAACGAGCTGTTTGTGTTCGACTTGGCCTCTCAGGAGGGGCTGAAGGAGACCAGCGTAGAGCTCCTGCTCATGGACTCTGAGTCTCCACCAACCAGGCGGGGGGACTCCTCCCATTCCCCCAATCCCATCTTGGGGCGCCTGATCCTGGGTACGGCTTCTGCCGGCACCCCCGGGGAGCACTGGAGGGAGATCTGCGACCACCCGCGCCGGCAGATTGCCAAGTGGCACATCCTGTCCGAAGACTAGAGTTCTTGTTGAGGCTTCGCCGTCGAGGTTACAGCGGAGCTACGGTTATTTGGGGGGGGGGTCTACAGCGACGGGCATTGCCTAACAACAGGTAGATTTTAACGTGACCAACACCCAGGGAACTATTGATAAGTGAAAGGGGAGGGGTGTTCATTCTAAATGATGTAATTAATCAATCAATCAATCAGTTATTCAATCAATTTATCGATCATTGAAATTGTTTGGTTATGGTGACCGAGAAACCCAATCATTCGTCTATGATCCCATAGACTGTCACCACAACGACCCCCGGCAATGCAGCTCTCTATCTCCATGGCAACATCATCTGATCATCACGGCAACCTTGTGCAGTGCAGAATGTCCTAGTAACTGTCGCTAACTTCTACTATTATTACTATAAACATTACTCCTTTGTACGACAAAAAACATTTTATTAATGTATAAAGATGTGGATTATCAAAACTTTATTTTATAAATATGCTATCTTTTATTTATCAAATGTTATATTTATTTATTTTTTCGTTTTTGTACTCTTCTGAGTGAGTTCCTGAGTATGTTTTGTAAGTAAAAGTGGTATTTCATATCATTGCATCCCAGAGGGGCGAGACAAGCCTAAATTAGGTGACAGAAACAAAGCTTGGATTGCATAAAGGACATTGTGCTTGTGTATTTAGGTCAGAAGGGATGAGAGGCATTGTGTATTCTGTCTTTACTGTGAGCACAAAGACAGCTTGAAATGTAAATGTACCTTAATATAAAACATGGCAAGTTCTGAGAAAAGCACCTCAATCGGTTGTGTTTTATTTCAATGTTTCACAAAAACATCCTTAAAATACACATAAGTTTAACATCCTGTACACAAACCATGTACCCTGAACTCCAATTCCCAGTTTGCCTGTGCAGAAAATGATACAGTTTCAGAATCTAATGAATGTTCTAGAATTAAATAAACATTCTAGAATCTAATGAATGTTCTTGAATCTATTGAACATTCTATATAATCTATTCAATATATTCCCTTCAATTCCACTGGCCTGTCCTCAGAAAACCTTCAAGATGACATCACTCCCTCCCTGAGAGGATGATGTAATCAGTGAGAAGGTAGCTATTCTCAGATGATATCATGGCACTGTAGAATTTAATATCAGCTAAGTGCTGCACGATGAGGTACAGTTGGCACAGCGCCCACACTCGCTCCCTTCCTCCCTCACTCTCTCCCTCATGCTCTGTCTCTATTTTTGACTCTTTGCTATCCATCCTTGCTCTCCTTATCTCACTCTCTCTTTTTCTCGCTCACTCTCCAATTAGCGTCATTAGCATCAAGACTATACCATATCTAATACTTCTATTACTGTACATTGCATTTTAGTTACACTGTTTATACACACTGAATGTTTATTTAAATACTGGATTCTTGACATAGCTCACTCTAATACACTATATATACACAATAGTATGTGGACACCCCTTCAAATTAGTCGATTTGGCTATTTCAGCCACACCAGTTGCTTACAGGTGAACAAAATCAAGCACACAGCCATGCAATCCCCATAGTCAAACATTAGCAGTAGAATGGCTTTACTGAAGAGCTCAGTGACTTTCAACGTGGCACCATCATAGGATGGCACCTTTCCAACAAGGTAGTCTGTCAAATTTCTGCACTGCTAGAGCTGCCCCGGTCAACTGTAAGTGCTGTTATTGTGAAGTGGAAATGTTTAGGAGCAACAACGGCTCAGCCACGAAGTGGTAGGCTACACAAGCTCACAGAACAGAGCTCACAAATCGTCTGTCCTCAGTTGCAGAACTCACTACAGAGTTCTAAAATGCCTCTGGAAGCAACCTCGGCACAAGAACTGTTCCCCAGGAGCTTCATGAAATGGGTTTCCATGGCCGAGCAGCCGCACAGAAACCTAAGATCACCATGCCAAGTGTAAGCATGAGTGGTGTAAAGTTCACCTCCATTGGACTGAGTGGAAACACATTTTCAGGAGTGATGAATCACGTTTCACTATCTGGCAGTCCAACGGATGAATCTGGGTTTGTCAGTTGCTAGGAGAACACTACCTGCCTGAATGCATAGTGCCAACTGTAAAGTGTGGTGGAGGAGGAATAATGATCTGGGGCTGTTTTTCATGGTTTGGGCTAGTCCTCTTAGTTCCAGGGAAGGGAAGTCAACACTACAGCATACAATGACATTCTAGACAATTCTATGCTTCCAACTTTGTGGGAACAGTTTGGGGAAGGCAGTTCCCTGTTTCAGCATGACAACAGACTTGGTTTGTCGAGATCGGTGTGGAATAACTTGACTGGCCTGCACAGAGCCCTGATCTTAACCCCATCAATGAATTGGAACGCCGACTGCGAGCCAGGCCTAACTGCCCAACTCAGTGCCCGATCCTCACTAATGCTCGAGGCTGAATGGAAGCAAGTCCCCGCAGCAATGTTTACACAGGTAAGCCTTCCCAGAAGAGTGGAAACTGTTATAGCAGCAAAGGGGGGACCAACTCCATATTAATGCCCATGATTTTGGAATGAGATGTTCGACGAGCAGGTGTCCACATACTTTTTTAATGTAGTGTATATACTGAACTGCTGAACATACATATCTTAGTATACAGCGCCTTCAGAAAGTATTCCCATCAATTTACTTCTTGCGTTATAGCCTGAATTTAAAATGGATTAAATTGAGATTTTGTGTCACTGGCCTACACACAATTACCTGCTTTCCAATAGACACTAGGAGACTAATTCACTTTCAGCAGGACATTAACCTAAAACACAAGGCCAAATGTACACTGGAGCTGCTTACCAAGACACCATTGAATAACAAGCAAATATTTTACAATCCAAGTCCAAGCTATTAGAGACTTATTCAGAAAGACTCTGTAATCACTGCCAAAGTTGATTCTAACATGTTTTGACTCAGGTGTGTGAATCCTTATGTATATTAGATTTTTGTATTTCATTTGTAATAAATTAGCCAAAAATAAAATAAACATGGATTCACTTTGTCATTATGGGGTATTGTGTGTAGATGGGTGAATTTTTTTATTATCCATTTTGAATGCAGGCTGTAACAACATGTGGAATAGGTCAAGGGGTATGAATACTTTCTGAACGCACTGTTTCTTGTGTAAATTCATCATTAGATTAGTTGTTTCCCGACATTTCTTGATTTCTTGATTATTTTCTTGTTTATTATTTGTGTACTTGTTTGACATTTCACTGCATTGTTAGGAGCTGTGTATGCGACCAATACACTTTGATTTGTTTTACCTGATGCCCCGATACAGATAAAATATATAATATACATTTTTTTTTCAACCTTTATTTAACTTGGCAAGTCAGTTAAGAACAAATTCTTATTTACTGTGACGGCCTACCCCGTGCCAATTTTGCGCCACCCTAAGGGACTCCCAATCACAGCCAGGTGTGATACAGCCTGGGTTCAAACCAGGGACTGTAGTGATGCCTCTTGCACTGAGAAGCAGTCCCTTAGACCGCAGCGCCACTCAGGAGTCCAAGTGATAGACACAGTCATAATTTTTGTTCACAGCCTGAAGCTCACAAATACTTATCCGCTTAGCTGTGTAGAGAGCTCTTTATCTTATTCAACAAATGGGCCTATTCAGAAGTATGCCTTTCCTATGCATGCTTTTCCTAAGCACTTCTCAGAATTTGGTATTCAGACTTACCTTATTCAGTCACGTAAATGTGCTCTGTTGGTGAGGCTCGACTCTTAAGGACCCGCACACTTTTTCCAATTTTGGCCTAAAATGACATACCCAAATCTAACTCCCTGTAGCTCAGGCCCTGAAGCAAGGATATGCTTATTCTTGGTACCATTTGAAAGGAAACATTTTAAAGTTTGTGGAAATGTGAAACGAATGTAGCAGTATATAACACAGTAGATCTGGTAGAAGATTAATTAAAAAGCAACCGTTCTTTTGAATTGTTTTTGTACCATCATCTTTGAATGCAAGAGAAAGGCCATAATGTATTATTCCAGACCAGGTGCAATTTAGATTTTGGCTACTAGATGGCAGCAGTGTATGTGAAACGTTTTAGACTGATCCAATGAACCATTGGATATCTGTTCAAAATGTTCTATCAATACTGACCAAATATGTCTAATTTAATTAATAACTTCAAACAATAGCATGGTATTAATTTCACTGTAATAGCTACTGTAAATTGGACAGTGCAGGTAGATTAACAAGAATTTAATCTTTCTGACAATATCAGATATGTCTATGTCTTGGGAAATGTTCTTGTTACTTACAACCTCATGCTAATCGCATTAGCCCATGTTAGCTCAACCTTCCCATGGAAGGGACACCGATCCCGAAGAAACATTTACATAAGTATTCAGACCTTTAACTTAGTACTTTGTTGAAGCACCTTTGGCAGTGATTACAGCATCAAGTCTTCTTGGGTATGATGCAATACGTTTTGCAAACATGTATTTGGGGTGTTTCTCACATTCTTCTCTGCAGATCTTCTTCTGTAGCTTTACCAGATTGGATGGGGAGCATTAACGCTTTTTTCAGGTCTCTCCAGAGATGTTCGATCAGGCTCAAGTCTGGGCTGTGCCACTCAAGGACTTTCAGAGACATGTCCCGAAGCCACTCCTGCGTTGTCTTGGTTTTATGCTGAGGATCGTTGTCCTTTTGGAAGGTGAAACGTCGCCTCAGTCTGAGGTACTGAGCGCTCTGGAGCAGCTAATCATCAAGGAGCTCTCTGTACTTTGCTCTGTTCATGTTTGCCTAAATCCTGACTAGTCTGTTGAAAAATATCCCCACAGCATAATGTTGCCACCACCATGCTTCAACGTAGGAATGGTGTCAGGTTTCCTCCAGATGTGACGCTTGGCATTCAGGCCAAAGAGTTCAATCTTGGTTTCATCAGATCAGAGAATCTTGTTTCTCATGGTCTGACAGTCTTTATGTGCCTTTTGGCAAACTCCAACCGGGCTGTCATGTGCCTTTTAGTGAGGAGTGGCTTCCATCTGGCCACTCTACCATAAAAGCCTGATTGATGGAGTGCTGTAGAGATGGTTGTCCTTCTGGAAGGTTCTCCCATCTCCACAGAGGAACTCTGGAGCTCTGTCAGAGTGACCATCGGGTTCTTGGTCACCAAGGCCCTTCTCCCATGATTGCTCAGCCAGCTCTAGGAAGAGTCTTGGTGGTTCCAATCTTCTTCCATTTAAGAATGACGGAGGCCACTGTGTTCTTGGGGACCTTAATACTCTAGAAATTGTTTGGTACCCTTCCCTATTACTGTGCTTCGACACAATCCTGTCTCTGAGCTCTATGGACAATTAATTCGACCTCATGGCTTGGTTTTTGCTCTGACATGCACTGTCAACTGTGGGACCTTATTTAGACAGTTGGGTTCCCAATCAATTGATTTACTTAAGGTGAACTCCAATCAAGTTGTGGAACATCTCAAGGATGATCAATGGAAACAGGATGCACCTGAACTCCATTCCGAGTCACATTAAGTAAATAAGGTCCTGAGCTACAGACAGTTAGATCTGGGTATGTCATTTTAGGCGAAAATTCGAATAAATACCATTTGAAAGCAAACACTTTGAAGTTTGAGGAAATGTGAAATTAATGCAGGAGAATATAACACATTAGATCTTGTAAAAGATAATACAAACAAAAAAACATGCGTTTTTTGTAGTTTTTTTCCCAGCATTTTGAAATGCAAGAGAAAGGCCATACTTTCAGATAAGAGTCTATCTCTAATTTACATTTTGGCCAACAGATGACAGCAGCACATGTACAACATTTCAGACTGATCCAGTGATGAATTACATTACTGCACAATATTTTGTATCAAGTCTTCCAGGAGTTTGCCCAAATGTGCAGAATTGGTCAATTGCTACATTTTCAAGTACAGTGAGGGAAAAAAGTATTTGATCCCCTGCTGATTTTGTACGTTTGCCCACTGACAAAGAAATGATCAGTCTATAATTATAATGGTAGGTTTATTTGAACAATAGGAGACAGAAAAACAACAAAAATATTCAGAAAAACGCATGTCAAAAATGGTACAAATTGATTTGTATTTTAATGAGGGAAATAAGTATTTAACCCCTCTGCAAAACATGACTTAGTACTTGGTGGCAAAACCCTTGTTGGCAATCACAGAAGTCAGATGTTTCTTGTAGTTGGCCACCAGGTTTGCACACATCTCAGGAGGGATTTTGTCCCACTCCTCTTTGTAGATCTTCTCCAAGTCATAAAGGTTTCGAGGCTGACGTTTGGCAACTCGAACCTTCAGCTCCCTCCACAGATTTTCTATGGGATTACGGTCTGGAGGCTGCCACCACTGATAGATTATCGAATAGATATGTGAAAAACACCTTGAGGATTGATTCTAAACAACGTTTGCCATGTTTCTGTCGATATTATGGAGCTAATTTGGAAAAAAGTTCGGCGTTGTAAGTGACTGCATTTTCCAGTCTTTTTCTTAGCAAAACGTGATGAACAAAACGGAGCTATTTCTGTTACACAAATAATATTTTGGGAAAAAATGAACATTTGCTATCTAACTGAGAGTCTCGTCATTGAAAACATCCAAAGTTCTTCAAAGGTAAATTATTTTAATTGAATGCTTTTCTTGTTTTTGTGAAAATGTTGCATGCTGAATGCTAGGCTTAATGCTATGCTAGACTATCAATACTCTTACACAAATGCTTGTTTAGCTTTGGTTAAAGCATATTTTGAAAATATGAGATGACAGTGTTGTTAACTTCTTGGATATAGGAGGCGCTCTTTTAATTTATGGATAAAAAAACGTGCCCGTTTTAAGCACAACATTTTGTCACGAAAAGATGCTCGACTATGCATATAATTGGCAGCTTTGGAAAGAAAACACTCTAAGGTTTCCAAAACTGCAAAGATATTATCTGTGAGTGCCACAGAACTCATGCTAGAGTCGAAACCAAGATGAAACTTCTACCAGGAAATGGGTAGACTTTTTGAAGCTCTGTTTTCCAATGTCTCCTTACATGAATGCCAGGAACGAGCCTGCGCTTTCTGTCGTTTCTTCAAGATGTCTGCAGCATTGTGACGTATTTGTAGGCATATCATTGGAAGATTGGCCATAAGAGACTACATTTTCCAGGGGTCCGCCCGGTGCCCTTTGTCTAAATTGGTGCGTAATCTTCAGTTGCGGGCATTTTCTCCTGGGATTCAGGACAGAAAGCACACTTCCACGAACAATGTATCATCGAAGAGATATGTGAAAAACACCTTGAGGATTGGTTCTAAACAACATTTGCCATGTTTCAGTCGATATTATGGAGTTCATTTGGAAAAAAGTTAGGCGTTTTTATGACTGGATTTTTGTTTTTTTTGGTAGCCAAATGTGATGCACCAAACGGAGCGATTTCTCCTAAACAAATAACCTTTCAGGAAAAACTGAACATTTGCTATCTAACAGAGTCTCCTCATTGAAAACATCTGAAGTTCTTCAAAGGTAAATGGTTTTATTTGAATGCTTTTCTGGTTTTTGTGAAAATGTTGTCCGCTGAATGCTAACGCTAAATGCTACGCTAGCTAGCTACTGTTACACAAATGATTGTTTTCCTATGGTTGAGAAGCATATTTAGAAAATCTGAGATGACAGTGTTGTTAACAAAAGGCTAAACTTGAGAGCTAGCATATTAATTTCATTTCATTTGCGATTTTCATGAATAGTTAACGTTGCGTTATGGTAATGAGCTTGAGGCTGTATTCACGATCCCGGATCCGGGATGGCTCGACGCAACAGGTTAACAAAAGGCTAAGCTTGTGTTTCAATATATTTATTTCATTTCGTTTGCAATTTTCATGAATAGGAAACATTGCGTTATGGTAATGAGCTTGAGGCTATGATTAAGCTCCCGGATACGGGATTGCTCGTCGCTAGAGGTTAAGCCAGTACAAGTCCAGGCCCGTCTGAAGTTTGCTAGAGAGCATTTGGATGATCCAGAAGAAGATTGGGAGAATGTCATATGGTCAGATGAAACCAAAATATAACTTTTTGGTAAAAACTCAACTCGTCGTGTTTGGAGGACATAGAATGCTGAGTTGCATCCGAAGAACACTATACCTACTGTGAAGCATGGGGGTGGAAACATCATGCTTTGGAACTGTTTTTCTGCAAAGGGACCAGGACGACTGATCCGTGTAAAGGAAAGAATGAATTGGGCTATGTATCGTGAAATTTTTAGTGAAAACCTCCTTCCATCAGCAAGGGCATTGAAGATGAAACGTGGCTGGGTCTTTCAGCATGACAATGATCCCAAACACACCGCCCGGGCAATGAAGGAGTGGCCCCATAGAAAATCTTTGGAGGGAGTTGAAAGTCCCCAAAAAATCACTGTTCTAGAGGAGATTTGCATGGAGGAATGGGCCAAAATACCAGCAACAGTGTGTGAAAATCTTGTGAAGACTTGCAGAAAACGTTTGACCTCTGCCAACAAAGGGTATATAACAAAGTATTGAGATAAACTTTTGTTATTGACCAAATACTTATTTTCCACCATAATTTGCAAATAAATTAATAAAAAATCCTACAATGTGATTTTCTGGATTTTTTTTCTCATTTTGTCTGTCATAATTGAAGTGTACCTATGATGCAAATTACAGGCCTCTCTCATCTTTTTAAGTAGGAGAACTTGCGCAATTGGTGGCTGACTAAATACTTTTTTGCCCCACTGTATGTCCCAAGGATTTAGGGAATGTGAAGAATGGCTTTGTAGAGGCTCAACTATTCAAAGGCTCATTTTTTAAAGAAATCCAGGAGGAATTCATTATATCCTAAACACATTTTTATAGGTACCTTCAAGTAAGGCATTTCATTGTTTAAAAAGGATTGTTACAAAAAATGACTTAGCCGATTACTTCTATTGACGAAATGATTGAATTACTTTATCAAGGGGAAAACGTTGAAATGTTGAAATGTTTTTATCAACATATGGAAAACACTATATAAAGCCACTACATGTAACTCAACAAGGGAGTTTCAACTCAAAGTACTACCTAATTTTTTATGAGCCGTAATAAACTTAATAAAATGAAAAAAGGAATATCTGCTACGTGTTGGAGGTAGTGTAGACAAATAGGTAAAGTGGTTGCTCAACTAAAATTTGAGATTATGCTGCAGGATTTAGAGGTAATTTGTGGTTTAGTACGGTACCCTGCGTCACTGCTTCATTGCTCCAGGGGGAGTTAGAGCACTGATTATGCTTTTGGGTCCTAAGGCGCTACTGTGTCTCTAACTGACAATGAATGGGCAACATAAACCAAATAGAAACTGATAATTGTGCACGACTTCAAAATTGAATTTCAATGAACTGAATGATGAGGATGAAGATGATTGAATTTAGAACAATAGTGTAAGAATTGCTATTCCTCTGTCCTGCAGTGCCACTTGGAATTTGTTTTGTCACTACTTGTCAGTATTACTTACTAAAACTGTTGTTACACTAAGGTTTTTATTCTAAAAGAAACTTAGACTACAATTAGGGTATGGAAATGTTAGGATTATTTAGATTTTACTGTAGTACTGCCTACACCTGACCAATCATGTTGTACAGCATCTGAGTGGCGCAGTGGTCTAAGAAACTGCATCGCAGTGCAAACTGCATTGCTACAGTACAGATGCTGGTTCAATACCTGTGTAGGCCATGACTGAGAGACCCATGAGGTGATGGTAGGCTTTTGATTTCTCTCCCTCTAAAAACAGAAATAAATATTTCTAAATAACAAACTGGCTTTATTTACAAATTAGTAACAATGTCTCACTCCATGTTCAGGAATGTCCTTTTTCTCGCTCACTTTACATTATTTGAAAACTAAATCATCTCCCAAAATTTTTTATTTTTAAAACAAAGCCATTGTCATTATTATTAATAATTCATTAATAATTATATAAAATCCCCTTAGATATTCTCACAGATTTATGATTAAACCTGTTTTTCACAAGCGTAGCAGGCTGTGAATTCTGCTAACAACCATTTCCAGTAGGACAATATATATTGGTCATATTGGTCATGGCTCCCGGGTGGAGCACAATAGGATTGCCTTGCATTTCTCCAGTTTTATCCACTGAGATAGCAGTAGGCACACAAGGTTCAAGGCATGAGGGCAGGAGGCAAGGGATGGGCCGCAGAGCAGCGCACAGAAGATGGACCTAGCCCATGGGGATGGGAGGAGGAGGAAGAGGGAGGGGGGTTGGACCCCCACCCCACCGGGTTGCACAGAGGAACACTTTAAGGGTCATTGCATTAATAATGAAGCTGACTAGGGAAATTTTTCCCACTGTTCTTAGTGCCTGTCTGCATGTTCAAACTAATAATGGCGCAAAAAATGCCCCTTAGATATGAATTCGGAGGGCAGAAATGATTAAATATTAGAGCATTAGACCTCTCACTAAAAACGTCAGTGAAAAGTTATACTAAAATCCAAACTGGATTTAACGGAAAATGACATGAAAAGCGTGCATTTGTAAATCCCAAACTTTAAAAGTAATTGGAAAGTAGATACAAATTATTTGTGACATTGTGGTTAAAATAAAGAATGTAAACAGGATGTAAACAAGATGCTGTGTTTTTATTTACAGTAGTGATGGACAGCTGGAGGCATTTTGAAAACAGGTTTTCAAACACTTGTTTTTCACAAGTGTACTGTAGCAGGTGTAGCCCTATCAGCAGGCTCTTTATAGCCACTCTTTATAGCCCGACTACCGTGGGTGTGAACATTCCCCCAACTTGCAATGTATTCGATGACATTGCGACCAAAGAGAACAGACGAAATGGAAATAGTTTTCATCAAGCCAGCTTCTTTCTATGGTGCTACCTGTTCCAGGGTTAGGATTTTCAATAGGACTTGAAATGTGCTGGAGCTGAGAGGATCACCAAAACTAAAGGTATTTTGGTTTCAGTGCATTTTCTTAAAAAAACATTATATAGCCTATCAATGTGTAGGCATACTGTGTAATAAAATCGCTAATTAAATAAAGGTTAAATAAAAAAATATATAAATAATTGTGGACTTAAAACGTGAATGTGTTTTGTGAGCATACAACCATGTTGACAACCATTATGGAGATCAGTGGACAAAGGGCTGGACAACGGGCCGCACCGAAAAAGCAAATGGTTGCCAAGAAAGCAGTTCGTTTTGCTAGATTCTTATAATGTGTACGCAGCATTGGTGTGTTGGAGTCACCTTTAATTCTTACTTGATCTACCATTCCTATCATAAGCCACTGTAATCGATGGGGGCTCAGGGTGGTACCATTCTGCTCATCTGATGAAGGTGCACATGGATCAGATTCAAACTTTGAGGACCGAGATCGAGTCATTGAAGGCAGACCAGCAGAAAGAGAAACGTTATCTGAGAGCAGAGATACGGGCGACAGCTGATGCATTGGTCCAGAGCCAGGCGGTATTGGTGGAGAGTCACTGTCTTTGGCAGAGAGTCAGGCGGCATTGGCGGAGAGTCAGGTGGAGAATGACGCGTTGAGGAGGGCAAGGAATGAGACAGAGTCACAATCCATGCCAGGCACACCTGTAAGCTCTGGAACTCCACCTCCAACAGGCAGAGTCAACATACCTGGCGGGTTCGTCAGGTCGTCGGTTCACCCTGATATTTACATTCCTCTTCTGACAACAGAACTTGACCAACTGCTCACCAGGCACAGCAAGGGCCGTCCGGACCGTTATGCTGTTCTGCTATTCCAAGGATGTGTAACCGAAGAGAGATACCTTCTAGTGGACACAGAACACCAACTGGGATAGATCCCGAGGCAAATGTGGCTTAGCAGTGAACCTCCGGGTGCTCATTGTTAAAACTGTGTCTCATAAGTTTCTGTCCATGACTGATGCAACCCGAAAAAGCATTAAAGACAGAATTAATGAGTACTTGAGGTCACCGAGAAAGTCTGGGCATGGCCTGCTCTCCATTATGTAAGGAATTAGGTACTTATGTGAGGAACTAGGCTATGTTTACTTGTCAGACTGCACAGTAGCCTAATGAACAAATGCAGGCGGCTTCTATCTTCAAAATGCTTTAAATGCTTTATTATCCAAATATTTAAAGTGCATGTGGGCGACCTCTAGCAACATCAAAATGTCAGATAAAGCATATACTGTACAGTACTGTATTTCTTCATCAGCATCTTTATGCTTTCGTTAATAAAATAATGATAAAAAATATTATTTCAAAATGCAGATGTTAATTTAGTTCTGGATCCATAAAGAATTACTATGGGAATAAATATCACTGAATGACAGAAATATTGGAACAAAGTAGGCTAATGAAGGTAAACAAATGGTTGCTTACTGGAAAATGCTCATTCAAACACATTCTCTAGGCCACTTGCCTAGAAGGAGGGCAGGGAGAGAATTTATCGTCAATGTATTTCTTAGTTAGGTTGGCTGTAATCACAACCGGCCGTGATTGATTACAATTTCAGTTTAATCCACCAGAAAAGACAGAACAAATAATACAACAAATATTGTGGTTAAACTCAAATATACTAATTGATTTTTAAAAAACATTATCAATTGGAACCTTTCATTTGTGGAAGGGTATTATTAAAAGTATTATTATTGTTGTTATTAACCCTGTTTTTCACAATTTTAGCAGGCTGTGAATTCTGAAAACATTTCGAGGATGGCCTATTAGGACAATATATATTGGTCATATTGGTCATGGCTGCCGAGTGGTGCAGTGGTCTAAGTTACTGCATCTCAGTTCCTGGTTTGAATCCAGGCTGTATTATATCTGGATGTGATTGGGAGTCTCATAGGGTAGCACACAATTGGCCCAGCGTAATCCGGGTTATGGGAGGGTTTGGCTGGCTGGGATGTCCTTGTTTTTCCATGTATGAATCCGTTATTCAATGCATTTCTATGGGCTAATAGCAGTAAGCTTCAGGCTTAGACTCTTAAGTGTATCCTTGATGTTGTGTTATTTTTCTGATGTCTGTGATCTGAAAGTCACACTTTTGATTAGCTAGTCAGTTAGCTAGCCAGTTACTTCACTTCATACTAGTGGCATGGAATAGCCATGATCATTGGACGAATTGTAAATCCATTGTGAAAGGCCATGGAGTTTGTTGTGAATTATTCGGATGAAATGTGTCCATATATTGTTGTCCACCTGTAAGTTGTAACTGGATGCTACATCGGTCTACTATTGAGCAGTGTGTCATTTTGTCAGATGACAGCTATGAAATATGCTGCCATCAGAAGCGTGTGTCTCTCTCACTCTCAACTGAGGATTTAGCCCTGAGCCCCACTGTCATTTACGTATGTGTATAGTGTTCCAGTTTTATGTGGACCCCAGGTAGTGGCTGCATGTGCAATAGATAATGGGGATCCTTTGTGTACGTATAATGTTCCAGTGTGTGTTTGTCTCTGTACGCATGTATGTACAGTACGAGTCAAAAGTTAGGACACACCTACTCATTTCAGGGTTTTTCTAACTTTGTTCTATTTTCTACATTGTAGAATAATAGTGAAGACATCAAAACTAAGAAATCATGTAGTAACCTAAAGTGTACAACAAATCAAAATATATTTGAAAATCTTCAAAGTAGCCACCCTTTGCCTTGACAGCTTTGCATTCTCCCGACCAGCTTCATGAGGTAGTCACCTGGAATTTCAATTAACATGTGTGCCTTGTTAAAAGTTAATATGTTGGAATTTATTTTCTTCTTAATGCGTTTGAGACAATCAGTTGTGTTGTGACAAGGTAGTGGTAGTATACAGAAGAGAGCCCTATTTAGTTAACCAAGTCCATATTATGGCATGAACAGCTCATTAAAGCAAAGAGAAACGACCGCCCATCATTACATTAAGACATGAAGGCCAGTCAATACAGAACATTTGAAGAACTTTGAAAGTTTCTTCAAGTGCAGCCGCAAAAATCAAGCACTATGATGAAATTAGCTCTCATGAGGACCGCCACAGGAAAGGAAGACCCAGAGTTAACTATATCTCAGATTGCAGCCCAAATAAATGCTTCAGAGTTCAAGTAACAGAAACATGTCAACATCAACTGTTCAGAGGAGATCGCGTGAATCAGGCCTTAATGGTCGAATTGCTGAAAGAAACCACTACTAAAGGACACAAAAAAGATGAGGCTTGGCTCAAGAAATAGAAGCAATGGATATTAGACCAGTGGATTTCTGTCCTTTGGTCTGATGAGTTCAAATTTGAGATTTTTGGTTCCAACCGCCGTGTCTTTGTGAGACGCAGAGTAGGTGAATGGATGATCTGCCATTTGTGGTTCCCATCATGAAGCATGGAGGAGGAGGTGTGATGGTGTGGGGGTGCTTTGCTAGTGACACTGTCAGTGATTTATTTAGAATTCAAGGCACACTTAACCAGCATGGCTACCACAGCATTCTGCAGCAATACTCCATCCCATCTGGTTTGCGCTTAGTGGGACTATTGATTGTTTTTCAACAGGACACCTCCAGGCTGTGTTAGTGTTATTTGACCAAGAAGGAGAGTGATTGAGTGCTGCATCAGATGAACTGGCCCCCACAATCACCCCACCTCAACCCAATTGAGATGGTTTGGGATGAGTTGGACCGCAGAGTGAAGGAAACGCAGCCAACAAGTGCTCAGCATATCTGGGAACACCAAGACTGTTGGAAAAATATTCCAGGTAAAGCTGGTTGAGAGAATGCCAAGAGTGTGCAAAGCTGTCATCCAAGTTAAAGGTTGTCCACTTGGTTTAACCCTTGTGTTGTCTCAAGGGTAAACATTTTTTACCCGCCACTATGTTTAACAGCAGAGAAAACCCCCTAAATTATATTTTTAATTGGACTTTTCCTCGAGTGACCACCCCAACATGAGAAAAAGCTAAACATCATCTTTGTTCATATTTCCATGAAAGCTGTACACACAGATTGTCTTAGGGTCATTTTTGACCCGGCAGTTATAAAATCATTTACACACCACAAAAACCAAAGACACACACACACACACACACACACACACACACACACACACACACACACACACACACACACACACACACACACACACACACACACACACACACACACACACACAGAGAGATTGTGTGCTTCTGATTGAACTCAGACAAAACTCAAATATTCTTGTGCATGTGCAGCATCTCCCCTCCACCCCACACATGACTCAAGTTCACAGAAAAATTTTAAACAATTGCAGACTAAACATTTTTTGAAAGCAATGTTTACTAATGGGGAATGCAGTCAGAGTTTATAAAGGTGCCCCCCCCCCCCCCCAGTTATCTTTGCTGAAGCCATGAGTGGACGTTTCAGTGCCCAACAGGTCGTAGATCAGTTTTTTTCAGATATCCAGGAGGAATAGAGAATAATGATTTAGAGGAGGAGGTATCAGAAGAAGATGGGGAAGAATACAACCTTGAGCACCATGCATCATCTACAGATGAAGAAGTAATATTCCAAGCTGAAAGAGCATTTTTGTCAAAGAACAGCAAAATAACATGGTCCTCATCACCATATTACAACCAAGGCAGGAAGGCGGCACAATGTCATAAGGATGACCCCAGGGCCCACAAGACATGCGGTTGCTCAACATTCTACATGTTCATCACACCAGGCATCAAAAATCTACTTGGAGATGACACATTTTGAGGGTTTTTGTAAATATGGAGACAACTGGAAAAAGATGTATGAGATTGACCTGCGTGCCTACATAGGGCTGCCTATCTTAGCGGGGGTGTATAGGTCCCGAGACGAGGCTACATGCAGTCTCTGGGATGCAGAGAGTGGAAGGGCAATTTTCTCAAGTCTCTCACACTTTCTCAAGAATGCAACAATGTAATAACCGTGAGTCAAGACCTGCAAGACATGTGAGAGACAAACTGGAGGCTCTAAGGGAAGTCTGGGAGAAGTGGGTGGAGCGTCTTCCATACCTCTACAACCCTGGGCCTGAAGTAACAGTGGATAAGCAACTGGTTCCATTCAGAGGTAAATTTTCATATCTGTAATGTAAGTGATTTTAACTGTTAATTTTATTATATATTGCTGTAATATCATTGATTTGTTTTCTGTGACACTGATAGATTACTGATAGTAATCTCTTTTGTCAAAAGGTTGCTGTCCTTTCCGGCAGTATATGCCCAGCAAGCCAACAAAGTATGGCATCAAGATATGGGTGGCCTGTGACGCACAATCCAGCTGCGCTTGGAAGATGTAAATCTACACAGGGAAGCCGACCAGTAGAGGCCTGGAGAAGAACCAGGGGATGCGAGTTGTGCTTGATGTGACAGATGAACTGAGGGGGGCACAATGTCACATGACAATTTCTTAACCTCTTATGAACTCAGCAGCAGCTCCTGAAGAGGAAGATCACCATGGTTGGCACAGTTAGAAAGAACAAGCCTGAGCTCCCCAATGCAATCCTCACAACAAGGGGGAGAGAGGCCTTCTCATCAAAGTTCTCTTTCACCCCTGCCACCACACTAGTTTCTTACCTCCCAAAGAGAAACATGAATGTGGTCCTCCTGAGCACACTGCACAAAATAGCTGAGATCAGTGATCGTGAGGACAGGAAGCCAGCCATCATCCTGGACTACAACAAAGGAGGTGTGGACTACCTGGACAAGGTGATTGGAACTTACAGCTGCAGGTAGATGACAGCCCGTTGGCCCCTGGTCATCTTCCATAACAACATTGTGTCCTCATACAATGCCTTTGTGATATGGAACAAGATCAACCCTACCTTGATGCCTGATAAGAACAAGAGGGTGTTCCTGGAGCAGCTGGGAAAGGCACTTGTAACCCCACACATTCAAAGGGAGCGCCTCCCCCGCAAAGCAGCCTCTGCAGTGCTTGGGAAAGCTATTCAGGGGCTGAATCTTATCCTGATCCACCTGAGGCTGCAGCTGGGGCAGGCAAGAGCTGATGCCACTTCTGCCACCCAAAGGACTGTAAAACAAATACTATGTGCTGCACATGTAAGAGATACATCTGAAAAGTCCATGCACACACACTTGCATACTGTCCTACATGTGCATATATCTATCTATCATCCTATAGAGTTTATTGATTTTGTTCTTCACGTTTTTGTTTTGTATCTATTATCTTGTTCATTGTTGATGTTTATACACCTTGTGGGTGGGGGCAATGGTTCAAAAAAATGGGAGAAGCATTTTGTAGTTGAATTCCTCATTGTACAGTATATAAGAATATCAACGTGTTGCCCAAAAAGTTCAAGACTGCTAATTGTTTCCCTTCAAAACGACTTTCTGCACATTTCTGCTACTTTCTTAGGCTATACAAGTGCTATCTCTTGCTAATAAAATGATGTTTACACCGATGCAGTACCTTTAGCAATAATAATAAATCTCTACTTTAGTAAAGAAAACAATTATGACAGGTGTGTTGTAATAAAAACGAGTGGTGTCCACTGATTTAAATGCAGTCTTTCTGCATTGTGAAGAGGGAAAATCCATATATTCACAATGTTATTGATGACTGACAGGTTGTGTCTTCATGCAAAATAGATTTGGGGTTTCAAATTCAATTAAGCTGCTTTATTTTAGGGGTTTGGTGAAGGCGTACCATTTTTTACCCTTAGAACAAGAGGAGTATACAGAATGTTAATCACAAAGGTTAACAATGTTGGTTAATACATGATTCCATATGTGTTATTTCATAGCTTTGATGTCTTTACTATTATTCTACAATGTAGTAAAAATAAAGAAAAACCCTTGAATGAGTAGGTGTGTCCAAACTCTTGACAGGTACTGTATGTGTATCTATTCTATGATCATGACAGCAGTGAAGGTAGAGGCCAGGATTCCCAGGGTGTGTGTACACATTTTACTATAGTTGTAGAAGTAGTAGAAGTCCTCACAAGTATATTAAGACGTGTGTGTGTGTGTGTGTGTGGTTGAAAATATGTACAGTTCCTCTGATCTGTTACCTTGAGACTCCTGTTTCCATGGATACCCAGCAACCTGAACCTCATCAGATGGAGAGAGAATGAGGGGATGAAATGGAGGGAGGTAGGACGAGATGATGGGGGAAGGAGGCAGGAGAGGATGGAGAGACAGCAACGGAAGAGGGTGGGAGGAGGGGATGGAGAAGGAGGGAGGGAGGGAGCGGTCGTGACGGTCAGTTTTCTAGAGTTCTCCTCTCACTCTGCTTCCCAAATGGCACCCTATTCCATATGTAGTGCATTACTTTCAACCATGGCCCACAGGGCACTATGTAGGGAATAGGGTACTATTTAGGATGCAGAGGTTTTCTCCAGATGACATGACACAACACATGCACACTGTAAGATCTTCAGTTGGTCCAGAAACCTATACACCACCCTGTAAGATATTCCATTTAAGTGCTATTGATACATAGATCTGTCCCTAATCAATGATCTTAAAAGGGTAGGTTTCTAAGAGGGAGAGAGAGATGATACACACCATGAGGAGATGGAAGAGGATAACTAAGGAAACTCCACAATGGAGGGGAATAACTTTCTGATGCCATATCGACAGTGTTCCCAGTGGAGCTGCAACCTCTCGCCGAACACCCATTAGTCATCAGTGTTGGGGAACGTTACTTTTAAAAGTAACTCTGGTACTGGTTACTGACTATGGAAATTAACGTGCTACATAATTTTTTTTATGGGGGTAGATCAGCGTTAATATTGCAGATTGTGTCTGCATCCTTTCTAATACCCCAAACATTTTTGGGTCAATATATTTTTTGTTATATTTTCCCCTAAGCCTATCATCCCTAATTGGAGTAAACTAATGGACAACAACACTTAGGCTTCTACTTCCAGCTTATTTATATATACTCTTTACGGACACATAACAAGTGATGTAATGATTCTGTGTAACGATGTGCGCCGACAGTCGAGAAGCAAGCACATGGAGTGAGTGTTTTAATAAATAAACAAAACAAACACAAAACACAAACAACGCACCAACATGAAACAGAGTCAATAACACCTGAGGAAAGAACCAAGGGGAGTGACAGATATAGGGAAGATAATCAAGGAGGCGCTGGTGTGCTTGATGATGGTGATAGGTGTGCAGGATAACCAGCAGACTGATGACCTAGAGGCCGGAGAGGGAGTATACATGACATTCTGTCTCGTCGTAGCAAAATCTGTAGAAGTTGGATGGTTGTATCCCCCATATATACAACATTTTATTGGTTGCAAGAATTTTGAATAATAATTTAAATTGAAAAACTAAGTTTTGAATCCGGAGTAATTTTTTATATCAGTTCATAAACCATGCGTCATGTCATCGCAAATTTCATCCCAGCTATTTTGCAGCCTGTATGGCGCAGCTGTCAAAGGTATGGTTCTTAAATTTAAAAAAGTATACCAGTTTCATTTATCACAATTATATTTAGCCAATTTTGGTCTTTAATGTAGGGTCAAAAGACAAGTTGTTTACCTTTTCCCCTTTCCTCCTCCATTTTTGCAGTAATGGCTCAATCAGTTGCTTGCAATTTTGGATAGAGCAGACATTTCCATATATTTTTGTAAACTACGTGTAACAACTCCACCAGTCCTATTTATGATATAATTTACAAAGATTATACTGTTTTTAAACACTTCCCCACCCAAAAACATTTGTGTTTGGGTATCATTTAGTATATTTTTGCCATAATATTTGTTCTGTCTTTTCTGGTGTATTAAACTGAAATAGCAACAAAAAAATCTACTTCTGTTTTAAAAATAGCAACTTTTTGGAGATTATTTAATTTTCAAATAACCGAAAATTAGGATGTAATCTGGATAAAGGTATAAAGGCCATTCTTGAACATGGGGTGAGCCAATTTTACTAACCAGTTCAGATTTAAGTATAGTTTTTATATGACTGAAACCCTCATTCAAGAGTTTTACTTTATATTCACTATTTTCTACATTGTAGAATAATAGTGAAGACATCAAAACTATGAAATCATGTAGTAACAAAAAAAAGTGTTCTTAAAAGTAGCCACCTTCTGCCTTGATGACAGCTTTACACACTCTTGGCATTCCCTCGACCAGCTTCACGAGGTACTCACCTGGAAAGCATTTCAATTAACAGGTGGGCGTTGTTAAAAATTAAATAGTGGAATTTTATTCCTTCTTAATGTGATTGAGCCAATCAGTAGTGTTGTGACAAGGTAGGGGTGGTATACAGAAGATAGCCCTATTTGGCAAAATACCAAGTCCATATTATGGCAAGAACAGCTCAAATAAGCAAAGAGAAACGAAAGTCATCATTACATTAAGATATGAAGGTCAGTCAATACGGATCATTTCAAGAACTTTGACATTTCCTTCAAGTGCAGTTGCAAAAACCACCCAGCACTATGATGGAACTGGCTCTCACGAGGCCCGCCACAGGAAAGGAAGACCCAGAGTCACCTCTGCTGCAGAGGATACGTTCATTAGAGTTACCAGTTTCAGAAATTGAACGGATGATCTCTGCATGTGTGGTTCCCACCGTGAAGCTTAGAGGCGGTGTGATGGTGTGGGGTGTTTTGCTGGTGACATTGTCAGTGATTTATTTAGAATTCAAGGCACACTTAACTTGCATGGATACCACAGCATTCTGCAGCGATAAGCCGTCATATCTGGTTTGCGCTTAGTGGGAATATCATTTGTTTTTCAACAGCAAAATTAACCAACACACCTCTAGGCTGTGTAAGGGCTATTTGACCAAGAAGGAGAGTGATGGAGGCTGCATCAGGTGACCTGGCCCCCACAATCACCTGACCTCAACCCAATTGAGATGGTTTGGGATGAGTTGGACTGCAGAGTGAAGGAAAAGCAGTCAAAGTGCTCGGCATATGTGGGAACTCCTTCAAGACTGTTGGAAAAGCATTCCATGTGATGCTGGTTGAGAGAATGCAAGAGTGTGCAAAGCTGTCATCAAGGCAAATGTTGGCTACTTTGAAGAATCACAAATATAAATATATTTTTGCATTTATTTTTGTGTTAGTATATGATTCCATAAGTATTATTTCATAGTTTTGATGTCTTCACTATTATTCGTCAATGTAGAAAATAGAAAACCCTGGAATGAGTAAGTGTTTCCAAACTTTTGACTGGTACTGTATATAAAACCAACTGGGCACAGTAAAAGGAGGGAGCTCACATACAGGGACAAGTGGCTACCAATCTGTTTTACTCACAAAGATACGAACTGGGCAGATATAGTTTTACATAGAATCTATGGTCACATTGTGTAATTGTAGTGCCATTTCCTTTATGTTTTTATGAAGACAGAGCTGGAGAAATGTCAACTCTTATCAACTGAGCCCACAGTGGTTCCTCCTTTAAAAGTTGCATCATACTGTAGCACACCTTGAGGGCTGCCGCAGAATTCTATGGCATGTTATTTTAATTGTCACCCATTGTTACCATTAACGCTAGTTAGTGCTAGTTTGACCCCCAGAGGGTATCTTGTAGAAGCATTTGACTTTTTGTAATATTGCCTGTACACGATAATGTAAAACCTTTTTTTTGTAAGAACATAGTATATGGGATTGATTTTAAGAAATGTAGCTTTATTAATTTGATTAATATTAGTGTTTCTATTCCAAGAAAAATTATAGGAAAATATGGCGCTGTACAACGTGACTGTTGGGAGTAGGCTACAGTACTAAGACCATAACATGTCCACACCCTAATTGTAGTCTAACGAATACCCAAATGGACATTCAGTGAAAATAAAATCTTGTTGATTTATCAAGACCAATCCCCATGCTTGTCTCAGAATTCCAATAATTCCATAAATCTTTCCATAATAAACTATTTGTTTACCTTCATTAGCCTACTTTGTTTCAATATTTCTGTCATTCAGTGATATTTATTCCCATGATAATTTGTTACAGATCCATAACTAAATAAACATCTGCATTTTGAAAGAGTATTTTTATCATTGTTATATTAACGAAAGCCTAAAGATGCTGATGAAGAAATACAGTGCTGTACAGTATGTGCTTTATCTGACATTTTGCGGATGCATGAGGTCGCACACAAGCAATTTAAATATTTGGATAATAAAGCATTTAAAGCATTTTGAAGATAGAAGCCGCCTGCATTTCACCCCGTGCACAAAGCGAGGTCCATACAGAACTGGTTTGTCGAGACCAGTGTGGAAGAACTTGACTTGACTCAAGAACTTGAGCCCTGATCTCAACCCCATCGAACACCTTTGGGATGAATTGGAAAGCCGACTGCGAGCCAGGCCTAATCGCCCAACATCCGTGCCCGACCTTACTAATGCTCGTGGCTGAATGGAAGCAAGTCCCTGCTGCAATGTTCCAACCAACATCTAGTGCAAAGCCTTCCCAGAAGAGTGGAGGCTGTTATAGCAGCAAAGGGGGGAACGACTCCATATTAATGCCCATGATTTTGGAATGAGATGTTCGACGTACAGCTGTCTGCATACCTCTGGTTATGTAGCGTAGTTAGCTTACATTGACTGGACTAATTTTGTTTTTGGTATCTTTAAATTGTCACTGTAATAGACTAGCGTAGGTGATTTGACTATATGGACATGTTGAAATGGTGCTAGAACAGTGAACGCAGCTCCTGTTTTCTTTGCGACTTTACACATTAACTTCAAGATTAACTTGCTTACCAAGATGTAGGTCATAAAAAAAAATGGTGGTTGAATTTATACTGCCACTGTTGTCTTCTTTTTTGTCTCTGATTTTTATATCACAGTGGCATATGAACGAACAGGTTATAGAGCAAACAATGCAGTTGTCACAACACAGGCTGTAATATGTTTTCTTTCCTGGGTTCCCCAGTGATTTTACTCATGCACTGCTGCTGGTTATATCTGACAAACAGTGAACATTTCAAGACTTCCAAAATAATCTGACATGCTGAGCTTGAAATAAAACAAATGTGTCTGTGTGTATATGTGTGTCTCAGTGGAGGCTACTAAGGGGAGAACAGCTCATGATAATAGCCCGAACGGAGCAAATGGAATGGCATCAAACACCTGGAAACCATGTATTTGATACCATTCCACTGATTCCATTCCACTGATTCCGCTCGAACAAGCCTGTTCTCCCCAATTAAGGTGCCACCAACCTCCTGTGGTGTGTCTGTGTGTTATTGTGAAGAGGTATCTGGAGGTCTCCATGGGTTCAATGGTATGCTGGTGGCTCTGTTGATGGGGGTGTTCAGCTTTGAAGGAGACTGGTACTGGTGGCTTCTACTGCCGGTCTGTCTCAGGGAAGCTATCTGGTGAGAAACACATGCACGTACGCACGTGCAAGCACGCACACACGAGAGCATGCACATGCAAGGACACACACGCATGAGTGCACACACACGCACACACTTATTCTAATTTATAACAGATTTGCCTATATCCTCGGTATGTGTTAATGTTTCTCATCCTACTCCATCCTCTCCAACTTTCCTTCTCTACCGCATCTGTCTGTTCTATTTTTCCTCCATCCATTAATTTCTCTTTTCCTCTCTGTTATTTAACTCTCTATCGCTTTCTCCATCTCCACCTCTCCCTCTCTCCTTCCTCCACCCCTATCCCCTCGGGGGCTTTCTCAAGTCTCCATCCGCCTCTCTCTTTTTCTCTCTCTCTTTATGGAGGTGACGTGAATCCTATTTATATTTTGTGTCTCCATCTGATTCTGCTGAACGAGTCTGGTGCACTGGGAGCTTGACGTGCTTAATCTTATTATAGGCGCGCACGCACACACAGAGAGAGAGAAAGAGAGAGACACAGCCTGCAGCAGTGGTATCATTAAGAGAAGTTTATGGCAGACACATTTATCACATCGCCACAGAAACCGCTTTTATCTCGCTGTCGGGGTGTGTGTGCCTGCCTATCTGTATGTGTGCGCGGTGCTGGCACTCTATTCCCTATATAGGGTAAGTAGTTCCCCATGTTCCCTGGTCAAAAGTAGAATACTAAACAGGGGATTAGGGTGCCATTTGGGATGCTGACAGAATATTAATAAGATCGACATCATCATCCTGTCATCGCCTGGAGGAGAGGAGAGAAAATTAGAGGAGGAGGGAAAATGGGAGGAGAGGAGGATAGGAGGAGGGAGAGGCTGATGAGGAAACAAGAGGAGATGAGAGGAGAGAATATGGATGATAAGAGAAGAGAGGAGTGGAGCAGAGTAGGAGAAGGAGAGGTTGTGGATCAGATCTGTGTTTATGAGCGTGTATGTGTTTCACTGTAGCACCTTTAGAGGGTGCTGTTGGGTGTGGGTCAGATCTATGACTGTGGGGACCTGAGCCCCTTTATGCCCATCCTGGGGGCCGCACTTTGCTGGGTTCTGGGGCCGGGACTCTCACTGGTGAGTTGGCTAGAATGTGTGTGTGTGTGCGTGCGCGTGCGTGTGTGTGCACCCCCACGTCCCCGTCCCCCTAATATACAGAGAGGGGAGGGTATGGCAGGGAGGACACTGGTAGAGAGTGATTAAAGGAACAGTTAAAACCAGCTGTCATGTGGCTGATGGAGTAGAGCAGCTAGCGTGGGCTCTCTCTCTCTCTGTTTCTCTTTTTATGAGTAACAAGCACCTCAGAGGGAGGAAGAGAGATTTGTTTCCAGCCCTCAGCTTCTCTCTCTTCCTCCCTCCCTTCCTTCCTCCCTCTGTCCCTCTTCCCTCCCTCCATCTGTCCCTCCTCTACCTCCTCTCTCTCCCGCCTCTCTTTTCCACCCATTTGTTTGCCCATCAAATCATACAGACGGATATGGAGACCCCTAATATGTGAAGGCCTTCAGAACAGACGGGCTGGAAGGCGGATGGACAGACAGAGAGTCTATCTCAGCCTTGGTGGATCTGATGAGATTCTAAACATTCAGAGATCTGGTGAAACAAACACACACACAACTGTCTGACAACTTTATTGAGAGACTGATCGCCATCTCTTTATTACAAGGTCATATTCACAGCCTAACTCAGAGAGAGTGAGTGAGTGAATCGTACTGGGCGACTTCAACCTCCTGACGTATGCCTTCGAGAAGCCCTTTCCTGCAGTCAAATGACCTAGTGGCCTCATGGGTGGAATCCTATTAATATTTTTCATAATTTAACAATGAACAAAAAATATATTTTCACAGCTGAAAATTCGGTGTTTGTATGTCAAACAGTTTTTTTATATTTCAGTCTCTGCATATAAAGTCTAATATTGGAATGCAAACTCCAAATTAAATACATTCAACTCTTTATCTGATATGGTACAGGTGTTTTCTTTTTTGTAAGCCCAATGTGTGTGATGTGTATACTTATGTTTCAAAGTGGATTTGTTTAAGACTACCAAGACATACTCTGACTCTTATTTAGCCCACTGCAGTAAAAGTAAAAATTCTTCACACCTTTCTTTCCACTCCTTTCCTGGGGTGGAGGAAAGGAAGGATATGAATACAAAGAGGAATCTGCATTAGCTCCTACCCAGCTAGCACATTTGGTTCCTTGGAAGTGGTTGGAACTAATATTTTTGGTTTCACATTGGTTGGAAGAACAAAGCCATACGTTTCCTGACCGTTAAACTGAAAGAAAATTCAAACGCCCTGCGAACAGAAGTGAAAATGTTGCTTGTTCTGGGAATGTATATCTTTAGGTTGCAGGTAAAAACATTTTACTTTGGTTCGCTGAAAGTTTTCCTGGGAGATTTTATCAATGCTCTGCGAACAGAAATGAAAGGTTATTTTAAGGTAATTAAATAACATTCAGAGAATATTCTCTAAATGTTTTGAAAGATTTGTTATGGTTATCTTTTAATGTCTTTTAACATTTCAAGGTTATTTAAAAGTTTTTGAATAACTTCCTTAACTTTCACTGACTTCCTGTAAAAGTTATCATACTGCAGTTGTCATACGGCTGCCGCAGGATTCTATGGCAAGTTATTTAACCTGTTGCGACGAGCAATACCGTATCCGGGATCCTATTTATAGCCTCAAGCTCATTACCATAACGCAACGTTAACTATTCATGAAAATCGCAAATGAAATGAAATAAATATATTTGCTCTCAAGCTTATCCTTTTGTTAACAACACTGTCATCTCAGATTTTCAAAATATGCTTTTGAACCATAGCTAAACAAGCATTTGTGTAAGAGTATTGATAGCCTAGCATAGCATTAAGCCTAGCATTCAGCATGCAACATTTTCACAAAAACAAGCAAAGCATTCAAATAAAATCATTTACCTTTGAAGAACTTCAGATGTTTTCAATGAGGAGACTCTCAGTTAGATAGCAAATGTTCAGTTTTTCCAAAAAGATTATTTGTGTAGGACAAATCGCTCCGTTTTGTTCATCACGTTTGGCTACGAAAAAAACCTGTATCCAGGAGTGTAATTCTCTCCGCAAGCTCATTAGCATAACGCAACGTTAACTATTCATGAAAATCACAAATGAAATGAAATAAATATATTAGCTCTCAAGCTTAGCCTTTTGTTAACAACACTGTCATCTCAGATTTTCTAAATATGCTTTTGAACCATAGCTAAACAAGCATTTGTGTAAGAGTATTGATAACCTAGCACAGCATTAAGCCTGGCATTCAGCATGCAACATTTTCACAAAAACAAGAAAAGCATTCAAATAAAATCATTTACCTTTGAAGAACTTCAGATGTTTTCAATGAGGAGACTCTCAGTTAGATAGCAAATGTTCCGTTTTTCCAAAAATATTATTTGTGTAGGACAAATCGTTTTGTTCATCAAGTTTGGGCAAGAAAAATTCCGAAAATTAAGTCATTACAACGCAAACTTCTTTCCAATTTAACTTTCCAATTTAATGATTCTAAACGTTGTTTAGAATCATTCCTCAAGGTGTTTTTCACATATCTATCGATGATAAATCATTCGTGGCAGTTTGGTTTCTCCTCTGAAGAAATGGAACGCGCATGGACCTGGAGATTACGCAATAATTTCGACGCAGGACACCGGGCGGACACCTGGTAAATGTAGTCTCTTATGGTCAATCTTCCAATGATATGCCTACAAATACGTCACAATGCTGAAGACACCTTGGGGAAACGACAGAAAGTGCAGGCTCATTCCTGGCGCATTCACAGCCATATAAGGAGACATTGGAACACAGCGCCTTCAGAATCTGGGGCATTTCCTGTATGAAATGTAATCTTGGTTTCACCTGTAGCATTAGTTCTGGGGCACTCACAGATAATATCTTTGCAGTTTTGGAAACGTCAGAGTTTTTTCTTTCGAAAGCTGTCAATTACATGCATAGTCGAGCATCTTTTCGTGACAAAATATCTTGTTTAAAACGGGAACGTTTTTTATCCAAAAATGAAAATACTGCCCCTAGAGTCGCAACAGGTTTAACCAGGTAGGCTAGTTGAGAACAAGTTCTCATTTACAACTGTGACCTGGCCAAGATAAAGCATAGCAGTGTGAACAGACAACAAAGAGTTACACATGGAGTAAACAATTAACAAGTCAATAACACAGTGGGAAAAAAAGAGAGTTTATATACATTGTGTGCAAAAGGCATGAGAGGTAGGCGAATAATTACAATATTGCAGATTAACACTGGAGTGATAAATGATCAGATGGTCATGTACAGGTAGAGATACTGGTTTGCAAAAGAGCAGAAAGGTAAATAAATATAAACAGTATGGGGATGAGGTAGGTAAAAATGGGTGGGCTATTTACCGATAGACTATGTACAGCTGCAGCGATCGGTTAGCTGCTCAGTTAGCAGATGTTTGAAGTTGGTGAGGGAGATAAGTCTCCAACTTCAGCGATTTTTGCAATTCGTTCCAGTCACAGGCAGCAGAGAACTGGAACGAAAGACGGCCAAATGAGGTGTTGGCTTTAGGGATGATCAGTGAGATACACCTGCTAGATCACGTTCTACGGGTGGGTGTTGCCATCGTGACCAGTGAACTGAGATAAGGCGGAACTTTACCTAGCATGGACTTGTAGATGACCTGGAGCCAGTGGGTCTGGCGACGAATATGTAGCGAGGGCCAGCCGACTAGAGCATACAGGTCGCAGTGGTGGGTGGTATAAGGTGCTTAAGTAACAAAACGGATGGCACTGTGATAAACTGCATCCAGTTTGCTGAGTAGAGTATTGGAAGCTATTTTGTAGATGACATCACCGAAGTCGAGGATCGGTAGGATAGTCAGTTTTACTAGGGTAAGTTTGGCGGCGTGAGTGAAAGAGGCTTTGTTGCGGAATAGAAAGCCGACTCTAGATTTGATTTTAGATTGGAGATGTTTGATATGAGTCTGGAAGGAGAGTTTACAGTCTAGCCAGACACCTAGGTACTTATAGATGTCCACATATTCTAGGTCGGAACCATCCAAGGTGGTGATGCTAGTCGGGCGTGCGGGTGCAGGCAGCGGACGGTTGAAAGCATGCATTTGGTTTTACTAGCGTTTAAGAGCAGTTGGAGGCCACGGAAGGAGTGTTGTATGGCGTTGAAGCTTGTTTGGAGGTTAGATAGCACAGTGTCCAAGGAAGGGCCGGAAGTATACAGAATGGTGTCGTCTGCGTAGAGGTGGATCAGGGAATCGCCCGCAGCAAGAGCAACATCATTGATATATACAGCGAAAAGAGTCGGCCCGAGAATTGAACCCTGTGGCATCCCATAGAGACTGCCAGAGGACCGGACAACATGCCCTCCGATTTGACACACTGAACTCTGTCTGCAAAGTAGTTGGTGAACCAGGCAAGGCAGTCATTAGAAAAACCCGAGGCTACTGAGTCTGCCGATAAGAATATGGTGATTGACAGAGTCGAAAGCCTTGGCCAGGTCGATGAAGACGGCTGCACAGTACTGTCTTTTATCGATGGCGGTTATGATATGTTTAGTACCTTGAGCGTGGCTGAGTTGTACCCGTGACCGGCTCGGAAACCAGATTGCACAGCGGAGAAGGTATGGTGGGATTCGAGATGGTCAGTGAACTGTTTGTTGACTTGGCTTTCGAAGACCTTAGATAGGCAGGGCAGGATGGATATAGGTCTGTAACAGTATGGGTCCAGGGTGTCTCCCCCTTTGAAGAGGGGGATGACTGCGGCAGCTCTCCAATCCTTGGGGATCTCAGACGATATGAAAGAGAGGTTGAACAGGCTGGTAATAGGGGTTGTGACAATGGCGGCGGATAGTTTCAGAAATAGAGGGTCCAGATTGTCAAGCCCAGCTGATTTGTACAGGTCCAGGTTTTGCAGCTCTTTCAGAACATCTGCTATCTGGATTTGGGTAAAGGAGAAACTGGAGAGGCTTGGGCGAGTAGCTGCGGGGGGGGGGGGGCGGAGCTGTTGGCCGAGGTTGGAGTAGCCAGGAGGAAGGCATGGCCAGCCGTTGAGAAATGCTTGTTGAAGTTTTCGATAATCATGGATTTATCGGTGGTGACCGTGTTACCTAGCCTCAGTGCAGTGGGCAGCTGGGAGGAGGTGCTCTTGTTCTCCATGGACTTTACAGTGTCCCAGAACTTTTGGGAGTTAGAGCTACAGGATGCAAATTTCTGCCTGAAGAAGCTGGCCTTGGCTTTCCTGACTGCGTGTACTGACTGCGTGTATTGGTTCCTGACTTCCCCGAACAGTTGCATATCGCGGGGACTATTCGATGCTATTGCAGTCTGCCACAGGATGTTTTTGTGCTGGTCGAGGACAGTCAGGTCTGGAGGGCTATATCTGTTCTTAGTTCTGCATTTTTTGAAAAGAACATGCTTTTCTAAAATGGTGAGGAGGTTACTTTTAAAGAATTACCAGGCATCCTCAACTGACGGGATGAGGTCAATATCCTTCCAGGATACCCGGGCCAGGTCAATTAGAAATGTCTGCTCGCAGAAGTGTTTTAGGGAGCGTTTGACAGTGATGAGGGGTGGTCGTTTGACTGCAGATCCGTAGCGGATACAGGCAATGAGGCAGTGATCGCTGAGATCCTGGTTGAAGACAGCGGAGGTGTATTTGGAGGGCCAGTTGGGATGACGTCTATGAGGGTGCCCTTGTTTACAGATTTAGGGTTGTACCTGGTGGGTTCCTTGATGATTTGTGTGAGATTGAGGGCATCTAGCTTAGAGGACTGTAGGACTGCCGGGGTGTTAAGCATATCCCAGTTTAGGTCACCTAACAGAACAAACTCTGAAGCTAGATGGGGGGCAATAAATTCACAAATGGTGTCCAGGACACAGCTGGGAGCTAAGGGGGGTCTGTAGCAGGCGGCAACAGTGAGAGACTTATTTCTGGAGAGAGTAATTTTTTAAATGAGTAGTTCTAACTGTTTGGGTATGGACCTGAAAAGTATGACATTACTTTGCAGGCTATCTCTGCAGTACACTGCAACTCCTCCCTCTTTGGCAGTTCTATCTTGATGGAAAATGTTATAGTTGGGTATGGAAATCTCAGAATTTTTGGTGGCCTTCCTAAGCCAGGTTTCAGACACGGCAAGGACATCAGGGTTAGCAGAGTGTGCTAAAGCAGTGAGTAAAACAAACTTAGGGAGGAGGCTTCTGATGTTGACATGCATGAAACCAAGGCTTTTTTGATCACAGAAGTCAACGAATGAGGGTGCCTGGGGACATGCAGGGCCTGGGTTTACCTCCACATCACCCGCGGAACAGAGGAGGAGTAGTTTGAGGGTGCGGCTAAAGTCTATCAAAACTGGTCGCCTAGGAGCACGTGATGCCGCGGAGCTGAGCAGACGTTGACAAACCGAGCTCTTCAAAGTTAGTCTATTTTTACCTAAATAACAACGTTGAAACAATATTCTAACATCGGCTGATAAATTGTCAAGTACTTACCTTCCCAAAGAGCCATGGACCTCCAACCGAGAGGCAAGAAGGACGACCAAAACGTTGTTGATTCCCAAGATAACGATAATGCTACAGCTAGCAAGATTAGCATTAGCCCTCATAACTCAGACGACAGTTCCAGACTGATGCTGTCAGCAGCCTCTTGCAAGCCTGCCGACATGCTGGCTACTCTCCTCCGGTAAATTCAGGATGGTAACAGAGGTCTTTCTATGAAAATGTATAAGAAATCGGCTGAACTCCATTCTTCCATTGACGACCTGAAATCCTCCATGAATAATCTCCTTTTGAGAACGACTGAGGCAGAGTTGCGCATTAGCACAGTTGAAGATACCATCGCTAGACATGACCAGGTCTTGATACAACTGCAAAAGGACAATGCCTACCTCAAAAACAAGGTAGATCAGATGGAGAACCAGAGTAGACGTAGTAATATCTGTGTGGTGGGATTGAAAGAGGACAGCGAGGGCAGTGACCCGGTCCGTTTCTTCACTCAATGGATCCCGGAGGTCCTAGGCATAATCCACTTCACCAAGCCGCTGGAAATCGGACGCGCCCACAGAACATCAGCGCCGAAACCCTGGCCAGATGAGCCCCCACGAGCCGTCCTGATCAGGTTCCTACGTTTCCAAGACAGAGAGAAGATACTGCAACTCGCAAGAGCCAAAGGGTACATCACCATCGATGGAAAGAGGGTCAGCCTTTTCCCAGATATGAGCGCGGATCTCGCCAGACGTCGCAAGCAGTTCAGACCTGCGACGTCTGGCGAGAAGGAGAAGAACATCACCGGCTACCTCATCCACCCTGCGTGGATGAAAGTTCAGTACAAAGGCCGAAGCCATCTCTTCAACACATCGGGAGATGTGCACACTTTTCTCAAAGAACTGAGCAATGTCTGAGCCAGGACGGTCTCTCTGGGGGATAAAATGCAGTTCGCTTGTTTTCTCTGACTGAACTGCTGGTATCTCCCGGTCACTATAATTGATTTGTACATTTTCAACTAACCATATCTTTCCGGGGTGAGTTCTATTATATTTACAGGAGAGTATATTTTGGTTTAGTCCATATCCACTGGGCGAAGCAATAAGTGGGCCTAGGCCCACTGCTTTCCCCCTCATTTATGTTAATCTTTCAAAAAGAGACTCAAGCAGCCCTTACCATGGGCAGTAAATATTCAGCCATAAATGTCTATTCATAACATTTGTTTTCAACTTAGAGAGCTCGCAGGTTGTAGTTTACGCCAAGGTTTAACTAGTAAGAACAAGATAGAAAGCGAGCAGCAACATATCTCTACAAGTTTATCCATGTTTGATTGTTGTTTTAGTCTGACAATCGGGGTGGGTGGGATTTTTATTATTTTTTTCTTCCTTTTTTCTGTTTATTGTTTCCTTCCTAAAGAGACACATTGGTCACTTTTGTGCTCAAACCAAAGTTGAAACATTTCCTAATTATCTGCATATGATAGATTTCTATTCAATTACATATTTGAAACCCAACCTATGCTTAATCCACAAAAATATGTCACATTCAACGTAAAAGGTCTTAACAGCCCGATTAAAAGAAAAAGAGTCTATACATACCTTAAGAAATTAAAGGCTGACGTGTTTTTACAAGAAACACATCTTACAGCCAGTGAACACAAGAAATTGAAGAGGGAATGGGTAGGACAAGGTTTTGCATCCTCTTTTAACTCCAAAGCAAGAGGAACTGCAATTTTGATAAGTAGACACATCCCCTTCTGTATCAACAACACCATCTCTGATCCCTCTGGCAGGTTTGTTTTGGTGCAGGGGCATATGTTTTCAGAGTCTTGGACCCTATTGAATATTTATGCTCCTAACTTCGATGACCATATGTTTATTCAGAATGTCTCCCTTCAGGTCGCTCAATCACCACCAGGATGGCTACTGGTTGGAGGAAATTTTAATTTTTGCTTAGATGCAGTTCTTGATAGGTCTTCTGATAAACCCTCACTTCTTACCAAAGCCGGCAAGCTCACCGTGTGAGCTCACTCATGTCATTCATGAAAGATCTCAATATACTAGACATCTGGAGACAGTTGCACCCACAGGATAGGGACTACTCTTTTTATTCACACCCACACAAGACACACACACGCATAGATAACTTTTTACTTTCGACACAACTGTTTCATAGAGTGTTAGATGTCGAGTATCTCCCCAGATTGCTTAGTGACCATTCTCCTCTGGTATTTTCAATCTCCATTCCTACCAAGGTAAATGGAGCATTATAGATGGAGACTAAATTCTATACTCCTAAAGCAACCTGAATTTTGTGCATTCATCAAAGAGCAGATCAATATTTTTACTTTGACAAACAAACCCTCTGCTCCTGACAGCTTCATTCTTTGGGACACACTGAAGGCCTATCTGAGGGGACAGATTATTTCCTATACTAAAGTGCTGAAGAGAAAACACGGTGCAGAACTGAGTGCCCTTGAATCTGAAATCTCTGAGCTAGAGAAAACCTACCAAAGAGTCCCGACTAAAGATCTATACAGGCTTTTGGTAAATAAAAACTCAAATATAACATTCTGAACACATATCAAGCTGAGAGGGCCATCACTAAATCAAAACAGCGTTATTACGAGCTTGGAGAGAAAGCTCACAAAGTATTGGCATGGCAACTGAAAGCAGAGGAAAGTAAGAGGACAATTAATGCCATAGAAACTCTTAATGATATATCTTTCGACCCTACGGAAATGAATAATACTTTTAAGAAATACTATGAAGACCTCTACACTTCCCAATCAAGCGACGATCTATCAGAGATTGACTCCTTTCTCTCCTCTCTCAACCTCCCATGCCTGTCAGGGGAAGACAGCGAGCGCCTGAGTGAACCCTTCTCAGTTCCTGAATTGTTGGAGGCCATTAAATCCTTACCTTCTAATAAATCTCCTGGGGAGGATGGCTTCCCTCCAGAGTTATATAAAGAATTTAGGGAGCTGTTGGTGCCCTACCTTATGGAGGTACTTAAAAAAGCCAGAGAAGACAACTGCTTTCCAGAGTCCTTCTCTCAAGCAGTGATTACTGTAATCCATAAGAAAGGGAAAAACCCGCTAAAGTGCGCCTCCTATAGACCAATCTCTCTCCTTAAAACCTCTTAAGGAGGCTGCGAATTTTCGCAGCTTTTTGTTAAAAATCGCGCAACATTTCAGCGTCCTGCTACTCATGCCAGGAATATAGTATATGCATATGATATGTGTGTGTGTATAGAAAACACTCTGAAGTCTCTAAAACTGGTTAAATCGTGTCTGTGGCTATAACATAACGTGTTTAGGAGTCAAAATCCGTCGAAAAACTGTTCACCAAAACACAAAAAAAAATATCCATCCGCCAGTCAATATATTGTCTAAGGCTGAAAAAAATACATGGGAATCCCCTGTAAACGCCTACAGCTTCCACACGATGTCGCCAGTGCTGTCATTTAGGGGTGGCTTTATCCTTGGTTTGGTGACGTATAGCACTTCCTTTCTTTGGGCTCACCACAGGATGTTATGATTGTGAAAACATGGACGATGATTTCAAGACTTGCTGCTATCGAATACAGATCGCCCCGTGATCAATTTAATAGATTATTAACGTTTATTAATACCTAAAGTTGGTTTAGAAAAGTAGTTTGAAGTGATTTGTAAAAGTATATAGGCAACTTTTGTAATTTTAAAAAGTGACGTTGCGTCTTGTAAAGGGGCATTTTTCTGGATCAGACCGGTCTTCAGCAAATCACATTTTGGGTATACAATGACGGATTTAATCGGGAAAAAGACCCAATTGTGATGTTTATGTGACATATAGGAGTGCCAAGAAAGAAGCTCGTCAAAGGTAATGAATGTTTTATATTTTATTTCTGCGTTTTGGGTAGCGCCGGCTACCGCAAAATCTGTTGTTTTGTTGACGGTCTGGTATTTTGGGGGGGCGCATGCTATCAGATAATAGCTTCTCATGCTTTCAAATCAAATCCAATCAAATTTATTTATATAGCCCTTCGTACATCAGCTGATATCTCAAAGTGCTGTACAGAAACCCAGCCTAAAACCCCAAACAGCAAGCAATGCAGGTGTAGAAGCACGGTGGCTAGGAAAAACTCCCTAGAAAGGCCAATACCTAGGAAGAAACCTAGAGAGGAACCAGGCTATGTGGGGTGGCCAGTCCTCTTCTGGCTGTGCCGGGTAGAGATTATAACAGAACATGGCCAAGATGTTCAAATGTTCATAAATGACCAGCATGGTCGAATAATAATAAGGCAGAACAGTTGAAACTGGAGCAGCAGCACAGTCAGGTGGAAGTTGAAACTGGAGCAGCAGCATGGCCAGGTGGACTGGGGACAGCAAGGAGTCATCATGTCAGGTAGTCCTGGGGCATGGTCCTAGGGCTCAGGTCAGTTGAAACTGGAACAGCAGCATGGCCAGGTGGACTGGGGACAGCAAGGAGTCATCATGTCAGGTAGTCCTGGGGCATGGTCCTAGGGCTCAGGTCCTCCGAGAGAGAGAGAGAAAGAAAGAGAGAAGGAGAGAATTAGAGAACGCACACTTAGATTCACACAGGACACCGAATAGGACAGGAGAAGTACTCCAGATATAACAAACTGACCCCAGCCCCCCGACACATAAACTACTGCAGCATAAATACTGGAGGCTGAGACAGGAGGGGTCAGGAGACACTGTGGCCCCATCCGAGGATGGGCCGAAAAGCATTTTACAAATCTGACTTGGTGGCTAGATTCACAACGAGTGTAGCTTTAATTCACTACCTTGCATTTGTGCTTTAATGAAAGTTTGAGTTTTATCGAAAACAATGGCGCTCTAAAATTTCCGCTGATTTTGATCCCGCCACAGGGACCTCGTCCATAAGAAGTCACAGATTGTAAACTGGTCACCAAGATGCTATCTAAGAGACTGGAGTCATGTCTTCCCCTGTTGGTCAACCCAGATCAGACTGGCTTCATAATTAATAGATTGTCCTCCAATAATCTCAGAAGGTTCTTTGATATAATTCACCTTGCTAACAAAAACAAAATACCTAGTGTCGCAGTCTCCCTCTACGCTGAAAAGGCTTTTGATAGGGTTGAATGGCCATACCTCTTTCGCGTCTTGGAAAAGTTCGGTTTAGGTACCGTGTTTGTAAATTTGATAAAATCACTCTACAAATCTCCTAAAGCTAGGATTGCTACCAATGGGATTACTTCCTCCTCTTTCCCTCTTTATAGGGGGAACAGACAAGGTTGCCCAATTAGCCCCCACCTCTTTGCCCTCGCCATCGAACCGTTGGCTGAGGCTATTAGAACGTGCCCTGACATACATGGCTTTGAGGTGGGCCCCCATACCCATAAATTATCACTCTTTGCGGACGACCTTATCTTATTTCTAACAAACCCAGAACACTCCCTCTCTCACTTGCAGATCCTACTACAGTGTTATAGTTATTTCTCTGGATATAAGGTCAATTTTGATAAAAGCTAAATCTTACCGTTGTCTATCTTTGACCATCATACCATCAAGCACAAGTTTCCTTTTAGATGGATGCCTATGGGCTTCACATATTTGGGCATAATGGTGGATGGTAATCTGAACAACCTCTATAAACTCAATCTGGCCAGTTTGTTGCAAAAGGTGGAGGTTGACCTTTGTAAATGGATGGATTTACCTCTCACTCTACTGGGTAGAATCAATGTAATTAAAATGAATGTCCTGCTCAGATTTCTATATCTGTTTCAATCTCTCCCTATCCCTGTTCCCGCAGCATTTTTTTCCTCTCTCGACAAGCTGACCAGACGGTTTATCTGGCACGGCAAAATCCCTAGGGTTGGCCTGGATAAACTGACCCTTGTTTACAGTCAAGGGGGCTTAAACCTCCCCAATTTTAGAATGTACTACTGGGCTGCACAGTCTAGGTTTCTGGCTCAGAGGTTGACAATGGTCCCTCTCCCTCATGGTTGAACATTGAAAAGCTTGAGGGAAATGACACTGGAGCAGAATTGTTTTACAAATGGGACAGAAAATCTATAAAAACCATCACAGACAACCCTTTAATCATACATTCTGTCCTGGCATGGTGCAAACTGCATGAGCTGTTCGGACATTACTTTGCAGGCTATCTCTGCAGTACACTGCAACTCCTCCCTCTTTGGCAGTTCTATCTTGATGGAAAATGTTATAGTTGGGTATGGAAATCTCAGAATTTTTGGTGGCCTTCCTAAGCCAGGTTTCAGACACGGCAAGGACATCAGGGTTAGCAGAGTGTGCTAAAGCAGTGAGTAAAACAAACTTAGGGAGGAGGCTTCTGATGTTGACATGCATGAAACCAAGGCTTTTTTGATCACAGAAGTCAACGAATGAGGGTGCCTGGGGACATGCAGGGCCTGGGTTTACCTCCACATCACCCGCGGAACAGAGGAGGAGTAGTTTGAGGGTGCGGCTAAAGTCTATCAAAACTGGTCGCCTAGGAGCACGTGATGCCGCGGAGCTGAGCAGACGTTGACAAACCGAGCTCTTCAAAGTTATTCTATTTTTACCTAAATAACAACGTTGAAACAATATTCTAACATCGGCTGATAAATTGTCAAGTACTTACCTTCCCAAAGAGCCATGGACCTCCAACCGAGAGGCAAGAAGGACGACCAAAACGTTGTTGATTCCCAAGATAACGATAATGCTACAGCTAGCAAGATTAGCATTAGCCCTCATAACTCAGACGACAGTTCCAGACTGATGCTGTCAGCAGCCTCTTGCAAGCCTGCCGACATGCTGGCTACTCTCCTCCGGTAAATTCAGGATGGTAACAGAGGTCTTTCTATGAAAATGTATAAGAAATCGGCTGAACTCCATTCTTCCATTGACGACCTGAAATCCTCCATGAATAATCTCCTTTTGAGAACGACTGAGGCAGAGTTGCGCATTAGCACAGTTGAAGATACCATCGCTAGACATGACCAGGTCTTGATACAACTGCAAAAGGACAATGCCTACCTCAAAAACAAGGTAGATCAGATGGAGAACCAGAGTAGACGTAGTAATATCCGTGTGGTGGGATTGAAAGAGGACAGCGAGGGCAGTGACCCGGTCCGTTTCTTCACTCAATGGATCCCGGAGGTCCTAGGCATAATCCACTTCACCAAGCCGCTGGAAATCGGACGCGCCCACAGAACATCAGCGCCGAAACCCTGGCCAGATGAGCCCCCACGAGCCGTCCTGATCAGGTTCCTACGTTTCCAAGACAGAGAGAAGATACTGCAACTCGCAAGAGCCAAAGGGTACATCACCATCGATGGAAAGAGGGTCAGCCTTTTCCCAGATATGAGCACGGATCTCGCCAGACGTCGCAAGCAGTTCAGACCTGCGACGTCTGGCGAGAAGGAGAAGAACATCACCGGCTACCTCATCCACCCTGCGTGGATGAAAGTTCAGTACAAAGGCCGAAGCCATCTCTTCAACACATCGGGAGATGTGCACACTTTTCGCAAAGAACTGAGCAATGTCTGAGCCAGGACGGTCTCTCTGGGGGATAAAATGCAGTTCGCTTGTTTTCTCTGACTGAACTGCTGGTATCTCCCGGTCACTATAATTGATTTGTACATTTTCAACTAACCATATCTTTCCGGGGTGAGTTCTATTATATTTACAGGAGAGTATATTTTGGTTTAGTCCATATCCACTGGGCGAAGCAATAAGTGGGCCTAGGCCCACTGCTTTCCCCCTCATTTATGTTAATCTTTCAAAAAGAGACTCAAGCAGCCCTTACCATGGGCAGTAAATATTCAGCCATAAATGTCTATTCATAACATTTGTTTTCAACTTAGAGAGCTCGCAGGTTGTAGTTTACGCCAAGGTTTAACTAGTAAGAACAAGATAGAAAGCGAGCAGCAACATATCTCTACAAGTTTATCCATGTTTGATTGTTGTTTTAGTCTGACAATCGGGGTGGGTGGGATTTTTATTATTTTTTTCTTCCTTTTTTCTGTTTATTGTTTCCTTCCTAAAGAGACACATTGGTCACTTTTGTGCTCAAACCAAAGTTGAAACATTTCCTAATTATCTGCATATGATAGATTTCTATTCAATTACATATTTGAAACCCAACCTATGCTTAATCCACAAAAATATGTCACATTCAACGTAAAAGGTCTTAACAGCCCGATTAAAAGAAAAAGAGTCTATACATACCTTAAGAAATTAAAGGCTGACGTGTTTTTACAAGAAACACATCTTACAGCCAGTGAACACAAGAAATTGAAGAGGGAATGGGTAGGACAAGGTTTTGCATCCTCTTTTAACTCCAAAGCAAGAGGAACTGCAATTTTGATAAGTAGACACATCCCCTTCTGTATCAACAACACCATCTCTGATCCCTCTGGCAGGTTTGTTTTGGTGCAGGGGCATATGTTTTCAGAGTCTTGGACCCTATTGAATATTTATGCTCCTAACTTCGATGACCATATGTTTATTCAGAATGTCTCCCTTCAGGTCGCTCAATCACCACCAGGATGGCTACTGGTTGGAGGAAATTTTAATTTTTGCTTAGATGCAGTTCTTGATAGGTCTTCTGATAAACCCTCACTTCTTACCAAAGCCGGCAAGCTCACCGTGTGAGCTCACTCATGTCATTCATGAAAGATCTCAATATACTAGACATCTGGAGACAGTTGCACCCACAGGATAGGGACTACTCTTTTTATTCACACCCACACAAGACACACACACGCATAGATAACTTTTTACTTTCGACACAACTGTTTCATAGAGTGTTAGATGTCGAGTATCTCCCCAGATTGCTTAGTGACCATTCTCCTCTGGTATTTTCAATCTCCATTCCTACCAAGGTAAATGGAGCATTATAGATGGAGACTAAATTCTATACTCCTAAAGCAACCTGAATTTTGTGCATTCATCAAAGAGCAGATCAATATTTTTACTTACTGCTCCTGACAGCTTCATTCTTTGGGACACACTGAAGGCCTATCTGAGGGGACAGATTATTTCCTATACTAAAGTGCTGAAGAGAAAACACGGTGCAGAACTGAGTGCCCTTGAATCTGAAATCTCTGAGCTAGAGAAAACCTACCAAAGAGTCCCGACTAAAGATCTATACAGGCTTTTGGTAAATAAAAACTCAAATATAACATTCTGAACACATATCAAGCTGAGAGGGCCATCACTAAATCAAAACAGCGTTATTACGAGCTTGGAGAGAAAGCTCACAAAGTATTGGCATGGCAACTGAAAGCAGAGGAAAGTAAGAGGACAATTAATGCCATAGAAACTCTTAATGATATATCTTTCGACCCTACGGAAATGAATAATACTTTTAAGAAATACTATGAAGACCTCTACACTTCCCAATCAAGCGACGATCTATCAGAGATTGACTCCTTTCTCTCCTCTCTCAACCTCCCATGCCTGTCAGGGGAAGACAGCGAGCGCCTGAGTGAACCCTTCTCAGTTCCTGAATTGTTGGAGGCCATTAAATCCTTACCTTCTAATAAATCTCCTGGGGAGGATGGCTTCCCTCCAGAGTTATATAAAGAATTTAGGGAGCTGTTGGTGCCCTACCTTATGGAGGTACTTAAAAAAGCCAGAGAAGACAACTGCTTTCCAGAGTCCTTCTCTCAAGCAGTGATTACTGTAATCCATAAGAAAGGGAAAAACCCGCTAAAGTGCGCCTCCTATAGACCAATCTCTCTCCTTAAAACCTCTTAAGGAGGCTGCGAATTTTCGCAGCTTTTTGTTAAAAATCGCGCAACATTTCAGCGTCCTGCTACTCATGCCAGGAATATAGTATATGCATATGATATGTGTGTGTGTATAGAAAACACTCTGAAGTCTCTAAAACTGGTTAAATCGTGTCTGTGGCTATAACATAACGTGTTTAGGAGTCAAAATCCGTCGAAAAACTGTTCACCAAAACACAAAAAAAAATATCCATCCGCCAGTCAATGTATTGTCTAAGGCTGAAAAAAATACATGGGAATCCC